>NC_134704.1:192040490-192349324 GCF_043290135.1 Rhipicephalus microplus | reverse complement strand
GTGTTCACGTCACGTGATACCAAATTTAGTATATGTGGAGCAAGCGAAACGGCCGCGAGAATGCTGCAGGTCAATCTCGGGATCGTGATGAACGCCCCTCTTCCGGCAGAACAAATTTCTGGGTGTAAGATTTGACACAAATATAACCTTCATACACCACATCAAGTATTTAAAAAACAGGTGCTTAAAAACAACGAACATTTTAAATGTTCATTGTTGCCACGCACTACATTGGGTAGTTACAGGAAATGCCTTATGAATCTGTATAGAAGCCTTCTGCGCACGTGCTTCGATTACGGTGCTATAAGCTACCAGTCTGCGATAATCTCAGCTTTAAACATGCTTGACCTGATTTACCACCTAGGCATTCGCCTTTCTACGGGCGCTTTTTGCACTAGCCCCGTAGAAAGCCTGTATGCAGAGTCAGACAAATGGTCGCTCCATCTGCAGAGATGCTATACGTCTTTTACATACTATCTCAGGGTGAACGCTAACCATGAACATCCCGCTCACTCCACAATTATTTATCTGTCCAATTCTACTTTATTTCACAACCATCCTTCGCTTAGGCAGCTCTACTTACTCCGTGTCAAGAGGCTCTCTGAGGAAACAGCCGTGCCACTTGTAGAACACTGTTTCATGGCTCCAGCAGTAAATCGGCCACCGTGGAAATGGCAGGTTATAGACTGTGATCAGTTTTTCGTGAAGGTCACTAAACATCAACTTACTGCACATATAGGCACGCGCTTTCTCGAACTCCAACACAAGTATACTTGCCCAGAATACTTAACAGGTGCTTCTAAGTCTAGCACTGACATGTAGTATGCAGCTGTTGGCCCTTTTTTTAAATACCGGTATAATGCCCCCCCCCCCCCAAACAAGCATTTCCACTGCAGAAGCCCTTGCGTTATCTGTGGCTGTTAGGCAAATAATGAATTACAACTACAACGCGCGGTTGTATACACAAAGTCGCTGAGCATTGTGACACCTCTGAGAACAATAAAAAAACCTAAGAATCGTGGGCTTGTGTCGCTTTACCGTCTTTCATGCAGTATCTACGCCCTCGAATGATATGATGTGTGCTGGGTACCAGGGATCCATGAGATTGCTGGAAACGTGGCAGCAGACCAGCTAGCTGCGTCTGCACACGACTACGCCCCCGCCAAAACACTCATGGCCGTGCCTTAACTTGACATGAAACCTTTCTTACGACTGGAGCTCAGGGCGTGCTGGCAGCACCTATGAGATAGGCAAACAGACGTTAAACTTCATCCTATTATACAGATACTTTGAAATTGGCCACCAGTGTCGAGTATACGCTACACAAAAGTTACACTAACAAGGCTGCAGACAGGTCGCTCACACTCTAAACATTCATACTTTTTGTGTGACGATGACCAACCCATCTGTGAGAAGTGTGGAGATCCACCTAGGGTACTCCACATTCTAGTTCAGTGTAATTTAAGGAGAAAAGGAGAAAACGCTTTTTATTGCCCTACCGACAGCAGCTACCACTACATCCTGTCATGCTCATCGGTTGGGACCCGCTTTTTAAACTGCAGTCACTTTTTACATTTTTAAAAGATGTTCATCAATTTCACCCCATATTTTGGGGGGATCTGAAGCTCAACCTCTGTACAGAGGTCGCGGTGGTGACGGCCATCTTGACCAACATTGTAATTTATTTCCCCTCCATGCGTTTCGCAACACCGCCATGATTTTCTTATTTTTTAACATTAACCCGCCTCAAAGCGTTGAATTTTAGTCCCCTTTGCAGCCATGCAACTCTAACATTGCTCATATTCTGATCATATTACCAGAATAACGCACCATTGCTTTTTCCTCATCATTGTTCATGGCGCTTTTTGGCCATCACATGACCCTTGCGGCAATTAACACCCTATATCATCATCACTTTTGGAAAGGATCTCAATATAGCAATACATATGCTCAATAGTATCTCTGAAATATTATCGCGATACTCTTTACACACAGGTGGATAATCGAGGGTTCAAAGATTTCAAATGAACCGAGTTCCGGTTTTAGGGGGCCCACAAAGGACCAAAAAAATTGTTTACTTCATTCTTTGTTCGAAGAGTGTAAATAGTTTAACCCTCCTGCTGGAATTTCTTGGCAGAAACAGATTATCTATTTCAAATATCAATATGCATGTGTAATAAAGTAGGGTTCGGGGAGCATTATTAGTCATGTATAACAGACGCTGTCTAGGACCGCAAGGAATTTGACGCAAGTGGCATAACATACAAACACGTATTCAAACTAATCAAACACTAAAAAGCAAACGGCACGAGAAGAAAGCACAGTAAGCAATATAAAATGGCATAGTGTCTTTGAAATGTAATAAGTTAAAACAAACTACGCGCTCACGCGTTTGGGGTACAATAAAGCAACTGCAGCGGCCTCGATGCTGTCGAACGAGAAGGGCCTGACGGGTTGTCGCAGGCGCTGCGGGCGCTGGGCGCCGGAGCAGAAATCGTGCCGTGCGCAAAGTCCTTCGCACGTTGACGTTCATCGCAGCTACGTCTCAACAGTATTGGCCTCCCGAACGTTGACGTTCGACCAGGGCAACGCGTCATCTTCGCTCGACCTTAGGGCTCCGTCTGATCAGCCAACATGGCCTGTTCCTCTGTTGTCGTTGTGCGCGCGGCACGTGGGCACGTGCAGGAATGACGGCGCTCAAGATCGGCCCAGCACTTGATTATTTGCGCGTGCTCTCGCGTTTTGACGGCTCTTCGTCGTCTTTTCACCAGTGTCAGCGCATCTCATCAAAACACATTTATAAGAGGTTGTTGCATAACGTGCGTAATGTTAAAGTCAGCTCACAGTTTTGCAGTCTGTGGTAAAACCTTTTACTCGTCCAAGAATATGCATCCTATGGAGGGGAGGAGCCGATACGGTGGATGGACAAACAGAGCAGCCTTAAGAGGATTTTAGCAGCTGCGGTTCAACACGCAATGCGAAGGCGCATAGACAGTGGTTCCTCTTTTAAGTGTAGTTTATAGCGCTGAAACTCTATGAAACTGTATATTGCCTGCCAAAATTTATTCCAATTGCAAGTTAAAAAGCGAGCAATTTGTGCGTGAATGAAACTATGTGTGATCGTTTTTTTAGTTTTAATAATAAGTTTTGGTGACAGTTCCAGATAAATCTCATTTTTTATAGGCGCCACCTTTTCCTAAAGATTTCACCTACCGACTTGTCTTACTGCTAATATTTTAATTTTAAGCTATCTGTAATAATTGTGGCTATCATAAGCATATCCAATATGCATAAGAGCGCTATATCGAATCGCTGCCTTAAATGAGCTGAAATGTTCGTTCCATTATGAAATAAAAAGTAGCTGGATGATTGGTAGTCTATTTACCAAAAATACCGGCGGACGGTTTCTGGAAAAGGCCCACCTGTCACCTTCGTCAGTACTCGCATGTTGAGAACCAAAGGGTGCGTTCATAAATTGATGAAACTGAAGCAGATAGAGGAAGCTACTTATGAAAAAGGCGCTCCCTGATTTAGAAGGGAAGATGTCCTGTCTTGATTTAGAAGGGAAGATGTAAATGTAAACAACACTACAGGGTACGAGGAATGAAATAAACACACACAGTGCTTGCACTACACATCTAAGTGTCGTATGCATTCCTTCTTTTAAACTTGACTTCTAGCACTGTATAGTATTTTTTTCCCAATGATGCAACAAACCAGACAAATTTTAATGCTACCCTTATGCCTTGGTCTCCTTATATATCTCCCCACGTGCTCCACAAGAAAGAAAACGCCCCGTTGATGTCAAACACTCTGTAGACGCTTATTTAGAATAAATATGGCATGTGTTCTGTGCAGATAATTTTCAAAAAAAAGGCGTCAAATTTCACGCACAACCAAGTGACAAAGCGGGAAAGGAAGGCGGCCAAACGAGGGAGGAAGGCCCACCTTATTTTTCTAACCAGGCTCTCCGCGCTGTTAATCCGGCTCTGCTCTTGTATCGCGATACTCCCCAGCCATGGTGATTCGGAAGGGCTGTCTTGGGTTTATGAATTTGAACTTTTCTTCGGTGAGCCATCTTTCCACGCAGTGGTCAGGCAGTTCAGGCGAAGGTTCCTCCTACAGAGAATGTATCGTTCGGGGAGATGGTGACCACTCACCTGGAAGCCCAGCTAGAAGATGCCGGAAGGTTTAACACCTGATGTCTCCAGTCATGAATCGCCGATACAACAAGATATAACAACCAGAGATTTGGCAACTACACAGAGTTCGATTCCTTGATATGCGAGGTTAAACGTTCAAAAACCATGATATGAATATGAAAGATGGCATATTGAAGGACTTCGAAAATTTTGACCACCTGGACTTCTTTAACGTGTGCCCGAATCTGAGGAGAGGGGTCTAGAGCATTTCCGCCTCCATCGAAAATCTAGCTTCCGCAGTGATATACACAGTGTTCACTTTCGTCACCACAAAAAATAAAAGTAAATGAAAAGAGTTAAATACAGCCGAGAACGATAGCAAGAGGGACTGCAGGTAAAAGCAGAAGATTAAGCAGATGTACAGTGAGGTGACTGCCAGTTTCCTGAGGGTGGTTCAGCCCAGAGGTGCGTAAAACGTGGATAGATTAGATCGATGTGCTTCAGCAGTTGAAATAAACATATAGAATCTATGAACATGGTAACACAACATTAGTGAGGCTTGCCTTGATTTTTAGTCACAATTTTGTGTGCAGTGTGTAAACTGTGGAATCGAAAAGGTGCTTCTGCTTATCGACTCTTTAAGAAAAGACAGTAGTGAAATCGGTTTATATGTGACAGTAGGCGAAACAGCACAGCAGGCACAGTTGTAGGTAATCGCGAAGGTCCACCATAATTTCTTTAACTAGTTTCTGAAGTGCCCCTCTCTGCGCACTGTTTCGGGCGCTTTCGTGCAAGACATCAGGTGTACTTATCGATGTCAGCGGCCAAAGTAATGCATCTGACACCCATTCGTGTGATCAATCGTACTAGTACTTTTTTGGGCGAGTTGCCCTATTCTATGGCAAGGAAGTACGAGCGTCAACTGTCATGAGTAATTGAGCTTGGAGAGCGTGCCGAATGTCACCGAGTACCGGTGGCACGTAGTGCTACGGAAAAGGACTCGATGGTGTACGTCACTGCCACGCAGGCCCACATGATTGGTCAGAAAAGGCTCGTGGTACTCGTTTCAAGCCGAGGTGGAAGATCCCACATGATCAGATGAGGTGACACTATCCTGTGGAGCGCCGAACGAAGGAGGTCGAAAGAGAAAGCGTCACTCCCACGGCGAGAGTTTGCGCAGTCCGTATCTGAGGGTAGTGGCGTGGGGCTACCGCAAAGCAGCCGTTGATCTCGGTAGACACCAAAAACCCTTTACGACCTCGCACCACCGCTTAACAGCAGTTCCCGGGACACCTGCATTACTCAACTTCTTAACACGAGAGCTGCGACCCACTTGACAGTTCCCGGAGAGCACGTCGACGGAAGCCTACCCTGCCGATGCACACGACGAAGAAGTTAAAGCGATGGAGACAAATTCATCGTCAGACAAATGGTGATAGACGAACAGCGGATGTCCCCTTTCAGAACATAAGCAATTGACACAATGGGACAGCGTGGCGTAGCTACCAAGCCGATGCCATCTACAATAGGCAGTTTTAGTTGGGCGTGCAGACAAGTTGCGTACGCTGTGAAAATTAATTTGCGTACGCTGCAATTAAGTGAAGCGCGCGACATTACTTTTAGTTCAAAACACCTTGATGTGCTTCATTCATTTACAAATGTCATATGCGAGATGTAAGTATTTGAAATTCTTATCAGCGCCACCCACGTCAGAATTATGCTAGTCCAACGTAATAGCGTGGCATTTGCGATCGGCGTGAAAAACACTCTAACTGCTATAGTATGGGCACCCAGTGCTGAAGTTAGGCCGTCCCATTCACTGTGTAGATTTTCAGTATCGTTCCTAGATGCACTGAATAGCCCGTTCACCGTTGCTGTTTTGAAATTAAGCACGCCATGTAGAAACGGTGTCTTATCGGGCATTGCCGCACTTGAACGACCCCAGCTTTCTATCTAGCGCTGCCGTGGATGATGCTTAGCGTACCCTGCAGCAACTGGTCACGTTCCAGTTATTTGTGACCTTACGACGCACTAACATATTTTAAGAAGTGCAATACCGCGCAAGGTCCAAGGCTTGTTACGTTGCACCATAAATAAATATAAGTACCAAGATGTCATTTTATTCACGGGTTCCATCGCCCAGAGGCCTGGCAGAAAGAGACGCGTTCCCACACACAACCTATCGGACACGATTCTTGAAGATTTTTGTGAGACACCATGCAGCAACTTCTCTGAATAGTCAGGATGCTGGAACACGCCGCATGAATGTACCTCGTCTGGCATGAAACATCACCTTTCATTGTGAAGTACGCAAGCCTTGCATCAAGTTCGCTGTTGCTCTCCACGTCGAATGCCACTACAGCCACCATATGCTCTCGTTTTTGTTATTCGAGGTTGTGGGGGTGCTAACGCCCCTTCTATAGTAGTGTGCGCCTCGTGGCGCAAGTGTTTCACGTATAGGCAGCATTCAGAGGTCACAACTATCGAGACGTGGGTAGCATTGTACTCCCGTGCGTTTATCACCACCATCACCATCACGAATAAAACGGTAGCGCTGGCGGTGACGCCTTGCGGCAAGCCAGAGTGGCGACATGAGAAAGATAAGTGCGCGTTTTTGGCGTGTGGCGGTTGGCGCGAACGGCTTCATCTTGCGGAAATCCGTGCACACGTTGCACGGCACCACGGGTCGTTAGCTGTGGGCCCTTGTGGTGAGTGAAGCGTTCACCGCCTTGCGGTTGTTATGTTGTGGTGTGTTGTGTAATATTGTGTATAGTTGCTTTAGCGTGCTGATGACAATTGATGAATCCAATTCAGCTGACGATATCCTTGATTTAGGTGTAGTTAAATAAATGTGCGTTCTTTGGTGCATTCTGACCGTCCCTTCTACAAAAACTATCAACGATCACGAGTACGACACAGCTATGTTTGAGGCACGTGAAGGATTGCCAGTCAGTAGACGACGCACGACAAAAAGGGGAGTTAATGAAAACATGCTGCCCAGACGCGGACTAAGCCGTTCTCTTCGGAAGCCGCCGCGACATCCTGCTCGACTGCGCCAGATAAAATAGAGATGATAGATGTAATCCAGGTGATTCAGATGATCACGACGACACGTTGAAGAACTGGACTGCTTGCTCACTTCTTGGCAAATTTCGGTTTATTCACACACCGACACTTATTTACAAAAAGAGATCTGGGTGGCCACTAAACCAACCGCACAGTAAGCACTGGCACTGGCATGTATTATTATCAACATCGGCGTTACTTGCCGAGCCCTTCATATACTCCACACATCGACACCAATTTCTCGATGTAGTATCAATCTTGGATCAGAGTCTGCGTTAAGCACAACCTCTGTCCCCCTCTACAAAGTATCAACCTTGGACCAGAGTCTGCGCTAATCCCAACCTCTGTCTCCGCTTCTCGATCTCGTTACCCAGCACCAAGCTCCCCTTCATTTCTTTTCATTAAGTACCTCCCGTCTCATCTGAGACAGCCTAGTGGGACGAACCCCTACTCGATGATCCACCGATGGAGCAAACAACTGCCCTTTCCTCAGAGAAGGGTTTCTGCCTCTGCGTTCCTACACTTTGCTATCCTACGAGCATCGGCTAAGAAGAAATCCGTTATTTCAACGACATACAGCCTAAATGATACTTTCATGCGACAACAAGCTTGTATAGATGGCCGGTCGGCTGTGCGGCGTTAGCAGACACGACTCTGCCGTATATCCGCACGTATTGGTACAGCATGGCGCCACATTATCTTGTCGTGAGCCGTATCGCGACAGCGACCACTTATTTCTCAGTCTGGCTAACCGTGAGAGTGATACCGCTGTGTGGGTGACTCCCCAGCACAAGGTGCGGTGAACAAAGGCTCACGGGGTTCAGCGACAGAGACGCGTTCCGAGAAGAACGGCTTCGTCCACATCTGGGCAGCCTCAATTCATTAATCTTCTCTTTTTGTCGGGTGCCGTCTACCAACTGTCCAGCCTTCGCATGCCCCAAACATAACTGGTAATATTTGACATAGTCGCACTTGCTATGACGGCACCCACAGTTTTTTACAGACCTTTAGTGCCAAACGAGAATGAAGTTCAGAGGCACGGAGAGGCTTGAAGCGTTCAGAAGCTTTTCAAGAGACTGTTGCTTGAAAGAGTTTTTTGGCAGTTTTACTTGTCCTCGTCTGGGCAACGGTGCTGGCTTGACGAAGAAAACTTCTTTTGTTAAAAAGTGGGCTCCAGTGACATTCACCGCAATAATTCTTGAAAGCATTTAGTCCACCACAAGCATTTGACCGACAGTATTATAAGTAAAAACTGAAACCCACGCTACATAAATTTATTATAAAGAAAAAGCCAATAAATATTTGATATCATTTGAATTATATGCCAAAAACAAAAGAAGCCATAACTATTTAGCCGAGTAAAAGCAATTTTGAGCATTTCAACAAACGCATTTTGCTGACAGGAACTTGGCCGCTGTCTTGACCAATTAGTCTAGTGACACTGAACTTCTGTCAGTCCCGTCAGCGCTTGCAGAGAACTGGGTTAACTCATGTCCTCGTTCAAATTCAACACCTGCTCAAATAATGGGACCCAATAGTTGTGCTCACGCGTTGCCTTTATGAAACCTTGAAAACCTTCACGGATTGGAAATCCTGGGGTTAACACACAGTAGAGCCGCGCGAAATATGTGACGCCCCGATTTAGACAACTTTGACTAATGCAAGGTTGACGTAATTCACCAGGCCTACTGCGGCTTCCATTCACTGCAAGCTACATGAAATGACCTATTTTCACCGTATTCATACTTCGAACGCTAACCGAGCAGGACAACCGAGCGTGATTCAACATATAATATTACTGGGCAAGTGGAAAGGGAGAGAAGAGGTCAATGCGATACACACAGCATCGTCAGGTTGCCTGCTCACGCTGGGGTGATAGAGGGATTCTTCTGAACCTTAACGAGTCTGCCCACGAGGCTGCGCGTGGCTTTTCTGACAACACTGCTCTCGGATTGCGCGACTTTTCTTCTCGACACAGGGCTGCCTCAGCACGCGCACACAGATAACGAAATTCTTTTATTTTCATAGAAGGCTCTGCCCGCCACCTCATACCAAGCTGAACAGACCGCAGGCGGTGACGCTCAAACTGTTGCAAACGAACTGTTACCCTAATCTTGCGTTCTTTAACAGCATCTATCCGGAAATTTACACAAGTATTTCTTGCACGGCTTGTGGCGAGGTTGCTACTGTGCCTCACGTGCTCTTGTAGTGCGGGTCACTCGGCCCGACGTTCTACACTCTAAGGCAAAATTACCCAAAAAAGAAGTAACAGAGCCCAATAGGCACGCGATTAACGGATAGACTGTTCAGGAGCAACCACAGAGGGAAGCGTGCCACTTGAAACCGAGGAATGAACCGCCAGGGGATCGCAGGCAGCGCGAAAAGCGTGGCCGAGGTTACCAGTCCTCCCTCTCTTCCTTCATGACTCATTCTTTCCCCGTATTTTGCCGGTGACGGTTCGCGTTGCTTCACGCTCGGAGTGCTCGACAACGGCCGCCTGGATTCGACGATCTAAGAAATACGACGTAGTGCTTGTGTGTACGCTTGGATGAGCTTGGGCTGCTGCTTTTGCGTTTCGCTGCACCCATCAAATCTGGAGCAAGTATTGACACGTCACCACACCGCGCTATATATTTCTGGCTTCAAGAAAGTCACGACCAACACACGACAACAACAGTTGGGAAAACCAATATGGCGGCCGAGAAGACAACAGGCCTATCGGATATATACTTCAATCCGACACAGGGCAGAAAACAGCGCTGCATTCTAAGGCAAGGAGGTTATCATTCTTTTCTCTACTCTACTTGGCGCGTGTGCGATACGGATCGCGCTTGCCGGCAACGGGCTCAGTCGTGTTGTATATCGACGCATGAAATGAATCGCGAAGGTCAGCTCCAGCGTCTGCAGTTGGCCTGTGCTTTGCGACCACCTCAAAATTGGCCGCCATTGCCGTCGGCCTCCCTTACGCTCGCTCGTCGAGTGCTCGCCTGTCTTCGCCGCGCAATGAGCTCCGGGCTGACGATATTGGGTTGAGACCTCGTCACTGTTGGGAGCCGTCGAAAACACGTTGCGGGTTTTCGCAAAGAGCTTGGTTGTAGTATGTCGCGCGCTGTAAGTGCACCAGCACGAGTTGGCGTGACTTTTGCTAGCGTCGGAACTCACTGAAAATTGGTCGCCATTACAGTTGGCTTTCCCGGCAGTCGGTCGCAAGCAGGTCCGCGCCATCCGTTGGCCGCGGCGGCGGACTCGCGTTTGCGCGCTGCACTCGCTCGAGTTTGTGGAAAAGGGTCGCATTACCGTCACTTACTTCGGCGCTAGCTCCAAATCAGCTCGGCGCTGTTCATGGCAGCGGCCAAGCGCACTCTCGCTCTCCTGTTCGAAAATCGCTGGCGGCAGACACTCCGCGTGCAGCGCCGTTCTTGGTGTCGCGTTCGCTTGCTCGAGCTGAACGACGTCGCTCGCTTAGGACTTGCCGACTTGTTAGCGGCACGGTGGTTCGCGAAGTCGTGGCTGCGGCCGCCACTCCTAAGCTCTAGCGCTACGGGGATTGAAATGAGTCTTTGACGATATGTGACATCACGGTGAAACTATTAGCATGTTATATCCCACGTATGCTTTCATTTCACCTTGCACGTATTTCTCATATACATTTGTATTCATCCTCTGTCACGTGTGACTCACTATTTTACATAGTTATTGTGCAGCCGTGGACACACACCGTGCTGAAGACTGTGTTGCTAGCGTCTGCGATGCCTGTCATCTTTCTCTTTCGTCAGAGCAGCTTTAGAAGGACTGTGCGAGATGTGAAGGTAAAGTTGTTTGTGTGTCATCGTTTAACTCTTGTTTTTATAATGACGTGCACGTACTTCTTATATACGTACATCTTCATCTTCTGTCACGTGTGTCTAAATATTTTTACTATATTATTGTACCTGCAGCCGTGGGAACACAACAGGCAGAAGGCTGCGTGCGCGGGCGTCTGCAATGCCTATCATCTGTCGCTTCCGTCAGAGGAGCTCCCCAAGGAGTGAACAAGATTTGACAACGAGGCTGGACTTGTACACTTATCTGACTTCACTTGAAAGAATGAAGAAACTTCATGTGTATGCAGAAAAATAATAGATTTCGATGGCTCACTTTTGTCTTTCGTTGCTGCCGTGACTGCGAAAGCAGTTACACATAGGTAGCTAACAGCTTTTTCACGTGTTCTTCTCTCCGCATTTCGTTGCTCACTGCGCAGAAAAACAGGCGAAAAAAGTATTAGGCCTGGCGGAAAATAAGCAAAAACAATGTTTGAACTTGGGACAAAAAGTCCATCCAATTGTAGTATTCGAGTAGATCAACTGTTGTTCCGGCAAGGTGCAACTGTGAAGACTAACGGTTGCCCGAAAGGTGTAAATGTGGGAATTAACAGTTGCTCAATAAAGGGCGATTGTGTAAAATAAATGTTAGTCCTTTGAGGTGAACAGTGGGACTAACGGTTACTCACAAAGGTGTAACTGTGAGGACTAAATGTTAGTTCCTTGAAATCTTCTGTGGGGACTAACTGTTAGACCTGGTGCCGTTAGTCCTTAAAGGGATTAATGGTTGTGGCAGCCTCATTAGTCCTCAAAAGGACGAACCACACACTTTTTCAACACCTTTTTGCCTTACAGTGTACAAGGAAATGTAGGACACGCTCCTGTGAAGTCCTGTCTTCGAAGATCAAATCCTGGCCATCCAGCGTGCCCATGATTGAGCCTGCAGGCTAGAACTGTCGGTTCCATCGTGATATTAGTTAGGTGCGCGTTTTGTCACTTTTTGCCGGACCAAATAAAGCTCACTCACTCACTCACCCACTCACTTACTCCCTTTTGACCTGACTTGATGTGCTTGTTTGCCTCCACTGCATGCTCAAGAGACACCAACACAGCGCCTCCAGGCTATCATTCACCTATTTTCTTGTGCACAAAATCAAATAAACTTCTTGTTCACTCCCTTCAAACGCGCGACTATCATCTTTCGACGGCAATTTTCAGTGTATTATGCAGATACAGGGCCAATTTTTTTTACTTGCAAACACTGCTTGATTCGGTCTTGAAAGGCAAGAGAGGGGGAAGGGAGGGACAGTTTTGCAGATGTCTTTCTGTGCTGGCACGACACTAGAGCACGCGACACGAGAAGCGAAAGGCGATCATGCACAATGGCACTGTAGATGTCACCGTTGCCGACGCCAAATCACGACATGATGCGACTGATAATTGCTCCAAATTCATTATCTTGGATGAAATCGACAGAATGTCAACTGCAACCATAGTGCTCCAAAAATAAAGCGAAAGAATACAAATAAAGAAGAGTACAGGGGAAGCGGATACGATCTCCACAAAGCTAGTTGCCGCGTGCTTACAGGGGGTTTTGAGATGCCTAGAATGAAAAGCTGGGGATGAAAGTTAGTTGAAGTACCATAATAACCTGCGCATTGCCGTTGGAATTGCATTGCTTAGTAACTCGCGAAAAGAATTGCGATTTCTAGATACTGAATGGTACAAGAACAGGGGGAAGGTAGGTCTTAAAATAATTTCCATAAAAGTGATAGCTCTACTGGCAATTATCCCTAAATTTTGATTTCCATTCAACGTAGCTTGGAGTAAAAAATCAAGCGTCTTGCATAGCGAAACCAGACTCCTTCTGTCTTTTATACTGGGTGCCATGGTCGCCTATAGCTTTTTCAGCCTATATGCATCATTAGTTGTGACGTGGGTAAAACACTGGCGCAAGTGACATGAACGAGCAACCATAGTTGCCACTCTCCACAGGAAGTGTTTATGAGCGCCAAACCAGAGAGTATTACTTTTCTCCGTCTGCCTACGCAGTCATATCACGAAGCTATTTCCGTACGGTCTGAGCATGCCATATGACTGACGTAATTGACTCTTCCAGATGTGCTATGCTCCTCCCCGCCCACGATTTCGCTCTCTACCCTACCTCCCACACGTTTCACCGTGATCAAGTAGGACTTCGTGGAGTGGCGTACACATATGGCGGTCTCGTATCTGGTGGCACGTGCTTCAGTGAAACATATGTAGTGAACTGCACAATCAGCGGCAAGCATCGTCGCTCGCAGTCGCTCCACTAAATGGTGTTGGGTAGTAAACATGGTATAAGTGGTATTCATGGAGGGTACAAGCTCTCAGCGGCTATAGACGTGGCCTAGTGACGTGAGCTCACGAGACCCCGCCTCGTGAGCTCATCCTTCAAATGGTCTCCCCTCAAATACCTCCCAAATGTCCTCCACTCATACAAACAAGAGGAAGAAAGAAGGAGACCAGTGTTACCAGAGAGCCCCACCGCGGTGGTCCAATGAATAATGTACTCGGCTGCTGACCCGCAGATTGCGGGATCAAATCCCGGCTGCGGCGACTGCGCTTCCGGTGGAGGCGAAAATGCTGTCGGCCCGTGTGTTCAGATTTGGGTGCACATTAAAGAACCACAGGTGGTTTAAATTTCCCGGGGCCTCGAATACGGCGTCTTTCGTAACCATATGGCAGTTTGGGGCGTTAAACGCCACATATCAATCAGTGTCACCAGGGAACTCTGGTTCTCGTACTGTAATTTTCACCACATGCTTTCTCCTGAGCAAGTGCAACTCTGTCGCTAACTTCCACCATATCCCCACAACAAGGGGATAACTTGTCGTGTTCAGGCTAGCCAGAATGTTCCCATCTTTCCAGAGCATGCGAGGAGAAGCCGTGCCAACTTTTTATTCGTGACGTCTTTGTCGCATTACCCACAATCTTCACTTCTTCCACAAAGATTTATACCCTGTGTGATAACACATTTATGGTCATTCGCGAAATTTCAGGCACATGCCGGAAAACTATCAAGGCAATGTATGTAACGCAGCCGAAATGCGGCAGAACAATGCAAGTACTGTGAGGCTCAAATAAAAAGTATTAAACGAACATATACTAATAATTGACTACATCGACAGACATTGTGAATTTAGCGCAGGAAAACGTGTGGTCGGGAATCGTTTGATATTTTATGCCATCTGTCTATTATGTGAAAACAGTTGCACAAGTCGTCGAACTTAACATACTGGATTGGCGAATTTCACATCCAGTCCACCACTCACGCCTTTTAATTCGATCACTTTTTTTCTCACACAAGCCGCCAATAGTCTTGTATGAAACCTGAGCTGCCTTCAAGACCGAATCATTGAGCTGCATCTTATACGCAGCGCCTTTTCCAAAGGCACCATCCATGTATGATCAGGACTGCGTTGCTCGAACTGGACTGTCACAACTTCACTGACATAGGCTTAGAAGCACTCAGAAACCGAACGCTCTAAAGCTTCTGATTAAAGCAAAAGTAGCGTCACATATTGTCACTTTCTCCAGTCCTCCTCTCGTGCACTTTCTCTCAACGCTCGGTGCATTCATTCGACTAAAAATATCAGTTGACCGTCGCATGCGTTTTTTTGATTCTTTTTTAAAGACGAAGCTCCTTACACTGTGTGCTGTTCGTCCCATGTTCTTATTAGCAGCCATATCTCGCTTAATCCTTAGGATGTCCGCTGGATGGCTTTCCTTCTATGTTGAATACTATACTTTACTATGTGTTGAATATATGATGAAAAGTGCGAGACAGTGGTACTTGGAGTGTTCACTAGGTGGACGGACGGATGGACGACAGACAGATTTACAGACGTATGGACGCATGGACGCACAGACGGATGGATCCGTAGATGGTCGTGCGGTTAGCGGTATAACGGACGGACGCACGAATGGGCTCACCGACCCTATGCCGCACTCATGATCATTCGATCCATGGATAAGGTGTGAT
Organism: Rhipicephalus microplus; assembly: GCF_043290135.1. Taxonomy (NCBI): domain Eukaryota; kingdom Metazoa; phylum Arthropoda; class Arachnida; order Ixodida; family Ixodidae; genus Rhipicephalus; species Rhipicephalus microplus. The sequence continues at coordinate 192,334,292 of NC_134704.1, read as the reverse complement.
TTTTTTTCTTCTATAGGGCTTGACCTTCATAGCGGTACATACCACGGTGACGTGCGCATGAGTGTAACGATTTCGCGCCTCTTTTTCTGACTTCTGCAACCTCGTTTCAGGTGGTTTTTGTTTGCGGTTGCCGTTTGGTACACTCATTGTTGCAGCACACGTTAAACTGATGGCAATCGACTATTTGCATTATGTTTGAGAAGCCAGACCTGCCATGGAGGAAGGTATCGGTTCATATAATTTGCTGATATGACTTTAAACTATGCCAGTTATGTGAGGTGCGCGAGCACCTCTTCGCAAACTGTTAACATCTTTAGGTTTCTGTCCTTGTTAGTGCAACATATTTGTTTTTCGCTTACACGTAATGTTTTTCCAAGGTTTGCTTGAAGTAGTATTAATACGTGTCCCCTTTAATGCAGACACTTTTCGTTTTGCATAGCAACGCTGGCACCCGCTGCATATCGCATTTTCCATGAGTGAAAACGTGGCGGGCTTTTTCAACTCTAACTGCTGACGTGCTATTTTTCCGCTCTTTCTCAAACAAATGCAGAATTTTTTCGTGGTGCCAGTTGCTCGCAGGAAGCGTTTTTCTCTTCGCGTCATCCCGCCGTTATATAGATATTTGAAGCCATCAGCAGTCGTATCTGGTTTGTCGTGGGGCGTGCTCGTTTCTTGCGTATCGAGGGCCCAAAACACTGAAGCATTAGGCTGCGTTTCTTGGACTGCTCTTGCCTTAGAAGAATCAGCAGAGCTTGACAATAGGGTCAAACGTAGGCTATGTTGCGCCGAACGCAGGCTATTAGTCCCGAGAAGTTGGAGTGGCGCCGCCTGGCGGATCACGTGACATACGGAATCTTCGATGCGAGCCACATGTGCCTTGCGCTCGCTTCGTGCACTGTTCCGATGTTTGCGTTTGCTTTTTGCGTCTCTCAAGCTGCACATGATTGAAGAAAACATATTTAGTATGGTTTCAGGTAAAACATTAAAAATTATACTTTTTTTTCTGCACAATTGCGCACCGGAATGTATAGCGATGTGAGATGAGTGAAAAGGTGTGTGTCGCGCTGCTTACCCCGATGATGAATTTTACTCCTGGCGACCACAGCCGCATTCCGACTGGTGTGCAAATCAAGAACATGCTTCTGCTTGGATACAACGAACTCATTGACGCAAACTCATGTGATTTTGAGCAGAAATGAAGAACCCCAATTTACATTATAAGCTTGAGATGTGCATGCCTATATTGCAAGAAACAGCGCCACTGGGTACTAGCGTCCAGCGCCATGCCTGATTATGGGCCCACTATGGCGCAGGTACTTCCAGCGCAGGTATTGGTACGTTTGAGCGGCAGCGTCTCAGACGCGTCCCAGTACTCTGCGCAAAATGGCTTCACAGGGTTAAAACGGGGGTGTTAATTCGCCATAAATAAATGAATATGTTGTTAAGAGGTTTATTGGCGGACACTTCGTGATGATTCATGACAGCGATAGTCGTTGTTGTTGTTGTTGTTTCCCTGTGCAAATGCGTCAGTCAATGCGGAGACCGACACTCTGCACGAGCTGCTCTTCTTCTTATGGAAAGGGCGACCCACTAGAAGGCGCTGAAGAGGACGACCCAGTGTTCAAAGGCTTTACCACAACTACCCCGGGTACGAAAAGGGAGCCACCTGGCGACCTAACAGCTGGTTACAATGAGCGGGTCATGGTAGGCCTTGAGGCGCTCCACGTTAACAATGTCACGTCCTTGATGGCGCATGTCCAAAGATGGTTAAATGGGTTCAATCAAGTAGTTGACTGGGGAAGTGCATTTGACGACACGGTAGCGGCCTTCGTATTTGGGCAATAGTTTTGAAGATAGGCGAGTTGCAAGAGTAGGGATCGAAAGCCAGACGAGCGCTTTAGGGAGGAACGTGGGTGCAGTAGTGCTGGCGTCAGCGCGAATGCTTTTTATGCCGCTCTTGATCATGCACAGTAAAGGTCTTTGCAAGCTCTCGACACTCTTCAGCAAGCTTGGCTGTAGCAGAAATAGGTGCCCACTCAGACGGATCTGGCCTGTACGGAAGTATCGTGTCGATGGTGTGTGACGGGTTCCTTCCTTATAATAAAAAGAAAGGTGAAAAACCAGTAGTGCTCTGAGGGGCGGTGTTATATGCGTAGGTGATGAAGGGTAGAATCAAATCCCAATTTGTGTGATTGGCGGCGACGTACTTGGAGAGCATGTCGCCATGCGTACGGTTGAAGCGTTCGGTCAGGCCATTCGTCTGCGGGTGGTAAGCAGCAGTTGTGCGGTGAACAACGTTGCACTCTTTGAGAATGACTTCAACGACTTCAGACAGGAAGGCACAGCCTCGGTCACTGATCAGTTCCTGGGGTGGACCGTGTCGCAGATTGAATTGTTGGAGCAGAAAGGAGGCCACATCGTTCGCTGTAGCCACGGGAAGGGCGGCCGTTTCGGCGTATCGCGTGATGTGGTCCACAGCGACAATGGCCCAGCGGTTACCATCTAACGTTAGTGGAAGTGGCCCATACAAAGCGATGCCAACGCGCCCAAAGGGCCTGGCAGGGCAAGGTAGAGGTTTCAGACCTACCGGCGACAGGTGCGTTGCAGCTTTTCGGCGCTGACATTCTATGAAGGAGCGAACAAATTTCTGCACGTAGCGGTACATGCCGCGCCAAAAGTACCGTTGGTGAATACGGTGGTAAGTCTTCAATACCCCGGAGTGCACATATTGCGGATCAAAATGAAAAAAATCACATATGTCAGAGCGCAGACTGCGAGGTATGACGAATAGCCACTGGCGGCCGTCACCGTTGTAATTGCGCCTGTGTAGGAGGTTGTCGCGAAGGGCGAAATGGTGGGCTTGACGACGCAACGCGCGAGTGGATAGAGTGGATGGATCAGTGAGCAAGTCTATCAGTGAGGCAATCCATTGATCTTTGCGCTGTTCAGTAGCAATGGTGTGAATGCTAATCGAAGAAATGGCAAGGTGAGGCGCTGAGTTGTTGGCACTGTCGTCAGGTAAGGCAGAGCGCGACAGGGCGTCGGCGTCAGCATGTTGCCTTCCATTGCGGTACAGCACGTGGATATCATAGTCTTGCAGGCGAAGTGCCCACCGGGCGAGACGGCCTGAGGGATCTTTCAATGACGACAACCAGCATAGTGCGTGGTGGTCGGTGACGACATCAAATGGGCGACCATACAAATAAGGTCGGAACTTTGCAAGAACCCAGACGATTGCCAAGCATTCTTTCTCGGTGACTGTGTAATTAGTCTCGGCTTTAGTAAGCGTACGGCTTGCATACGCCACGACATATTCCGTGAACCCTGGTTTGCGCTGCGCAAGGACAGCGCCGAGGCCGACAACACTGGCATCCGTGTGTACCTCTGTAGGGGCCGTAGGGTCGTAGTGAAGGAGTATGGGAGGCGACGTCAACAAACGACGAAGTGTTGCGAAAGCGTCGTCGCACTGTGATGACCACGAATGGAGAGGCCCGTTACTTCCGAGAAGCTTCGTCAGCGCCAATATGATAGTCGCGAAGTTTCGAATGAAGCGCCGAAAGTAGGAACACAGTCCTACTAAACTGCGCAGTTCCTTGACGGATGTCGGCTTGGGGAACTCGGTCACGGCCCGAAACTTGGCTGGATCAGGGAGAATTCCATTCTTAGACACGACGTAGCCGAGTATTGTCAGCTGCCGAGCTGCAAATCGGCACTTCTTTAGGTTCAGTTGCTGACTGGCGTCGCTCAGACGCGTTAAAACATGCCGAAGGCGTTGAAGATGCGTCGAGAAGTCAGGAGCGAAAACGAAGACGTCATCGAGGTAGCACAGACACGTGTGCCATTTCAGGTCACGCAGAACAAATAAAATAGCGCGATTTCACATAAAAATAAAAAAGTGAGGGAAAAAAAGGCGCTTCACGGGATTAACTTGTGACTTCTTGACTTTGAGCCGAGTACGCTACTCACTACGCCACGCTCATGCGGTTGTAAAATGACTATCTATACAAAAAACGCGTCGTTCAACTTCCTGTTTACAAGTCACACAGTTAAAACTGATGCGATATTTCTTTTCAAATAACCATTGCGTCTTGAGTCAACACTGACAAATGGCTTCCGGGCATTGAATTACATGCAGAAATTAACAAGAGCACAAAGTTTTTTGAAGCATCCGCATCTTAGCTTCTAAAAATTTCAAATTGACTGGAGGGGCAGCCACAGATTGTCGGCTGCTGCTGCCAACAGTTTTTTTTCTTTGATAGTCGGTTCTCGCGCTTGCTACTGGTCAACATGTACAGAAGACTTGTATGTTTCGTTCGGTAGATAGCCACGCACATGAGTGAATATTGAGATTTTTTTTCGTGCAAGCGACGATGTAGCATACACACTCGGCGTGCCAGATTATACATTTGCAGTTATATCGATACCTGCAACTAAGAAACCCCCGAAGAAATGACTTATGCAGTCCACTGAAAAAGTATGCCAGTATGTTAGCTCACTAACACGTACAGAATTACCAACTCAAACTTGCCTGTTCGTACGTACGAAACAGAGAAGAACCGGCTCTTAAGCTCAGAAAGAAGCTTTCGGTGACAGCCTACGTTGCTGAAAGCGCTACACATCGATCGTCGCCGCTTGTTGCGCGGACACCGCACACGCAGATAAATGGTCGATATAGGCTTAATGATGTTTAAACTGTACTTTACAGTCACTCTTGCATTTTATAATTGCGCCTACCTAAAGTAAAAAGCGCTGGCAGCAGGTACATTGACGCGGCCAGCGCGATACGCCTCGCTGAGACGGGTCACTGGGTAAGGCTGCTTTCGAAGCAGCTGCGATGCGATGCTTGAAGTTTCTGCATTTGAGCTTTGCAACATTTTTAACTGTTACCTAAACTGTACCTGACGTAAGTGTAAGGTCGATAAACGCAAGAAATGCATTTGCGTAGTGACGATGACGAGCGACAGCCGTTTTTCTGGCCTCTGCTGGCAGTATACAGCGGACGTGCCGGTGTACAGATATACGCAGGTACATCAATACCAACAATTAAAAATATCCATAGAAAGGCCAATAGAATCCACTGAAAACGTACGCCAAGGAGTAAGTTCACGAAGGCGTACCAAGTTACCAACTAAAATTGTGTGTTGTTACATATCAGTTGGAGAAGTACCGGCTAAATGCGGCCGGCAGCTTTCGGTGACAGCCTGCGTATAGCTGAAAGCACGACGTTCGAGCGTCAGCGCTCATTGTGCGAACATCGACAATAGACAAAATAGTTGATTTAGGTTCATGGATGTCCAAACTATACTTTACAGTTAATCTCACACTTTATAGTTGTGTGTACACGAAGCAAGAAGTTCCGGTAACATATATACCAACGCGGCCGGGACGACAGGTTTAATGCTCGCTGGGCCAGGCACTGGGTAAGACCACTCTCGACGCGTTGAACTGGTAGGGTAGAAGATTCTGCATTTGAGCTTCGGAACATTTCTAACTCTTACCTGAAGTAAGTAGAAGGATAAGCATGGCTAGACGTACATTTATGCAGTGTGGCGGAATTGAATGACAGCTTTGTTTCTCGCCTGCGCTGGGAAACCTTGCAAAGCGATCGAGATAGCTCATTTACGTTTCGTCAACTTTTTAGCAAAAACAATTTTCATTTTCTGTTAGGAGTGGCGTGCAGCTCCAGGCTCACAAAAACTGCAATTGGGAATCGTTACAGCAATACACGCATGATGCGAATATGGCCGGTTTACACGAGACATGTCCGAAAAAGATGCATTATATTCGCTGCGATACGTACGTGCACCGCAAAAATTACGCATGCTCGGTATCTGTTAGGGTGGCATCTCTCCGTACCATTGAATTAAGTGTTTTATATTCGGCGACACGGAAACATTCTACGGCACACGCTACAATAACTAGCACTCTGCAGATGTGCTGGTAGAAACAGTGCGTGCTCCAGTATTCACCAGCGCTTGCCAGTGAAAGTTGCAGCGCATCCAGTGCTTCGCGGTGCGCACCAGCATCGCAGCGGTTGAGCCAGCGCCCCTACCTGTGCGACAAACCTTTTTCCTAGTGCACCCAACGTGCGGCCAGTGATTACAAGCGTGTCCCAGTGTCTCCAGCGTGTACAATTGCAAAAAAATGTGCTGGCATCACGCTGCTTTTGCAATAAGGTGGGTGATTTCTTTTAAGATATCAGGGATTCTCCTTCCGTAGACTAATTTGCACCGGAGGAATCAACGTATCTATGGACAGCGCTTTAACAAGTGTATCATCCCTGCACGCCCATGCAGCATTGAGTACCTCAACAAACCGGAAGGCGCTCGCCCTAATATAGCGCCACTGCAGTTGTGCCTCTTTTGTGTAATTGCTCACTCAATACGCCGTTTAACTTTATACTTCTCTCGGAATAATTTTGAAGCTTTATATGACCGAAATTATTTACGTTACGTTTGGTTGAGGTTGGGACGTTCGTATTGCTGTCACATTTTGTCTTCGTGCAGAATTGTAGCAACGATGCGGTCGCGTTCCGAGCAGCCACTTTAGATTGCCACCTCTTATCTTAAATTTTCTTGCATTTGATTACCATTTGATGGATATGACGTATGGGACCCATCGTCGCCTCATCGAGGCTAAAGTAGTTTAGGTATTACATGGGTCCAGAAGTCCATAGGCAGAAATTTTTTTCCCGGTTCGGGGAGGGCACCTACTTGTTGAAATGGTCATTTTTTTCTCTGCGTGGGGAAGAAATTGAGGGGGTAGGGGGCCGGCACAGTGAGCCATACCCTGGTTACGCCACTGCTTGGGCCACGTCTATGAGTGTGCCATAGAAACATTTCATTTCGACTTTCTGACTTTTCTATTGAAGTCGTTGTTATCAGTGGTGCTCCCACGTGAAGTTCTCATTAGCCTTGGTGACGCGGCTGTAGAACACTCTTGCATTTGATGCAGTTCAGGGTATAGGACTACATAATTCCTGGCAGCTGTTGAGAAGAAACCTGTACATACGATCCCAGTAAACGGAAATATTTCATTTCCGAAATCATCATGTGTGCGGCAGTATTATTTTGTTTGTTTAACGAATATGGTACGTGAGTGCGTATGACAGCGACATTCATGTAATGTCTCTTGCTGAAAAAAGCACAGTTCTTTCAAATCATTTAGACCATTCACAGATGCAGGCGTAACTTGCACGGTAAGGTGCATTGTATTTAGTGAATTGAAAACTTCCCAATTTCATTTCTCACACTTCGGCACAGACTTATTATAATACCGGGGTCTATGCCTAATTGTAATGACGTTAGTACCACTTGGAATATTGTGACGATAGAACGCGTTTATTTACAAGATGGGTAATGCAGAGGTGTAGCTCAGCGAAGGATCAACAGCGTCGCTCGTGAGCCAATCGAGTCTCTTCCTCCTTTTCGTCGAATCTTCACTAGCGCGTTTCACTTCCCGGTTCGCAGACGATGCCCTCTGGGCGAGTCACTCAGATGGTTGATGGTGGCACGGTTTAAGGCGCGCAACGTGTGTCAGTTGTGTTTTGCTAGAGCGGCGACCATTGCTTGTGACGCTCGAGATTACGTACGTGACGTCGCTGAGGCGGTGAAGAATGACGAATGGACTGGAATAGTGGGCCAAGAACTTCTGGCACAAACCACGTTTGCGGACTGGTGTCCATAACCACACAAGATCGCCCTTACTATAAGATGAGGAGCGATGGAAGGCGTCGTAACTTTTCTTAGAACGCTGCTGGGATGCCAAGTTTCGGAGGCGTGTGATGCGACGGGCTTCTTCTGCGCGGCAGAGCGTCTCGGCTATCGAGGTTTGCACGTCTAGTGTAAAAGGTAGTATAGTGTCGAGACAAAATCGTGAGGAGCGAGCGTACAGCAGGTAAAATGGAGAGTAACCTGTAGTCTCATGGTTCGCGGTATCGTACGCGTACGTGATGTAAGGTAGCACTTCGTCCTAGTTTTTGTGCTTAGAATCGACATAAATAGACAGCATGTTCGTGAGAGTTCAGTTCGTGCGCTCTACGAGACCATTGGTCTGCAGGTGATATGATGTGGCATGGCGGAAATGGCAGGCAGACAGACGCAGGATCTCTTCAACGAAGTCGGCAACAAACTGACGTCCGTGGTCGCTAATGACAACGCGTGGAGGACCATGGCACAGAATTATACAGCGAAGCATACACTGCGACACGTGCATGGCCGTTGCAGCAGGTATTGCAGCAGTTTCTGCGTAGCCCGTTAGATGGTCAATACAGACGACGACCCATCGATTGTTACTGCTCGATCATGGAAATGGACCGAGCCGATCGACACCAACAGTCTCGAAGGGAGAGTTAGGAGGTGAAACAGAATGGAGAAGTCCTGGCGGCGTAGCCGTGGGACGTTTGTGTCGTTGGCATTGTTCGCATCCAGCAACGTATTTTTTCGTGTCGTGTCGCATCTTGGGCCAATAGAACCTTTGCTGTATTCGTTGAAGCGTTCTGGCGAAGCCCATGTGGCCGCAGGTTGCGTCGTCGTGTAAGGAACGAAAGACGTGAGCCTGTAAAGTGCGTGGAACAACTAGAAGCAGACGGGCGCCTTGTCCGGAATAATTCTTCTTGTAAAGGACGCCGTCAAGAACCACAAAAGAGCTTGGGTTTGTGTGTTCATTTGCGGAGGCGAACAGAGATTCTAAGGAGCGGTCCTCTTGTTGGGCTGTCCGGAAAGTCGCGAAATCAGGGAACTCAGAGGCAATGGTGCCGATATACTGGTCGAAGTTGTCAGCGTCGCACTCAGTCGTCGGTAGAGGAAGGCGCGATGGGCAGTCGGCGTCTGCGTGCCGGTTACCGCTCTTGTAGCGTACTGTGAAGTCGAACTCCTGTAAGCGCAAAGCCTATCGCGCCAGTCGTCCAGATGGGTCTCGGGGCCTACCAACCAGCATAGAGAATGATGGTCGGTGATTACCGAGAAGCGACGGCCGTAGATGTATGGGCGAAACTTGTGCACGACGAAAACGACTGCGAGGCACTCCTGTTCCGTGACTGTGTAATTTCGTTCTGCCTTGCTCAACGAACGACTCGCGTAAGCGACCACGTGTTAAGCATTATCATGGCGCTGAAAGAGCACTGCACCAAGGCCGATTCCACTGGCATCTGTGTGAATTTCCGTTTCAGCAGAAGGATCAAAATGGCGTAGTACCGGTCCTGAAGTCAGTATGAACCGAAGCTGCTTAAAGGCTACTTCGCAATCCGGTGTCCAGTGGAAAGGGACATCCTTTTGCAGCAAGTCACTCAGTGGTTGTGCTTTATCAGCGAAATTCGGAGCAAATCGACGAAAGTAAAAACACAGGCCCAAGAAGCTACGCAACTCCCTGGGGGACTGCGGCTGCTTTAAGTTGCAGACAGCGGCGACTTTCTGCGGGTCCGGTCTCACGCCATTTATCCACCAGGTGTCCCAGAACCAAGGTTTCACGTTCGCCAAAGCGACATTCTTTTGAGTTCAGTGTAAGCGCAGCTTCCTCGAGACAGGTTAGAACGAGGTCAAGGCGATGATTATGTTCTTCAAATGTTCGGCGAAAAATCACCACATCGTCCAGGTAACACAGGCGAATTTCCCATTTGAGGCCCCGTAAAACGGTGTCCATATATCTTTCAAATTTGGCGGGGGCATTACACAAGCCGAATGGCATAACATTAAACTCAAACAGACCGTCGGGTGTAACAAAGGCCGTCTTTTCTTTGTCAGCCGGATCCACAGGGATCTGCCAATACCCGGATCGCAAGTCCACCGATGAAAAATAGGACGCTGAATGCAGGCAGTCGATGACATCCTCGATGCGAGGAAGCGGGTACACGTCTTTCTTAGTTATGGAGTTGAGACGTCGGTAGTCAACGCAGAACCTCCAGGACCCTTTTTTTTTCTTGACCAAGATAACAGGCGTGGCCCAGGGACTTGGCGATTCTTGAATTACGCCAGAGGTTAGCATCCCGCTGACTTGCTCTGAAATTACCTTGCGCTCTGACGCAGAAACTCGATAAGGTTTCTGCGTGAGGGGGTGCGCAGATCCGGTGTCAATCTTGTGACGAGTGCGTGTTCTGGGCGTCTGAGGTCTATGCGACTTCCGTGCAAAATCAAATACTTTAGCGTGCCCGGCCAGCAGTGTAACCAACACTTTGCGCTTATGCGAGGGAATATACTTGCTAACCATCTTATAAAATTTGTATTCCGTGCCGGATACATCAGCATAGTCCGAATTTGCCGCATTGCTGAGAGCACCTATGCAGATACTGCACTGCCTTCAAACATGGCAAGGCGCATTCCCTCTGGTAGTACAACAGACTCGGATGAGCAGATAACTACCCATAATTTAGTTTTTCCCTCGGTGAGAGACACAACGCAGCACGGCAGAATGATGTTTTTCTTCATGAAAGGCAAAGGCAACGGCTCAACCACAATATCAGGAGAACTGAAACTCGAGTCGGCATTCGAAGCAGCAACGGGCACGCTGGCAGTAGACCATGCCGGTAGAATAGCGTCTTTAACTACAACGAGGTTGTCGTCTCCGCTACGCTGAGGCTGCTGAGCGAGGGCGGACAACAGAACCTCGCCTGCCCCACAGTCGACAGTCGCACGGCACTCTTGCAAGAAGTCAATTCCAAGGATAACGTCATGCGTGGAATGAGCGAGCACTGCGCATTCTGCCTTGAACGCTTTACCAGCAACACGAACAGACACAGTGCACACACCTACTGGACACAAAGCCGTGCCGCTGACTGCTCGAAAGTAGAAGATTTATCCCAATAAAACGTAACCTTGCGCCCAAGTCTCTCCTTGAAAACTAAACTCATTACAGAAACTGTTGCACCGGTGTCTACCAGAGCCATCGTGGGAACATCGTCAATGAATACATGAACCTTGTTGTGAAGCATGTGAACTAATGGAGGCATACTTGTGTGCAAAGCGGTACGTCCAGCGACATCGCCTCCATCGACCGCGCCGGCTAGTTTCCCGGTGGCGGAGAGGAAAGCCGCGACCGGGGACGGGGAGTTGGGGACCTTCGCTGGCGCGTAGTAGGTGGCGTCAAGCTCCTCACAGAATCAGGCGAATCACTGCGGATGTTCGGCCGGCGCCCGTGCTCTGGGCAGTTGAATCCGAAGGCCAGTAGGCGTAATCGGGCTGTTGGCTTCGCCGTGCAAGCATCGCTGGTCGGTCAGAAAACGTCGTGCGTGGGCGACGTCGCGATTGGCAAACCCAGGCGATATGTCCGCGAACACCGCACTGTTAGCACACGGGGTGTTCCCGAGGCACATTGAATGCTGCGGTGTGGAGAGGATGCTCAGGGAACTGTTGCCACTCGGACACAAACGGAGGCGGTTGGCTGTCGTAGCTATAACTGCTGCGGGGCGCATAAGACGACTCGACGTAAGTAGCCTGTGGTGGCGGAGCGCTCAGCCGTGGACTGCGGGTGGAGTAACTGCGCTCGTCGAAACTCGCAGCATTGATGCTTAGAGATAATGTATCACACTGCGGGTCTCCAGCTTGCATGAGAACAGAGACATGGCGACGCAGGTCCTCCCGTACAATCTGACGAATGGTGGAGGAAAGGTCGGCAGGTAGAGAATTTTGGCAGACATCGACGGTGGCAACAGTCGTGACGTTGGCCAGACGTCCGAACTTCGATGTGATGCGACGAGTTTTAAGAGCCTCGAAGGTTCGGCAGTGGTCAATCACGTCGGCCACGCATTCCAGGCTCTCCTTGCCAATGAGGAAGTGGTAGACGTCATCGGCGATGCCCTTGAGTATATGGCCCACTCTGTCTTCTTCCGTCATGTGGGCATCCACCGACTTGCAGAACTTCAGAATCTCTTCAATGTAGGTTCTGCATGTCTCACCGGTGACTTGAGCCCTCTGCAAAAACATCTGCTCGGCATGTTTCTTCTTCGTTGCTGGGTCTCCAAAGCATTTCTTAATTTCCTCCACAAACTGGTCCCAGGTTGTCAATGTATCTTCATGGTTCTCAAACCAAACGAGCACCGTGAAATCGTGGAAGAGCCCCACGTGAGACAGCTGGCTAGCCGCATTCCAACCGTTCGAACAGCTCACCCGCTGATAGCGGCTTAGCCGTACGTCCACGTCATCGCCGGGTTTCCCTGTGTAGGTTCGCGGCTCCCTGTAGTGGTAGGGAGACGTACTTGCGGCTGGTTGCTGGTTGTCTCCGTCTGAGCTCATTTCTTAAGGTAATGGTGCCAAGCCCGCTAGTCGACGGCTGCGGCGAAGCTCGTGTAGCGGTTCCGTCATTAGGGGACGGTGCCTCTCCGGTATCACTTGGTAGTAGCTAGCTTACCCAGCACCTTCCACCACAATTGTGACGATGAAACGCGTTTATTTACAAGATGGGTAATGCAGAGGTGTAGCTCAGCAAAAGATCAACAGCGTCACTCGCGAGCCAGTCGAGTCTCTTCCTCCTCTTCGTCGAATCTTCGCTAGCGCGTTTCAACATTTTCTTAGCACCAATTCTGTGATGTACGCAATATAAACGAACGTCTTCTCCTGCATCACCATGTTCACAATAAATTGTCCGTTTGAAAGGGGGTCTACCTTTGCAAAGCTAAATCGTGGAGACTTCTTACAGCTTTAAAAACTTTCACTAGTTGTAAAGCCTTGCACCATGTTTGTTGTGAAATTTCCATCACGGATTTGAGGAATGATCACCAACGCATCGCTAGGTGATTGGACCATTAAGGCCCCCCGGCAGAGGCAACACACCCCTTTGGCCCCGGCTTCACGTAGAAGGCACCCCTGGGCTGACCCACCCAGGGGAAATCGGCAGTCGCCTTTTCCTATCTCTCTCTCCCTACATCTTCGTCTTTATCTCTTCCTTTTTATCTGTCCTGTCTTCTACTCTCTTCCGTTTACTTCCGAACTTCCTGGCGGCTAGGGTTAACACTGTGCAAATAGCCTACCTTGTTCTAGGCGCATTGGGTTATAGTAGCGTTGTACGGCTGGCGTCTGCAGGTTTTAGCATCCACAAACTTGTAGCGTCCCCTTGTTGGGCTCCGTGGTGGGTGGCCGCCAACGCTTCTGAAGAAAATAAACTGGAATGCATAGAGCGTTTCTCTCACTAAGTGATCGTACCGCCTTAAAGTGCGTACGCACCGAAGACTTAAGCTTTTTTCAAGCAATCAAATGAAAACTTCCCCCATTTTGATGTTATACATAGTGAGATAAGCAGCAAGCAAGCCAGAACAGTATCCCCCTTTGTAGTAGCCAGATGTCTCACAGAAACTCTTGGAGCCGGGTACAAAGTTACCAAAATGGCCAGCGGAGACCTCCTCCTTGAAGTTCGAGAAAAAGAACAGTTTGAAAAGCTACAGAATCTTTCAAAGTTTGGTGACACTCCCATTACTGTAACGCCACACACATCTATGAACACAACCCGCGGAGTAGTATCTAATGCTGATTTGCTCTACTTGACGGAAGAGGAACTTCTGGAGGCGTGGAAGAGTCAGAATGGGACCAATGTACAAAGGATCATCATTAGACGAGACAACAAGGTAACACCAACGAAACACCTAATACTCATGTTCGCTTCAAGTAATCTGCCAAAAAGTATTCAAATAGGGTACACGAAGACGTCGATCAGACCATACATATCTAACCCACGTCAATGTTTTAATAGCCAGAAGTATGGTCACGGCTCACAAAGCTGTCGTGGTCACCAAACTTGTGCACAATGTGGAATGTCAGGCCACAATTCTGACAATTGCGAGAACCATCACACCGTGTGAACTGTGGCGGCAATCACGCCGCATAGTCACGGTCTAGCTCATTCTGGAAAAAAGAAAAAGAAATCATCACATTGAAAATAAAAGAAAATATCACATTCAAGGAAGCAAGACGGAGAGTGTCACCATTTTAAGGCGCTACATTTGCTAATGCGGCGCGTCAGGGGGCAACGCCGCACCAGCCCTCGCCACTCCTTCGGCCAGCGCAGAGCGAGCCGTCGGTTGTGGCACCTGCCCGCAAGGCGGCAGTAGTTCAGTTTACTCCACCTCCTAGTAAATTGAGGCTAAAGACTCCAGGGTCCTCTGGTCTCAAGGCCTCCCCTCCCAAGGCGAGGCCTAAAATCCGAACCACCAGCTCGCTCGCATGTGCGGGCACCCAGTGCCTCTGAGGAGGCAGTGAATACAACGGTACTCTTGATACCAAAAGTGTGGCGCGGCTCCTTGGAGCGCGCCAAGAAAAATAAAAAACCAATAACGAGGCCGGACGACCATTCTGATACCTGAATTAACGAGCTCACTCCAACACAGGATACTCTTTGTACACACAGCGCACCTCTCTTGTTTAAATATGCAGACAGAAATATTACAGTGGAACATCAGGACCTTCTTCGAAACATCGATGACTTACAAGAACTTCTCCATGAACACAATACAAGAGTGCTGTGTGTACAAGACACACATTTAAAATGAACAAACACAAATGTTTACGTAACTACGTAATCTTCCGAAAGGACAGAGATGATGCCATGCCACCATCCAGTGGTGTAGCGGTTATAGTTAGTCAAGGTATAGCATGCACACAATTACCCCTTAAAACTTCCCTCGAGGTGGTGGCTGTCCGAGCAGCTATTCTAAACAAACTTGTCACTGTCTGCTCTTTGTACATACCTCCGAACCACCGTCTAGAAAAACTTCAATTCCAGTCGTTAATAGACGAACTACCTGAACCTTATCTGGTCCTTGGGGACCTGAACGCACCTAAAGGTCTGTGGGGTGACTCTCGCTGTGATGCACGAGGTCGTCTCATTGGACAATTCCTCATTTCATCAGGTGCTTGTCTGTTGAATAGGAAAGAGGCAACATACTATAACCTTGCCAACAAAACTTACTCTTCCATAGACCTCAGTATCGCATCTCCTTCACTTGTACCATTACTTCAGTGGAAAGTCATAAATACCCCTTCCGGAAGTGACCATTTTCTTATAGTTTTTAGTTCACCAATAATATATGAATGTCCTCCACATGTTCCCAAATGGCTGGTAAACAAAGCCGACTGGGAACAATTTCAAAAGCTTACTCACTTAAATTGGACTGACGTATGCGGATTAGGCATAGATGAAGCTGTGCAGTACTTCACGGCCTTTCTTACTCCCAGCAGCCAAGTGCATTCCACAAACATCTGGGTTGCCCCGCAAACGACATGTCCCGTGGTGGAACACTGAGTGTCAGAATGCGCGAAAGGAACAGAACAGGGCATGGAGGTTGCTGCGGAACTCGCCGACATCAGAAAACCTTGAAAGATTTAGGAAAATAAAATCTCGAGGCAGGAGAACGCGTCAGCATGCCAAAAGAAAAAGCTGGCACAATTTTTTATCAGGGATAAATTCATATACACAAGAGGATAAAGTCTGGAACATGGTTCGTATGGTAGCAGGAAGACAAGTACACTCACTGCCACTCGTAAACACTCAGGGTGATACCTTGGAAGATCAGGCAAACTTCCTCGGTGCACACTTTGAACGGGTATCTAGCTCGTCCCACTATACTGACACTTTCCAAAAATACAGAACAAGAATAGAAAAGCATAAACTCGAACACAAATCCACTACATACGAGGCATATAACCAAGCCTTCAGTCTAGCTGAGCTCCGAACATCTCTAAACTCTTGCAGTACTTCTGCCCTAGGTTCTGACCGTGCGGTGTATGAAATGTTAAAAAACGTATCAGCAGAAACACGAAAAACCTTACTTTGTTTGTACAATGCTATCTGGTTTTCTGGCACTATCCCTACCTCCTGGAAAGAGGCTATTATTATTCCCATTTTGAAAGAGGGCAAGGACCCTTCTTTAGCTTCAAGTTTTAGGCCTATTGCACTTACAAGCTGCTTGTGCAAAGTCTTCGAAAAAATGATAAACTGCCGACTTGTACATATCCTTGAAACAAACAATTTGTTCGACCCATTTCAGTGCAGGTTTCGAGAATGTAGATCCACCACAGACTACCTTGTTCGTATCGAGGCACAGATCAGAGACGCCTTCGTCCATAAACAACATTTTCTCTCTGTGTTCCTCGATATTGAAAAGGCTTATGATACAACATGGCGTTTTGGAATTCTAAGAGACCTGTCCCAACTTGGTGTGCGCGGAAGAATTTTTCACATAATCAAAAGTTACCTATCAAACCGGACATTCCGTGTCCTTTTGGGCAGTGTTCTCTCCCAAACAATTGTCCAGAAAACAGGCGTGCCACAAGGTGGTGTACTTAGTTGGACACTTTTTATTATCAAAATGAATTGCTTGCACTGGTTCATCCCCCGCAATATGTTCTATTGTACATATGTCGACGACGTTCAGCTTGGCTTCAATCATGCAACTTGGCAATGTGTGAGCGGCAGGTTTAGCTGGGTTTAAACAAGGTCTCCAAATGGCCAGATGAAAACGGATTTCGACTTAACCCACAAAAAATTACGTGTGTCTTGTTCTCTCGATAAAGAGGCATGCACTCCGAACCTGACATTTGACTGAATGGGCAATGTCTGTCTGTCAAAGCCGAGCATAAATTCTTAGGATTAATCTTGGACAAAGAGTTGACCTTCGTACCGCACATCGAGTATTTAAAACAAAATATTTAAAAGCGATGAATGTTTGAAAAGTGTTGTCACGTACTACGTGGGGTAGTGACAGGCAATACTCATGAATTTGTATAGGAGCCTCATTCGCACACGCTTAGATTATGGGGCCGTTGTTTATCAGTCTGCGACTCAAAGTGCTTTGAAGATCCTGGACCCCGTGCACCACTTGGGCATCCGCCTTTCTACGGGTGCATTTTGCACCAGCCCCGTAGAAACCCTTTACGTTGAGTCAAATGAGTGGTCGCTCCATCTGCAGAGAACTTACATGTCCTTTGTTTATTTTCTTAAGGTGAAAGCAGACAAGAAGAACCCCTCATACTCTACTATTATTGAATTGTCTAGCTCCATTCTGTTTCAAAACAGGCCTTCGATGAGGCAGCCCTTCTCAGTTCACCTGAATGGTCTAGCTGAAGACACTGGAGTGTCACTTGAACACAGTTTAATAGCTCCTGTAGCATACCCGCCACCGTGGCAGTGGCAGAATATAGACTGCGATGTGTCTTTCCTAGAAGTTACAAAACATGCACCTATTTCCCGTATCCAAACATACTTCCGGGAACTTCGACACAAATACACGTACACGTCCTGAGTTCTTTACAGATGCCTCCAAGTCTAACTCCTCTGTGCGCTACGCTGCCGTCGGCCCATTCTTTTTGGATGCTGGCCCTCTACATCCAGGCAAAGGTATCTTCACAGCGGAAGCTTATGCGATAGTTGTGGCGGCTAAACACATCAATTACAAATAAAAAAGCAGCAACTTATACAGACTCCTTCAGTATGGTAATGGCTCTGCACAGTCTTAAAAAACACAAAAACCCTGTCCTCGTTTCACTTTACTCAATTTTATGCACACTCTACACACTCAACCAGCATGTTGTAGTGTGCTGGGTGCCAGGGCACCGTGAGATTCAAGGCAACGTGATGGTGGATCAGCTTGCTGCATCCGTCCTCGAAATCAGTGCCACTACACCCATATCGATCCCACCTCTTGATCTTAAGCCGTCTCTCAAACGAAAGCTCAGGGACTTCTGGCAGAGCAAGTGGGATAGACACACACAAAACAAGCTACAAGTTATCAAGCCACACTTTAGCCATTAGCCACCAGTATCAAAATCACGTCTAACAGAGGTAACACTAACAAGACTCAGGATAGGACACACATACACGACACACGCACATCTTTTGTCCGTTGGTGATCCACGAATGTGTGACAAATGTGGTGAGGCATTAACAGTTCTTCACGTTTTAATCCAATGTAAACATTAAGACATTCTAAGAAGACAACACTTTCCATTTCCTACCGACGACATATACCATTACACCCCGCAATGTTTGTCGGTAGAAAACCACTTTTTAGTCATAAATCATTGTTAGCATTTTTAAAAGATATTAATCATTTTCATATTATATACCCGGGCACCCCGTAGCACGACCTATCCAGGGAGGTTTTTGCTGCGGTGGCTACACAGGAAAGCACTTGCCTCACGGCCCTTGAACGCAAGGGTATGAACGAGTGAGGTACTTGTGCTAATGCCATACATGTCCACCATCGTTTTACATTATCACCAACTTTTGTCACCTATTCACACCACACACACCTTTCACGGCATGGTCATGATTTTATTACTTGTATGTTTTTACCCGCCTTACTGCGAGGAATTTATGGCCCTTTTAAAACCGCTAATCAAAATCAATATCCACATTCCTTGTCTCATGAACTGGCGCTCCTTGGCCATCAAATGGCCCTTGCGCCAAAAACACCATATATCATCATCACCAACGCATCGCAAAGAGCGTGTACACCACGGGCGCCAAAAAAAGCGACAAGCGCCGGTGAAACAGGCGAGTGCGTGCCATGACGTCATATCGCCACGACCGCTGCGACACCAGTATTCGTTCTCTCAACTAATACACACAGCAGCCCATGCTGCGGCTGCTTCACCTCGCTGGCGACCCATTACGGGCCTTGGGTCAACACGAAGGCAAGAGTTTGAGATTGGCTTGGGTTCTGCGCATGCACCCTGGTGGATCGCAAACTTTTGGGTGCCAAGCTTTTTGGATCCCCAAAAGGTATTTTCTTAGTCCGAACCGCAAAGCAAGTGCAGACTACCAAAATCAAAACTGGTGACTCTTGGACTTCAAAATTGCCCTCCGCATGCCAGCAGGCATTCTTTGAGGCTTCGTTGGCGCCTCTTTTTGGGGAAAACATTTCCGTGCTTGTGGTACCAGATGCCGCTTGGTTCAGACCTGTCGTCGCGTTCTGGCCACCAAAAATTATGGCGCATGCCACGCGCTTGCCTCCTCGAGGCCGGCATTCATGCACGGACTACCTACCAGGAAAAGGCCCACTCTCAAAATACCTTGTAATAGCCACCCAAGCGCAACAAAATTTCTATGTCTCCTCACCCGCCATAGCAGTTTGCTGCGGTAACTTGGTACAGCGATTCCATGGGGATGATAGCCTGCATGGGCGTGTAAACGTGCCGTGGGACCTTGCGGTGGTCCAGGGACCTGATGGGGTCCAAACCACCTTGGCGATAGAGTTTTTTCAGTCTGCCTGTCAACGTTTCCTAGTCCTGTTTCGGCATTCAGTATACCTTCACTTGACAACAATTTTACCTAAATACGAGCTGAAAAGAGTGAGCGATTCGTGGCAACAGCATTTGAAGCGGAGAGCACCAGATTGTTAGGCGCCACCGAAGCGAGCCATCGTCACGGATGAAGAAACGTTTAGGTGGTGCAACTGCGCTCCTTGAGGCGGCCAGTGGTGCAATTGTATACGTGTTCTGAATCCAAACGGAGGCGTTCCGTTCATTATGTCAAAACACGGGTGGGCCAGATCAGTCGTAAGTATGGGGGGAAGCAAGCAGGCGTTGTGTGAAATAGAGGCCTGCATCACAATTTCGACGTCAGCTTGAGGACCAAGTGAGCGCAATGAAAACGTGACGCGTCCAGCGTTTGTGTGGGACATGCCCCGTGTCTCCGACGGACGCATCTAGCGTCTGTGATGAACGCGCCCAGTGTCCGTGACGGATGCTAGCACGCTTGTAACACCACCGAGCGAATGATGATGACTTTGCACTTCCTTACCCTATCAAACCTGTCAATACGACGATAGAATAAGCGACCCTTTTCTTCTGTGCGCACATTCCCAACGTGTTTTTTTTTCGTGAGGTTACTCAAGAGCATGCCACATTTCTTCGAAGCCGATGACAGACGCCTCGTTTTTCCAACTACTTCCAAAAGTTTTGAGCTTCCTTTAAACGAGCTGTGCTCTTTGTCGAACTCCGGGCTCTACGACGCCGCTTCCGTTTGCATTTCTTAGTGCTCTTTTTGCGCCCCTTGTTTATAGCTCACGCTCGTCAACTATCTCGTTTTTATTGTTGCTTGTCTAATCCATGCAGTCCGAATAACTTACTAGCAGTACAATGGCTTGCTTGCTTGCATGACTGGCTGATATCTTAGCACATATGGGAATGATCGAGCTGTTTCCTTCCAAACCATCTAGCTCGCAAACCTGGCCGCTGTTCACAAGTGGGTTGTGCTCTCTACTCTGTTCTTTAGAGCGATGTTCTAAACTCACTTTGGTGTTCTTACTTAGCGAGTCTAAAGCAGTGGCACCGCTTGCAAGATCCACCTTCTCTAGACAAACACTTGAACTGAACTCGCTTATAAAGGAGATGTCTACAACTGCGCTACTCTGTACTACTTTAGTACACTCTTCCAACCATTGACTGGCGTTCTTTTTATCCTCAAGGTGTAAGTTGCTTTTGCTACGCCCTCCCACACAGTCATTTACGTGTTCAGGCACGAGGAATGTTTCAAGGTCCACATTATCTCTTTCCTATTAGTCGAAACAAACATCGCCCCCGCAAGAAACACTCTCCAGAAACGTCTTTGGCTCTGGACTAGTGACAGCCTAATACGGTACGTGCTGTACATTAACTTATTGGTAGAGGTGCGCATCTTTCTCGAACAGGTTTTCACTGCTGGCGACCTGTCTCTCCTTCGTCGAGAACGGACGCTTTATCTGTGTCTTTTTTTCACCTTCCCCTTTATCGACCGACATAACGAAACGCTGGAATAACGCTGTCTTAGCTGTTTTTTTGCATTTCTCGAACTTTTCGTTAAAAAGATGGGCCAACACACAGGCCACATTACTTGTAAGAACCCATCACAAAAAAACAGCCCAAAGTCACGGTCTAGCCTCACTTCTGCGCAAACACACTCGAAATACACAAGAAACTTTCGTTGTTCTCGCCGACTTCGAATGCGCGTAATTTAGTCCGCACTTGCCAGACCCGAACATGGTATGTTTTTCTTCCATGACCTTCCGTCAGCGTTCACTTTCACTCTCACCCTCGTACTTTTTCTTTTTTTCACTCGCTTGATCTTTCAGGAGGGTCAATTACTCTTCCCTTAACCGGTGGGGGCTGTCTCTCAACTTTGAGCTCTAACCTTTCAATTTAAATTTCTTTACTTTCTTTTTCAAGGAGTCTCTTCATTTCCCTCCTTTCAGAGTTCTTTTTAACTAGTTCCCAAGCGATTTTTACGCTTTTTTGCAAAACTACCACTTTTGCCTAATACTTTCAATAGATAGATTTCTTTTATGGCTTCATCACAATAAAGCTCCAACTGCTCGCATAACAGGAACAATTCTGCCTTCCACCACTTCATAAGGTTCATAGTCATGGCTTTAAGCATCGGCTTTGTTCTCTCAATGATAAACAAACCGCAATTTGTATCAAAAGAATTCACTTCCGAGGAAGACGAATTGCAAACCTAAAATTCAAAAAGCTTGGCTAATCGCAAGATAAAACCAAAAGATCACTTGCTGTAGCAGCGCCATGTCACCAGCCTCAATCCATCTGCACCAGACCACAGTTGTTGAGTCCTGACTGTCCACAGCATGCCACCTCTGCCACTAGGTGTTGGGTCTGGCGTTTAGAGGATCGCACCGCTGCCACCAGTTGCTGAAACCGGGCGTTTGACAGGATCCAAAAGCTGTTAATCGTTGTTGAGGTGTTGGGACCATGCCGTTCCCGGCATCGGAGACTCCGGAGGAAGACGCAAATCATGAAGAGTCTGATGAGCAAAACTGTACGGAGGTTTATTTTACTATATACACAGGCGAGCACTTATCGCCACAAGGCGAGCAACTAGACGAAGATGTCGTCCTACATCTTGACGATCTCGTAGAAAGCTCTCGCAGGAGCCAACTGTGGCAGATTTCAACTCACCTTTCATTGAAGGAACGGTTTTAAACCTGCCTGTCCAACCACCAGACACAATTCACTTTCAACGGTGCCGCCACATTCCCCCTCTGATGCTCAGTGGTCTTTTCTTAGGGGTGAGAATGCCACTGGGCACTAGATCTCGCGAACTTGCCTCTGAGAACATGAAAAGAACCTCCGCCCGTCACGCTCACTTTGCGGGACTGATGGCAAGCCATGTTGTCACTGTCAACTCTACAAGGAGGTCATCTCTACCGAAACCACTTCGGTCGTCTCGTTGTACACTTTGTGGCGGCGCGATTGCATGCATCTCGCTTCCTGGTAGAGATGAAGTCACCTAAATTTGGACGGGTGCCAGCAGGCCCACATCCTTTCGGCATTTTCTTCGCAGAACCGCGAACATTCTTTGCTGCATGGCTCGAGCGCCGATCCTAACCGAGGCTATGTGCCCATTATTGATGGAAAAGAAGTGTAGACACCTCACAGAAGACCCAGTCTCCGCGACGTTGCTGTGCCGCAATTGTTTCATATCTGCCAGCCTACCTCAGTAAAATGCCGATGCAAGGGAGGACTATTTTAAGGGAGAAGCTTCTTAAGCCGTCGGTCATGCGTCCGCAATGTGTGTAGTAGTAGTAGTAGTTGTAGTAGTAGTAGTAGTAGTAGTAGTAGTAGTAGTAGTAGTAGTAGTAGCAGAAGTATTAGTAGTAGTAGTAGTAGTAGTAGCAGTAGGAAGCCACTTCCACGGCTGGACTAGAGGAGTGGCACACCCCACATTCTTTTGAATTGAGGAGCAAGCCTGTGCGCGTTATTCAATAATAAAGAAAAAGTTCTTTCAATTCATTTAATCAACCTTAAGGGTCCGAAGGCATTACATAAGGGGGTTCGTACATCCAGGTTGTATGTTCGTAAGCAATGTAACAATATGAGGGTACACACTGATTACAATGAATGAGCAAATAAAGAACACAAGCGTAAATAACACGCCTAACAAAACATAAAAATATAATAGGCGATAAATAAACTCTGGGAGTACAGTAAAACAACTATAAACGCAATAGTTAATGTACTATTAGGTTATCGTATTCGGATTTCGGAAAACAGTTAGTTTTTCGCAAAATGTTGAGAAGACCCTGCAAGAAACATTGTTATCTTGCAGTGCATTTCAGAGTCTTACGGCATGAGGGAAAAGTAGCTGCTTATCGCCGTCGTCCGGCATTTTATGGTGATCAGAGGGTGCGTATGGGACAGGCGAGAGGACTTTCTTAATGGGCGTTTTAGGAGAGGGTGTCCCGGCCTGCTAAAGTAAAAGAATATGTGATTGAGACAGATACGAGGGGTTATGCGACGTGAAGCGAACGATGCGAATGACAACGTTTGTTTTAGTGCGGTTACGCTGATATGCCTTGAATATTGTGACGTAATGAAACGAGCTGCGCTATCTTGAACGGCTTCCAAATCATCGGTGAGATAAGCTTCTGAACGATGCCAGATGGATGACGCATACTCGAGTTTTGGTCGCACGTATGTCATATATGCGAGTTTCTTTATGTCAGGTGATGCTGATCGCATGTTACATAGTAAAAAACCGAATGTGCGGGAAGCTTCGAAACGAATGGTTTCAATATGTTTCACTCATGATAGTGATGATGTCAGATGAACTCCTAGATACTTGTAAGTAAGCATGTGATCAATGGGAACAGCAATATAGCTATGAATGAATTTCTGATGAAAAACTTACACAGGCGAAAACCGGTGAATTCATCTGCAATATATTTTGCTTTGAACTTTATGCTTACAAAAAAACTAGTAACAGAAGGACGCCCTTTGAGCACTTACCTTACCAGAATAGGTTGCCACGCTTAACTCGATGGGCGTAACCTCTTTGGTTATAGCAAGATTTAGCGAGGGTTGGGCCACGGTGCCATGAACCAGCGGTGATGAAAGGAGGAATTTAGACATGAAGCGCTGGCCGCAAGAGAGTTAGCGCGTTCCGCTCGTCTAGTCCAGCCATGCCACCTCTGCTTAAGTCCCTGGAATGTTTTTTGAATTGAGGTACATCTATATGATGAATATGTGATTTAAAGATGCGAGATGGCGGTACTTGGAGTGTTCCCTGGATGGACGGACCAATGTATAGACGCATGGAAAGGCGCATGCAAGATGATGGACGGACGCATGGACGGGTGCGTGGATGGACGTTGTAGTGTACACGTGAAGCGCCAGTGTAGTGTACACGCATCCCGAATGACTAAGGCCACTAGCGTGGGCCCGGTGTTAAGCGAGCGGCAGCGCACGCGTTAACCATCGCCTTGGTGAGGACACGGCGCTGCTCAAGATCGCAACACTTCATTGTCTGCAGCAACAGCGAAACGCGCCCCGCTGCGGTGGTCTAGTGGCTAAGGCACACGGCTGCTGACCCGCAGGTCACGGGCTCGAATCCCGGCTGCGGCGGCTGCATTTGCGATGGAGGCGGAAATGTTGTAGGCCCGTGTTTTGAGATTTTGGTGCATGTTAAAAAACCCCAGGTGGTCGAAATTTCCGGAGCCCTCCACTAGGGTGTCTCTCATATTCATATGGTGGTTTTGGGACGTTAAACTCCACATATCAATCAACAGCAAAATGTAGTACAGAGACCATTCAAAAAAGCGCAGCGGAAAAGCATATGGGCTTATCCACGCCACGGCTGAAAAGTACTACGCAGGGTGCCGCGAGCACATCTGTGTGGGCAACGCAGATGTGCTTTTGTCCCGGCGACACCGGGACAAAAGGGTCCCGGTCACCGGAGAGAGAACACTGCTTCACTCGTGTTTGCTTTCGTGAGGTATGGGTTGGCCTAGTATGACCACGCACTAGGACACCGCACCGCCTTCGGCCCAGCATTCGAAGGTGGAGAGGGGGAGGAACGACAAAAGGTAAGCGTTCGCCGCGGACGAGAGGAGCCAGTGGGGAAGTCCGAACGAGCTCCAAATAAAGGGAGCCAAAGGACAGAAAAGAAATGGGTGCTCACCCCGTGCTCGGCCGGACTCGATGCTCCTTCCGCACGCTCCTTACGGCCTTCTCAATACCGGCGCCGCGCATATATTTTTTTCTGACGCGTAGAGGGCAGCACCGCCTCACTGTAAGCTCCGCCGGCTCCCCACGTCGCCGGCTGCGACTTTTCTTGACTGCGTTCGATGACCTCGGGTAAACAATGCATCAGACACGCTCAGGCACGCTAACTGCACTAGCGTAGCCATGGTTTATTGTTGCGTGCCGCTGTGTAAGTCACAGCAAGGGAAGACACCGGGTGTGTCGTACCACCAATTTCCTAGCGATGAGGAACTGTGTTCGAAGTGGAGGAAAAATGATTCACGTGAAAAACTCGTCCTCAATGACAAGTTCGCATTGACTGTAGTGTGCAGCAAACACTTCACGGAAAATGACTATGTTACCGCATATCGTATCCGGAAACTGCGTCCAGGAGCCGTGCCCACGGTCTTCGATCAGTATCCTTCGTATATGGTCCCGGCTACGAAGAGGCCGCGTAAAGAACCTGCAGCCCGTGGCGCTTCGGCCACCTCGGCTTCTCGACAGCCGACGAAACGGAAAGCGGAGTCATCGCCGTCTACCTACGGGAAGTTCTAGTCCACCTTACGACAAAATAAATATTGCTTTTTCTCTCTGAATTTTGTGCGCTGTAATGGATTACTGTTGCTTGTGACAACACGCCTGTGCGAAAATCCGGGAAAGCTGCCGGAATGGTTGCGACTGGGTAAGCGGTGCTCTCAGGGGTCGACTATACCATTTTAACCTCATCACATGCAACGACCGAGCTGTATTGTGTGGATAAAACGTTCATCTTCAAAAATTCAGGCGCCGCAGTTGGTTCTGTTCCTCGTACTCAGCGCTGTTGTGATGGCAATAGCGCTGTGGCGCGAACACTGCGCCCGTGAACGCGCTTGGAGGCGGCGGAGCTGGATGGATGGATGAATGGATGTGGCTGTACCCTTTAGATCGGGCGGCGGCTAACGCCACTTAGCCGTAATACTTAGTGAACTAATTATTAGATTTATCTTTTTTTCCCTTTAAATTGTGAGGTTGAGGATTCGTACTTTGCTGTGAAGGGTTCAATTTTCACTCGTGCCTTGACTTTAGCCACCAATCAGATAACCTCCTTCTAGTTAAGTTTACCCACTTAAAATCTATTCCCCCCCCCCCTGACGCTAAATTTCAGTGCTTTGAAAAACTCTGCGCCATCATCCTGAACTATTGGGTAAAGCCCTTTGCAGAAGATTATCAAGTGTTCGGCAGTTTCTACTTCCTCTCCACACGCACTGCATACTGTGTCTACCCCTTCGTATTTGGCCCGATATGTCTTGGTCATAGTCTTCTTGGTTCGCAATACTCCCGTCCAGGCCTGAAACAGTAGAGAACTACCCCGAGTATTACCATAGATCCTTTCTTTGGCAGTTTCCTGCTTAAAAGTTTGATAGATCTCTAGTGCGGACTTCTTAATCATGCAAATTCTCCACATGCCAGTCTCCGTTTCCTTCCCTTTCTTCTTGAACGATATAGTTCTTTTTGGTTTGGCCACCTGCTGTTTTCTAAGTATTTACCAGCAACAGTGGTCTAGCAGCGCCACCCCAAACTTGCGGCGGCAGGCAGCAAAATGCCCCAATGCGAAGGCCATAAGGGGAGCGCCGGTGTAGGAGTCGAGTCCGGCCGTGCCCCATGTCGTCCCGAAAAGGTCCCCCCCCCCCGCCCCCGACCCGCCCACGTGAAACGTCTTCAAGAGACTCATTGCGCGGTGCCACAGCCAACATCCGTCAATGGGTGAGAGGGGCTAAACGCCACTCCCCGCCCCCAAGAGCGGCTGACCGCGGAGGAGGGGAGCCACGTCGCGACACGAGAAGGCAGAAAGAGGCGACAAAGCCAGCGCGAAATTGTCAGGCTATCCAGTTTTCACGTCCCTCCTCTTCTAAATTTGCCCTTTACCAGTCTGCAAAGGCAGCCGGACGTCACCCATGCAGTTAAAATGATACTGCTACGAGCAACAGCTAACATCAGTCCAGTCTTGTAACTGCAGCTAAAAATAATGAAAAAACAGAAAACATGCATAACAAAAGAAACACATGACACAGTAACAAGTTTGAGAAAAAAAGAGCAAAGGGGGTAAGACTGGAGTTTGTGGTGCTAAAGCGGGATAGCGTCCACCGTACGAAGGCGGTTCCGAGGGGCGGCACAGCGTGATATTGTCTGTTTGGTGCAATGCCTGTGTGCGAGGTGTCACAGAAGGGGGCTCTCTGATGGCTTGTGGTTGCTGTTCATTAGTCAACGATTCTGACGAACGCCGCTTCAGCGATTGTTCACAGGTCCCGAATTCCGTAATCGATAAAAGAGCTTCGACACTGCTGGGAAGCCGGGCCTCTCCAGGCATCAGGGAGGCCAAACGGAAATCGGGTGCCCGGCATCCTGTCTTTGGCAGGCAGCATATAGCTGCTTAGAACTGGCCACACGCAGGAGCCAAGGTGGAAGGAGCAGCAGGGCATCTCGGCGAAGCCCAGAGCAGGGCACAGCCGGACTGTCTGACGTCACTGGGTCAGGGCCCCGAGCACCTTGGGTCGACTTCTATGGGATAAAGCCACGACGCGCACTCTCTCCGCGAGCATGCACGGAAGCGTCACGCACGTACGCGCGCACACACACAACACCAACGGCTGTGCGAGCGAAAGCGCAAAGCGTTTTTCCCTCTCTACACGCATAAGTACAAATGTTCAAGCTCCCAACTCCCTTCGCGGGTAGACAAAATACAGTGCAAAAAGTGTTAAACAAGGCGAAAATGACACCCACTATCTGGCCAAAAGAAAAAAAAACATAAAATACAGATATGAACATATAAATACAGATATGAGGCATGTACACTTAATATTAGACAAAAACATACAAGCATACAACACACATGAACATTAAAAAAAAACCAGAAACCTTGGCAGCAAACCCGACGGGGTCGACTTCTTTACTAGAACTGGCTGTAAAGAAGCTAACCATACGGAGGCTAGAAAGTTAACTGAGTGCCTTCGGTTGCGGTAAAAGTGCACCGTCCAGCGCGAAATGCTAAAATTGACCGCTTCCTCGGATTATACCAGTGCTTGGTCCTTATGTGGATCGCCAGGCCGGATGTGCCCCGTTGATTGCGTGAACTGCCGCTGCGCACGGGCGTGTGCTCGTCAAACCATGACAAAGTGCTTCAGGTGTGCAATGTAGGCACGGCTAAGTTTTCCTTGAAGGGGATCTTTCAGCAAGTACGGGCCACGGACGCTCTCTGAAAATTGGTTCATAAAACTGGGCGGCTTGCCAACCCTTGGTTCCACCATTTGCAGACGTGACATGCACGGCATTAGCGATAAATGTCACGCTTCGTGGCGGGCCAGGTAACAACGTTGCTCAGTGTGCAAAAACTTTCGAACTACTGAGGTGACCGGCCATGAGTTCATCGTGAGAGGATCCTAACAGTGCGGCTCTCAAAGTTTTTTGGCAAAGCCACTACTTTAAGCGGATCCGCATACTTCTCATGGTGGCTATATAATTCCTCAGGAGCCCGTCATGATCCAGCAAAAGGAATCCACCGGGGACTTGGCGATACACGTTGGTTCTAGCCCTCTATTCGTGCCCACTGCAGACCAAGCAGCGTATATGGCGCTTCTTCTCTTCAAGACGCTCATTATCAGCACCCACTGCAGAGCAAGTGGCGTATACGGCGCTCTGTAGGCTCTGAAAACTCCCAAGTTCTTGCGACTGCTGTTGAGGGTAAAAAATTGACCGCGACGAGTTTAACCATGTGCACGTATAGTGTAACTACTAACTCCTTTTTTGGTGGTCGGATAAGTTATTGTGCATTTTTTCTGGTAGGGGCGCTCAACACAGCTCATGTTTTTAGTTTAGGACGTATAAAAGGACCGTTAAAACAATATTTACCACGTAGTTTTCATAAAAAAAAGAAATATTTTTGTAATATTTTCCTAATATTAAAATATTAGTGACTGAGTTCAAGTATCAAGAATATACTGACGCCTAAAAAGCAGCAGCCCATAAGCATTAATTATGCTTCTGTCGGTTAATTTGTTAAAATTGTACCGTAGTTAACCGCTGTACATTTCATCCATCGGCGTTACGAAGCTCCGTTTTAATTAGGCTTTGATATACATAGGCGAGCTTATGTGCCAGACTTTACGTTGCGCTACGACGAAGCGAACGATTTTAAAGCGTGTGAACCATGCCAGGGGCTGTGCTTCGCCAACATCTGGCTGCGCATCCTCCAGCGTGTATATTCAATGCCACTAAATCACTCGGAGAATAATGTGGAACTATATGAGTGCACAAGGTACAAGAAAAAATCACTTCACAGGAAAGACGCTGAACTTACAACTGATCTTTTATTGGAAAACATTCATTGCGTGAAAGCAGAAATGGTCAGGCGCAACCAACAATCACTTCGAGGTGCAACCTCCCCCCCCCCAGAAATGAGAAAAAAAGAGAAAAAGAAAATGAAGGTATGTTTATTTACTTCAACAGCTCAAACAAGGCACCTCTTTTTCGCTTAGTGCTACGGAAGGAACACTGATACATGTGGTTGCGTTCACCCTAATCTGTTCTGCTTCCATGATTTCTCTGATCAATCTGTGCTTAGATTTCCCCAGAGTCCTCGTGCTGCTGAAATGCGGATCGCACCGACAATCTCTGCAGTGCATTAACAAGTGCGTGCCGCCTGCGAGAACCTTCAAGGAAGTCGCATGTTGTCGGAGTCAATCGTTTAAACAACGACCCGTCTGGCCGACGTACACTTTTAGGCAGCTCAAGGGTATTATGTACACAACCCCTGAAGTACACAGTAAAAACAGCGTGGCATGTTCTTCAGCGCAACCTCTCTTGTTCACCCTTCCTCTTCCACGATTTCCTATCATGGGACAGAGTTATGCCAGTTGTGGGGAACCGTGAGACAACGTGTACTCCGTACTTACGCCTAATCTCCATCAAAGAGTGCGACATCTTGGCACATAGGGCATAGCTACAACCGTTCTTCTTGGCCTTGTTTCCGCTGTGTTGGTGATACATAAGCTGTTTAAATTCTTTATCATGGTACTGCCTACTGCCACAAGCAAGCTGCCGGGTAACCCGAACTGAGTGGGTGTCTTACTTTACTGCGGAAACTGCATTCCATTTTATGTGGACATGATTTGCTGAGTGATGAACTAAGGCAAAAATTAGCTATCACCCTTTTCACTAGCTTGCTGTGAGATGAGTAAAAGGGTAACAGGCCCTTCTTTGACCGCGGGAAAGATCCCAGCAAACGTGACCAGCTTCATTAAAATCAAAGTTAAAATCTAAAAACTGCAAAGCCCCTCTAGCTAGCTGGTTGGTCATGTGTGAAAGACAATGAACTTGTACATTCTTTAAAACAATCCAAAATGTTGGTTACTACGCAAGTGAGTGAACCTCTACGTTGAACATCAATAAGAAGTCGTCAACATGGTCAAATTTTGCAAAGAATATTTCAGAAAGCACAGGGGCCACACATGACCCAATGCATATGCCCTTTCTTTGGACAACTGTCAAATCATCAAACTTCACAACGGTTGCACACAGGTAGCACTGAAGTAGCTTCATGAAAATATCTACATTAGTTAGTGCGTCAAAAGTTTATTTCCCCTAAAGAGTCAATGGCTCCCCGTGTAGCTATAAACAGTTCATCCTACGTGACAGAATGAAACAATTATTTCACATCAACTGAAAAACCCTAATTGGCACCGCACATGCCTGACAACAGGTCTTTCACCAGAACGTCCGAACACTTCAGTTTAAAAGGGTCATCAGGAGCCCATAGGTTCAGGTGTCGTTGCACGTAGGAACTATCGAGATGCTGTCAACAACCCTTTTCAGGGACAATGGCTCGTAGAAGACACATGACTTTATGTGTCTTGGCCGAAAAGAATACTTCTAGAACGTCACCTTTGCAAAACATCATGGTTTTTGAAAGACTTTCCAGTCCCACCTCTGATAGGAGAACAACCTCTCTTGATTTGATCTTGGAAGGCGTCCCGCTGAAAGGTTTGAAGTTCTTTTCAATAGCTGTATTTTGGGGGGGGGGGTGGAACTTTCAAGTGATAGTTGGCTGCGCCTGCGCGTTTGTGTTCTCTTGATATGAATCTTTTCTAAGAAAAGTTTTGTTGTAAGTACAGCGTCTTGCCGTCAAGTGATTTTTACTTGTACCTTTTGCGTTCATATATTTCCACATTAGGTTTACCAACTGACCCAGCATTCCCCTTTATTGAACTCGGAGTTTGCCTAGGAAAACGGAATAATCATGCTCAATGTGGGCGTACTCAATGGTGAGTGAAAATGTGCAGCTTTGCATCTTAACATGGCCTCTTTTTTTTGCATGCGCTACAGTTATTGTCATTTCATGAAGCTTCTCGACTTGTACAGCTAATGAGATGCACATCTTGTGAATCTTTGAGATTTGCTTACTTCGTTGTCACATTCGCTGAAATTATGTTTACTGTTAAACTTTGTAACATAGATCACATCATCTCATCATAGGTTATTTTTGTTTCTGCTCAAAATGAGTTGGCTGCACTATATGTTCATGAATGCAAAGCATGGTAGAGCAGAGTGAACTTTTAGTACACATACGCGTTTGTACATTTTTCATAAGTTTACGATCAATACATTTGCATGATTCATATAGTCCATCCATTTAGGCAATTACCTAGCTTTTGTTCTCTGAAGAATTTCACTAAAACAACTTCCCTAAAGTGACATCCACAAGACAAATTTACAAAAATAGCAGTGTTACTTCTACGCTATCTTTCCTATATGCAATGTGCCCACATACATTCTTTTTGGTCATGCATCACAAACCTGCTCACGCTTCTCCCAGAGTAACCAGAACAGTTTTTTCGCAACCCAACCACCACCTCCAAGGAACTGTTGATATCAGTTTATGCTTGCATGCTCTATCACAAGACCTACCTCAAATCAGCGAGAATGTGTCATCACTGAATGCAAGCTCATGGGCCGTAATCGTTGCTAGGTATCAATGAAGATACTACTTATTGAAGCCATTTTTGTTTAACCATTTCTGTCGTACCCTCCGTATGACTTTTTTTCTTCTCATAAAATGAACGAAAGAGAGCCCAGTGACTTCAAGCTACACACATCAAGTCGTAAGAAGCACATTTGCCATAGTGACAACCTTATGCGCCAACAATATGTCAGGTGGACAAAGGAAGTCTCATACTGCAAAGCAGTGAGAGTGTGTGATATGTTCAATCTGTACGAAATTGGGTGTACAGAATAATGTTTCTTGCTTTATGAATTACTCAGTTGACAGGAAATGTGTAGGCTTCAAATTTCTTGGACAACGCATGTTATGGGTTGCACATACTGTAGTTCACTCTACGTGCCAACGTCTGCAGAGAGTATCACATATAACTAGGTAACAAGTGAGCCTATAATAGTGCTGTTTAGCAGTACTTGTTTTCCACACTGAGAGTAGATTGCTGTGAATGTGAAGACTGTTGCAAGGCAGTAGCAAGTACAGCTACAGTAGTGCTGAAGCGAAAAGTTTATGATATTGTGTGCTTGTTGGGTGTGACACTGTCAAGTTAAAAAAAAAGCTGCAAGCACTTGTCCCTTTATTAATCGAGACATGTCTTACAGAGGTCAACTGCGGGACAAGAGAGTGAGCCGAACATGAAAGTGAAATAACTAGAAGCATAGGAATAGGGTGAGTCATAATCAGAGAGCATTCTCAAACCATTATTTATAATCTGCTACTAAACCTCAAGAGTATGGTGTATAACAGCTGCATAATGCCGGTACTAACCTACGGAGCAGAAACCTGAAGACTTACAAACTGGATTCAGCTTTAATTGAGGACGACGCGGCGAAAGAAAGAAAGAAAATTGTTAGGTGTAACGTTAAGAGACAAGAAGAGAGCAAAGCGGGTCAGAGAACGAACTGGGGTTAGAATAACATAGCTGAAATAAAAAAGAAGTGGACATGGGTCGGGCAAGTAGCAGTAAGCAGGATAACCGCTGGTCATTAAGGCTGTAGGCCCCTCAAAAACAAAATTTTTTTAAGGGCAGGCAGCGTTGAAATAACTTTTTGCTCAAAACTAGCAACTCTTATTTACTTTACGCAACTATCTACAATGCCAAATATTGTTTATTGATTGATTGGGGGTAATCTTTGTCAAAATAGCATTAAAAGTGCTATCAACGCCAGCTGTCATAGGTGACTAATAGGTGGCTTTAATCAGAAAAGTTTCGACATTTGTGTAACTAATGGCTGGAGCTATGCAGTGGACTAGAATAAATATTATGCAGTGAACATCGAGGAAGTAATGCTAAAAAAAACGGGGAAAAGAGCCAATTTAGACAGAACCTGTTTGATTCTGACTTGATTCCTCGAGAAGGTAAATGCACGAAGGGGGGCAAAGTTAGGCAGGATGATGAGAATAAAAGTTTGCAGGTATAACGTGGCAGCAAAAAGCCCAAGACCAGGTCTATAGGCGGAATATGTAAGAGGCCTTTGCCCTGCAGTGGGTATAATGAGGCTGAAGATGATCCGCCAAAAACAAGCACCAACATGTGAGCAAACATGAGCCTTAATGTTGAAACGAATGTCAATATTCATGCTTCAAACTATGTTTTTGACATGACAGAGTCAACGCAATCAAAATAAAAAGTAATCAGTAATGTACATTTGATAGCATTTCTTTCACTGTGACTTCATGACCATCATTGGTAGCTTGCCCAAGGGCACCAGTTCAGCATCCGAAATCTCATCTGCTGAGAAATGCTGCTGTTTAGATGTTTGCCACCTATGGTAAATTCGGTTTGATTTCGCAAAATACTGTGATCCCTCTGGATAGACTTCTGCGAGCAGTAACGAGAACAAGGGGCTCCGAATTTGAATTAACCATTGTGGATACCATTGTGTTCAAACTACCTAGAGATTTATCTCATAGAAGTACAGGGCTGTGCACTCTCACTTAAACGAGTTCGAATAACGACCCTTCAATTTAATTATATTTGTTCTATGTAAAAGACCTGACACAAGACAAGGAATTCATAAAGGTATGTTTCTTTTTATTCAACAATGTCGGAGTGCATTAGGTAGGTACAAAAAGAGTTGACCATTATTTATACATGTTGATGAATTGAATCTGTACTAACAGTTGTTTCCTGGATATTGCTGTAAAATAGGTAGCCAAAAGGATTAGTTCTGTATGATACCCGTGTTAAGAGTGAGGCAGACTCGAAGCAGTGAATAACAAAAGTGTGTATTCAGCTTCTGCCAACGTTCATCATTTAAACAGGGTCTTTCATGACTATGCACCATTGAAACACACCAAAAAAGTCAATTATATATTTGTCAGTGCAAATCATAACAGCTTCGATGGTCATTAAAAAATAAGGGCCATTTGGTTCCAAACAGCACTTTTTGTACTGTCGCAGTAGTTTCTTTAGTCAATCTGCATAAAAGATCACCACCTGTTAGTTGAACCTGCTGTGAACGGTTATCTAGAATTTCTCACTGTCCTCATCGTATCTCGTAGTGAGAACTGTAGTGAGACCAACAAGGGGAGCTTCGTCTTGTAGCCTACCAACTGTTAGTATTCAATCTATTGCATTATCCCGTCCATTTGAACAGTTAGATTGGTCTGGATGCTTGGCGTGGCACTCCACTGTTTCTTCTACACAATTTTACAGCCATTTAGGAAGTCTTAACATCGCGTTCTGGCAGCTGTTTCATACCTCACAGAGTGTTCATAAACTAGGCGCAACTTTTCATAAATTAGAAAAGCCAGTGATTAATTTGCATGCAAAAATGTAATTACAGAGTGCGCCTCACAACAGGCAGCAGCAACAATATTCGCCAACATTCTTGACAGCGTTCTCTGAGAAGCAGATGACAACAGAGCCAGAGCAATCTTTTCAGTATTTTTGCGGAGAGATGGCAGAATATGCTTTGCCTATAACACTTCAGTCTGAAGCGCTAATATTGAAATATTTGGAAATAGTGCTTAGTTTATGAGTGACCAGCATAAAAAATTCCATTATACAGATATGACTACAATTATTACTGAATATCTATTTTTCCAACATTGCCATCGTATATTCCAGCACTTCTCAGCTGTATAATGTTACTAATGTTCCATATGTGTCTGTTGTATACGTAAATGTGATGTGCAGTGCATTGCGAGTGCTATCCATTAGTTGATAATTTTATTTACAAATAAGGGCTTTTGAGAACACCAACATAGGCATCCTCTATTACGTGGGTCAGCTAATCAACAGTACGCGAGCAAGAGCAAGTGTTGCTCGTTCTCTGAACTTGCCGTCTATGACAACTCACAAGAATGTTGACTTGCTGAAAGGTTTGAGGCTTTCATAATTGGCCAACTGTTACTGAATTAACTTGTCTGTCATTGACACCTTTTTACCTCTTTTTAAACGTGAACTAAGTTGTATTTTCAACACGATCCTGTAAATGGTGTTTTGCCAGTATGCACGTGCTTAGCACAACTGAAAGTTGGTCTAATTAGTATTAAAAAAATCGGACGCGCATGCAAGAACACATATAATAAACACCATATTGAGAAAAATGCCATATGCAGGGAAACCTTGCAGAACAGCGTTGGGTAATTTCTTTTTATTCAACGTGATGTGCCTCTTGCTAGTGTGTTGTCAAATATCATATATTTGTTCAAGCTAATCATATTGACATCGCACTTTTTGAGGACATGTGTGGTAAGAAAGACAACAGGTAGAACTGCACAAAGCACGGTGCAAGGGGTGTCTTGTGTAAATATCATTGTCCGACTCAACGAGACAAGATACAAAGTTGAACAATTTCTGTGGTAATTTTTTGAACAGATGGCTATTACTGTTTTTTGGCAAGTATTTTTCCGCTTAGTGAGTGACAGTGTTCCTTGTTTGCACGTATGCCGTTACAATCACGATTGTTAATAAACAATGTAAGCTTACTTGCTTGGCAGGTTTTGTTTTGTCAGTTCAGGCCACTCGTTCACCTGACGACGTAGCGGAAACACCTATAGTAACGTTAGACTGCCGTGTGCGCGAATACCGTTCCGCAACAGCAGCATTTTCGGTGCACTGTCAAGGGTACAGTTTCCCTTCTCTAAGTGGTAGTACATGGGTTTTCTGTCACGCTCAGTCACTTCTAGACCCGTATTTACAAACCAACCTCGGCTTAACCTCACGTTTTCCTCAACATTCTCTACTCTCCAGATGCGTTATTAAGGCACAAGAATTGGTAACAGGGCTTAATATAAGGACAAGACTGGTTCATATATGCTGGTCCAATTTGTTTATCATGTGCAATTAAGTTTTAAAAGCGACAATGAAAACTCGAGAACTGTATGAGATTGGTTTGTGAATACGGGCCTGGGCTCGAAACGGATCAATTCGCTGAGCCTTTAGTAGCTCTTCGCTGCCGAAAGCGATTCCGATTCTCTCTAAAGGGAGTCTGGTACCGTGCCCACTCCGGACCACAGCAACGCCGCGTGCACGGTGTCACGGGTTCGCTCTCGGCCCCGTGGCCTTAGCACGGCTCCCCCGCTCGGACCTTATGCGGTGTGCCACTTACCTGGACAGCTGCCAAGATCGTCCGCATGGGGGGCTCTCCCTTTTTGCTGCTGTTTCGCACCTGACGCTTGCGTGTGAAAAGGCACCGCGAGCACCTGTCACACCAGAATCAAGGTTCTCGGCAGCCAACAGGGGGCACGAGATAGTGCGTCAGCTACCACATTGGTTGTGTTAACCACAAAGGGGGGTGATGACACGGACGGGTGCAGACAAGTGCCCATCGATAGAGGCAATGACCTCTTTGTGCAGCGCAGTGTCCGCCCAAAAAGGTCAATGGACAAAATGCTATGAAGCAGGCATGTTGCGAAGAGCCCGAATCGGGCATGCGAACTGACTCGCTAAGAGCAGTGAAAAGCTTAGAGCTTTTGACACTGCGTATGGCACCAGTGTACTCTACACGTATCCCGAAGGATTAAGGCCACTAGCATGGGTCCGGTCTTAGCGAGCGGCCGGGAAAGCGTTAAGCGTCGCCGTGGCGAGGACACGGTACTGCTCAAGGTCGCAACACTTTATTGTCTGCGGCAACACCAAAACGCAGTACACAGCCCATTGCAAAAGGCGCTGCGGGCAAGCGAAGAGGCTTATCTATGTCACGGGTGACAAGTACTACACAGGGCGCCGCGAGCACGTCTTCATGGGCAAAAGTACATCACGGGGACACAGGGACAAAAGGGACCCAGTCGTTCGAGCGAGAGCAAAACGCCGCTAGCGTTAGCCTCTGAGAGGTATGGGTTGACGTAGTATGACCACGCATTAGGACACCATACCGCTCTCCGGCCTAGCGTTCTAAGGGTGAGGGGCGACAAAAGGTAAGCGTTCGCAGTGTGCGTGAGGCGCCATTGGCAAAGTTCGAACGAGTCTTAAAGAAATCTGACAGACGGGAAAGAAATGCGTGCTTACACCGCGTCGCCTTAGAGAGGTTCTCCCCTACCCCAAACGCGCGCTCACGCTACGTCCCGAGAGACCACGCACCGTGTTGTGCCACAGCCGACAACAGCCACCGGGTGAGAGGGGCCAACCGCCCCTCCCTGCCCTTCAGGCACGGCGGACCGCGGAGGAGGGGAGCCACATTGGGACACGAGAATGGTAGAAAGAGGCGGCAATGCCCGCGCAAAGGCGGTGGCCTGGCCTCGATTCCCACAGCGGACACACGGGCGACTGCACAGACAGACAGATGCCCGAACCGGCGCAGGGAAGAACGGACGGACGAACGGAAAGACGCAGGGACCGACGCATGGATGAACGCACGGACGGATGGACGCAGAGACGGAAAGATGAAGCACGAAAGGACGCACGAACTGTCGCACAGACGAACGCACAGATGGACGGAAGCAAGAACGAAAGGACGCACGGAAGCGCAGGCGGACGCATGGACGCATAGAAGCAAGAACGAACGGACAGACAGAAGCGCGGACAGACTAATGAATGCTTTGCCCCACTTGTCATCATGGTCATAATGCACTCCGTGAATATGCTGTGATTTTTTTAGGAGGAAGAGTTGCAAACTTGAGACGGGCTATCACAAGCGTGTGCAGGGTTCCCCATCAGAGGAAAGAGGGTCGGAAGCAAAAGTTTATCGCAGCGCCCTTCTTACCTCCTTTACACTCTCAGTTAGGTGCCGGATAAAGAACGGCATATAGGAGGCGCGCTTCTGCGTACTGACTCAGATCCTGTCTACAGCGAGCCCAGCAATTAGAAATACCCGTGACAGCCACGCGGCGCGCAGTAACGCCTACATCACGTGATAGCAGGCGCAAGAAAAAAAAGAGAAAAAGTGGGAGAGCCGCCCTCTTCATCGCACCAGCCTGGCGCCAGGAGCCGGCATCAACTTACGCAGAAGCGTTCAACGACAACAAGTGCGAGCGTGGAGAAAAAAATAGAAAGAAACGCCCTCTTCTCCCCCCCTGCCACCGCTTCAACAGCTAGGCGCCTGGCGCCGGCATCACGTTCACCATCGCCTGCATGCCATGGCAATTGTGCATCGCCGTTTCGTTTCGCTGTCTTGTAATGGTCGGTTTTTCTACAAAATGGTCTGGGACAGAAAAATTTTCCAGTGCCCTACGGCACACTTTATTCAAGATATCATAAATCTATCTCCCTACATTTGGACGAACACTGGGATGTGCAGTCCAAGTGTTACTCTTTTGATTTTAATAAGAGAGTACAAACAACTTTCCGTTTATCAGTTGTCGAGGTATGACATTGTGTCATGCACTAAATAAAATAGTACTAGGGCATGCACGACAGCTTACTGAAACACTGGCCTATGTATGTTGATGCTCGTGTTCTACGAAGCAAGTTAAGCTGATGATTTTAATAAAGCAAGGCAAAAAAGAAACAAACCGAAGGCAGCGAGACGGAGAAAGATCAACATTGAAAATTGATTGGTTGATGTTTGATTAGTGGTTGTGTAATTTGACGATGAACATCTAGTACAGGAATCAGGTGCAGAAGTCAGCAGAAGAGCGTTGTCAGCGACATTTGCTCACTTTTTTTATATAAAGTACAGTTCTTATATTCCAGCATGTATTTGTAACAGTGAGCCACGACGAAGACAATCAGTGTACTGCCGTGGAGATAATGTACCAGCTATAAAAATCCACATTTTCCAAAGAGCAGCTGCATGCACTAACTATAGAGATTTCGAGGTTCGTTTTGAACCATTTCTTGACCCTAACTGCACGCGGACGTTCGCGAAAAAGATCTGCAGAAGAATTATTTGTTTGAAGGGAGACCGACCTGTCTGTCGCGAATTTGTGCACGTCATACTTGACCTTGGCGCGCGTTTCGGCATTCACTTGAACAGTGGTTGTGATGGTGAATAAAAGTAAGAGTAGCCACTTATCATAAGTAAAATCAGTTAAAGGCTGAATGAGTAAAACCACTCTATATCACGAAATATTGCTCATAAACTCTAATGGCAGAAATAAGTAATCGTCGAAGCGCTAAAAAGGCGCTGCTGCCCCAGCGTGCATCTTGTGGCAGTTCACACATGCGAAATGCAAATAACACAGTAGGCATGTAAAAACACCTATGCAACGCTTACGTGCGAAAGCGCATTGTCTTCAGACAGCTGAACTGACACACGTGTACTTCCCTACACTAATCAGCGAAATTGTTCACAGCGCACGCACGTGCGAGAAACATACGTAGGTTTCGACAGCCGAACACAGCCTCGTAAGCAAATTTCAGTGAGCGTAACACCCGCGGTTCACGGGGAAGCACTGAAACGACGCACAACCACACGTTAATTGTTCTTGCGGAACGGCGCACCACGAAATAAGACCGGAGCCGAAAGCACTAACCGTGATTGTCTCGGGTTCATGAAGCTCTAACTATTCGCTGATCAAATGCATGCATATGGCACAAAAACAGTTCAAGGTTCCGCTGACGGTTTGCAAAAAGCCACCCGGTAGATATATACCCCCGTAAAAAGACTCCCCTTCAAGCGGTGGCGCTGTGGAACACTGAATAAGACATCTGCTTCACGTTCATGTGGTCCCGAGTTCGATTCCAGGGCTGTGTGTGCTCTGCATGTTAATATCACCCATGTAAATGATTGCTGATACTGTTGGCCTTCCAATTTTCTGTGCTCATAATGTCTGCCGCAATAATAGCGAGAAACCGCTCTCAGGACGCAAAATAATACTTCTTTTTCCGCCACCACGTTAGGGTCGGGCCGCCTACGGAAATGACACGCCTAGCCGCAGGCTTTGTTTTGTTAGGAAAAATTTGACCTAAGGTCCCGGCTATATTTAAGGTCACTTCGAATCGGGCCGGCGGTTTCTATGGGACACGGCTATGGAGCCGCGTAGAAGTGGCGATAATTTGACATAATTTCTTGCCTGCAGGCGTGTAGTCTAGCCAAGATTTGACTAAGAGTGTAGTGAATGATGGTTAAGAATGGTTGTTAATAATAGCCTGCAGGAAACTACTATATCTTATGCAAAAACCAAATCTGTGCGAAAATAATTAGGCTACGAAATTTCAGTCTTAGATAGCGGAGACCCAAATCCAGCAAGCATACCTGCTTCTCTAAGCATGACGAAGTAGGCGGCGTGCTCTATTTTGTAATTATGAGCTGGAAGGCGAAATTTTGGTATAGTCTTGACACAAAACGGTAGGGGAGAAAAGGAGTGAAACCGCACGTTTGGAGAGTAAAACATCGTCCTTTTCCGCAAGGTTCTATATATGGGCCAGTGCGATGGGTTCTAAAAGTATATAGCGAATATGCAATGAACTCAAATGCACCAAAATAAAAAAAGCATTACCTGCGTCGCATAAAAAAATGAAGAAAGACATTGGTTGCGTTGGCTGCTATCGTGCTGACTTTCTCCATTTTTGTCGCGAAAAAAAGTGAAGAAAGGAGAAACCGACAGGCACATACGCTCTCAGTATAGTCAAATGGCAGTTATTAGTTATTGCAAGCAAGATTATTTTAGATATCAAATATGCATGGGTCATAAATCACGTGCAGCCAGCACCAAGCAGCTTCTGCAACTGATGCTTTTGCAACGCCAGCTCCGTCTGAGGAGTGGTGGCGTAAGCCCACTGTCCTCACCTTGTATACTGTAACACAGTCGCACTAGAAGAAATGCTTTATGCCCACCTTAAGCTGGATGCAAGTGAATTCACAGCTTCGCCACCAGTAGTTGTACTGTGCGTGGAGTGCCACGCACGGAGAACCAAGGAACTCTGGGCCCGAAGTGCGGGTCGGCAAGGAGGACAAAGTGACACAGCCGTTACAAGGTCGGAAACTGTCTTTATTCTTCGTATGAGCAACACATACCTTACTAATGCGCCCCCCCCTGTAAGGGCAGCTACACGTGCCGAAACAAGAACAAATTCACCAATACCACAATTCAACTACGTCATACAATGCGTGATGAAGCCACTATACAAAAGTGAGGATGGCTCTTTGATTGAACGTTTCTTTCCTACTTAAAAACTTTCTCTAGCTCGCAATCTGGAGACGACCAAAGCCTTATAACCATAATGCCTGGATGCTAAAAAAAATTTGCAGATTCTACGTACAGTGGGAATCGATAATAGGCGAAGCACGAATCAGAAATATTGATAGGTCACTTCAAATCAGCACAACGGTGCGAGGCGGAGGTCAATGATGACATGACTTTCATGCCATGACTATCATGTTTGAATGTGTCATTTACTTTCGTCATCTATTCACGTCACGTGATCCCAAATTTAGTATACGTAGAGCTAGCGAAACGACCACGAGCACGCCATGAGCGTGGTATGTTGTCATGTTCTTACATGACACGCGTGTCAGGGTTATCATGTTTGCACCAGTCTTATATATCGTCATTCGTTGACATCAAGTAACACCAAGTTTGGTAGATGTGGCACTAGCCAAACGGCAGCGAGCACATCATAAGCGTGGCATGTAGTCACATTATTGCATGACACGCACGTCATCATTTTTATGTTAGGGTCTCTCGCTTGTGTTCGCCATGCAATCATGCCATACCATACAAGTTTTGCACATGGCATGTGAACGAAACCTCTGCAAGAAGTGAAGGACCGTGAAATAGAAATCATGACATCAATGAGATACTTGTCATAAATTTCTTGTTACGAGTTGTCAAATATGTTCTTCATAGAGTCGTATTATGCCGTACCAAGTTTAGTATCGATACCACTGGCGAAACCACCAGGAGCGAAAAAGTCGTAGGTGGCTGGCTAGATAGATAGATAGAGAGATAGATAGATAGATAGATAGATAGATAGACAGACAGATAGATAGATAGATAAATGATAGACAGATAAATGATAGATAGATGGATAATTGATAGATAGATAGATAGATAGAAAGATAGATAGATAGATAGATAGATAGATAGATAGATAGATAGATAGATAGATAGATAGATAGATAGATAGATAGATAGAAAATTGGCAGATCCCACGAACAGGAAATTGATTATAATAGAATCGATGATATGGGAAGCACGAGTAAAAAAGGTTCATATATCAGTTTAAAACAGCACGTTACGAGGTGGAGGTAAATGATGCCATACATGACTTCCGTGTCATGATTATGATGTTTGGATGTGTTGTTTGCCTTTATCATCTATTCACGTCGCGTGATGAAAAATTTCGTATATGAGGAGCTAGCAAAAACACCGCGAGCACGCTATGAGCGTGTTATGTTGCATGTTCTTACATGACACGCGTGTCAAGTTTAGCACGTTTGCACCAGTCATATATTTCGTCATCCTTGACGTCACTTGACGCCAGATTCGGTATATGTGGAGCTAGCGAAACGGCCGCGAGCGCATCATGAAAGGCCCAATATATTCCGATGTAGAGTTGATGCGCGCGCACGCTGGGCACAGTGAGGCTACGTTAGAAAAACGTGAGCACTCTATAGTCTGACGCGAGGCGCGACCGGTGACCCCAGCGTCTGTCAGCGCAGCCTGATGGCAACCGGCGCGACATGCGACATGCTGCATTTCATACCGATGCCTTACTGAGAGAACATTGCGTCTCCCTCTTTGACACATTGACGTTCTTTGACGATTGTGCTGAAACGCGCATGCGTCAAAGGAAAGCAGTGCGGCGCATACTGGCGAGTATATGGCAGGACCAGCACCTGGCATGGCAACACTGCCACGACGCAACAAAATAAGCTACGGCGTGCCCGCACACAGCGTCAC
This sequence comes from Rhipicephalus microplus, assembly GCF_043290135.1. Lineage (NCBI taxonomy): Eukaryota > Metazoa > Arthropoda > Arachnida > Ixodida > Ixodidae > Rhipicephalus > Rhipicephalus microplus. The sequence continues at coordinate 192,291,095 of NC_134704.1, read as the reverse complement.
GTCGAAGTGTATTGACACCTTGAGTGTGACATGTAGTCATGCTCTCACATGACACGCATCTCATGATTATTATGTTTGCATCAGTCACATACCTTCTTCAACCAGTGACGTCGCGTAATACCGAAATTGGCATATGTGAGTCTAGCGAAACGGCCACGAGAGCATCATGAGTGTGGCATGTAGTCATGTTGTTACATGACACGCATGTCGCGATTATCATACTTGGATGTGTCATTTAGGTCTGTCGTCTGTTTGCGTCACGCATTGCCGAGTTTAATACATGTCAATCTAGTGAAACAGCAGCAAGTGCATCATGAGCCTAGCATGTAGTCATGTTGGTATATGACACGGCATTTCATGATTATCATGTTTGCACCATTCACGAACCTTCGTCATCCATTCACGTACCATACAACCAAATTTGGTATACGTGACGCTTGCGAAACGGCCGTGAGCACATTTTGAGCGTGACATGTAGTCTTGTTGTTACATGACACACATGTCACCATTTTCATGTTATGGTCTGTCGCTTGTGTTCACTTGCAATCGTGTTTTACCATACCAGTTTTGCAATATACCATGTAAACAAAACCACCGCAAGAGCTGCAGGACCATAAAATGCAAATCTCGACACTAATGGCATACATGTCATAATTTTCACGTTATGACTAATGAAATATGTCTTTCATACAGTCATGTAATGCCATACCAAGATTTATATTTATAGCATTATTGAAATGGGCAGGACATCTAAAAGTATAGGTGGATAGATAGATAGATAGATAAATAGATAGATAGCTATGCTCAAATCCGCTGAAGTTGACTAAGACATGCTTCGCATTTAAAAACACCGCGACGACGATGACGATGAAGAGAGGCACGAGGGCGCTATGGCAAAAAATTTGCGGATTCCACGTACAGTGGGAATCGAATCTGCGAACCACAAACGAAAAGTTGATTTGTCACTTTAATATCAGCACAACGTTACGAGACTGAGGTAAATGATGCGGTACGTGGCTTCCCTGTCCTAATTATTTTGTGTGGATATGTACCTTACCTTCATATATTCACGTCGCATGATACAAAATTTAGTATATTAGGAGGTAGCGAAACGCCCGCGAGCAAGCTATGAGCGTGGTTTGTTGTCCTACATGACACGCGTGCCTGGATCATGTTTGCACCAGTCATATATTTCTTCATCCTTTGATATCACGTAACACCAATATTGTTATTTGTGAAGCTAGCGAAATGGCCGCGAGCGCTTCATGAAGGGCCCAATATACTCCTAGGCAACGTTGACGCCCGCGCACGCTGGGCACAGCGATGCAACATTACAAAAACACGAGCACTCTATAGTCTGACGCCAGCGCAACCAGCGTCCATCGGCATGGCCTGACGGCAACCGGCACAAAATGCGACATGCTGCATTTCGTGACGATGCGTTATCCAGACAACACTGCGTCTCCCTTTTACGTGACGGAGGGATGCCGGACGCGCTCAAACAAGCATGCGTCAAAGCAACGCAGCGTGGCGCGCGCTTGCGAGTATATGGCGATTAGGCCATATACTCGCAATTCCAATTAGGCTGATTCGGATTCCAATTAGGCTGATAAAAACATTAGGTCCGAAGTCTAAGCAGGCTTTGAGAGAGGCAGTGAGTACAATAATAATCGATGGTGAAGTTCCCGATGGATGGAAACTTAGCAGGATGAGCATGATCTATAAAGGAAAGGGGGACAAAGCTGACATAAACAACTACCGTCCTATAACAGTGACATCAGTGGTCTACAGGCTGGCGATGCAGATTATAAAGGAAAGACTGCAGGCGTGGATAGAGGATGAGGGGGTGCTGGGGGAACTGCAGAATGGGTTTCCGAAACACAGGAGGTTGGAAGACAATCTGTTCTCACTGACGCAGTGCATCGAACTAGCACAAAAAGAACACAGGCCCCTGTGGCTAGCATTTTTGGATATCAAGGGAGCGTACGATAGCGTGGTTCAAGAGGAATTGTGGGGAATACTGGACACACTAGGCGTGGAACATGTAGTCACTAATCTTTTAAAGGGTGTCTATAAAGGTAACAAGGTAGTTATAAAGTGGGAAAAACAGGTATCGAAGCCTGCAGAGGTAAAACGGGGGCTTAGGCAGGGGTGCCCCCTGTCACCCTTATTATTCATGATGTACCTACAAGGATTAGAGGCAAAATTAAAGGGAAGTGGACTGGGCTTCAACCTCTCTTTAGTCAAACAAGGAAAACTTATTGATCAGGCACTACCAGCATTAATGTACGCAGATGATATAGGCCAACAACAAGGAAGATTTGCAGAGATTGATGGACATCTGCGGTAATGAGGGAGATAGGTTAGATTTTAGATTCAGTAGGGAAAAATCAGCAGTCATGATTTTCAATGACAACGAAGGTAGTGAGCTTAGAATACAGGAGGTGACGCTAGAGATAACAGATAAATACAAATATCTGGGCGTATGGATAAGCAATGGGACCGAGTATCTGAGGGAACACGAAATATACGTGACGACTAAAGGTAACAGGAATGCAGCAGTCATGAAAAATAGGGCACTGTGGAATTACAATAGGTATGATGTTGTGAGAGGAATATGGAAAGGGGTCATGGTTCCTGGGCTGACGTTCAGCAATGCGGTCTTGTGCATGAGATCAGAAGTTCAAGCAAGATTAGAAATTAAGCAACGTGGAATAGGTAGGCTGGCTTTAGGAGCTCACGGGAATACACCAAATCAGGGAGTACAAGGTGATATGGGATGGACATCATTTGAGGGCAGGGAAGCTAGCAGCAAGATAAAATTTGAGAAGCGATTTAGAGAAATGGGGGAAGAGCGTTGGGCTAGGAAGGTTTTCAGCTACTTGTACATGAAGAATGTCGATTCCAAATGGAGGAAGCGAACCAGGAAGTTGACTGGTAAATACTTAGAAAACAGCAGGTGGCCAAACCAAAAAGAACTATCGGTTAAGAAAAAAGTTAAGGAAACGGAGACTGACATGTGGAGAATGGGCATGATTAAGAAGTCCGCACTAGAGATCTATCGAACTTTTAAGCAGGAAATTGCCAAGGAAAGGATCTATGATAATACTCGGGGTAGTTCTCTACTGTTTGAGGCCAGGACTGGAGTACTGCGAACCAAGACATATCGGGCCAAATACGAAGGGGTCGACACAGTATGCAGTGCGTGTGGAGAGGAAGAAGAAACTGCCGAACACTTGATAATGTTCTGTAAAGGGCTTCACCCTATAGTTCAGGATGATGACGCAGAGTTTTTCAAAGCACTGGGATTTAGGGACAGCGAGGGCAAATTAGACTTTAAGCGGGTAGACTTAACTAGAAGGAGGTTATCTGATTGGTGGCTAAAGTCAAGGCACGAGTGAAAATTAAACCCTTCACTGCGAAGTACGAATCCTCAACTTCATTATTTAAAAGAAAAAAAAGGTAAATGTAATGGTTAGTTCACTAAGTATTATGGCTAGGTGGCGTTAGCCGCCGCCCGATCTAAAGGGTACAGCCACATCCATCCATCCATCCATCCATGGCAGGACTGGGGCCTGGTGTTGCAACGCCGGCGTGACGCAACAAAATAAACGCCAGCGAGAAGCGCAACACGTCCCGTCGAAATGTATTGCGCCTTTACTGTGACAAGTAGCAATTGTCTTACAAGACACGCATCTCATGATTATCATGTGTGCACCAGTCACCTTTTTCATACACTGACGTCATGTAATACCAATTTCACATATGTGAAGTGAGCGAAACAGCCGCGAGCGCATCATGAGTGTAGCATGTAGTGATGAAGTCACATGACACGCATGTCGTGATTATCGTGTATAGTTGTGTCATTTACCTATGCTTTTCGTTTGCATTGCGTAATTCCAAGCTTGGTACATGTGAAGCAAGCGAAACAGCCGCGAGCGCATCATGAGCGTACCATGTAGTCATGTTGTTACATGATGCGCATCTCATCTTTATCGTAATTGCACCAGTATCATACCTTCGTCATCCATTCACGTCCAGTAATATCAAATTTTGTATATGTGACGCTAGCAAAAACGCCGCGAGCACATTATGAGCGTGGCATGAAGTCATCTTGTTACATGACATGCATGTCATGATTTTCATCTTAGGGTCTGTCTCCTGCGTTCGCAATGCAATCATGTCACACCATACAGGTTTGGAACAAGCCATGTGTACGAAACCACCGCAAGAGCTTTAGGACCTTAAAATGTAAATCGTGACTTTCATCAGACACATATCATGATTTTCATGTTATGACTAGTCAAATATGTTCTTCATACAGTCATGTCATGCCATACCAAGTTTGGTATCGATATTACTATCTAAACGGTCAGGAGATCTAAAAGTCGTAGGCGGCTAGATATATAAATAGACACACCTAAAGTCACCGAAGTTCGCTAAGAAATGCTTCGTACTTAAAATTGGCAGATCCTTCGTAAAGCGGGAATCGATGATATGCGAAGCACAAATGAGAAAGGTTGATATGTCACTTTGAAATCAGCACAATATTACGACGTGGAGGTAAATGATGTGGTACATGACTTTCTTGTCATCATTATTATGTCTGGATGTCTCGTTTACCTTCATCATCTATTCGCGTCACGTGGTTGCAAATTTAGTATACCTGGAGCTAGCAAAACTAACATGAGCACGCTATGAGCATGGTATGTTGGAATGTTCTTACATGACACGCGTGTCAGGATTATCATGTTTGCACGAGTCATATACATTCTTCATATATTGACGTCACGTAACACCGAATTTGGTATATGTCGAGCTAGCAAAACAGCCGCGAGCTCATCATGTAGGGCCAAATATACTCATCATGTAGGGCCATCATGTAGGGCCAAATTAGCGTTGACGCACGCGCACGCTGGTCACAGTGACGCTACGTTAGCAAAACGCAAACACTCTAGAGTCTGATGCCAGATGCGAGCGGTGCGACCAACGTCCATCGGCGCAGCCCGACGGCAACCGGCGCGAAATGCGACAAGCTAAATTTCACGCTGATGCGTTACCCAGACAACAGTGCGTCTTCCTCTTTTTGTGATGGAGGGATGCCGGACGCGCTGAAACGCGCATGCGTCAAAGCAACGTAGCGCGGCGTGCGCCGGCGAGTATATGGCAGGACCGGTGCCTGGCGGGGCAACGCTGGCATGACCTGGCAAAATGAGCGCTGTTTAGCAAGTGCACCACGTCACATCGAAATGTATTGACACCTTGACTGTGGCATGTAGTCATGATCACATGAGACGCACCACAGAATTATCATGTTTGCACCACTCACATACCTTCATCATCCATGGACGTCACGTAATACCAAATTTGGCACATGTGGAACTAGTGAAATGGCCGCGAGCGCATCATCAGTGTGGCATGTAGTCATGTTGTTACATGACAGGCATGTCGTGATTATCATTCATGCATGTGTCATTTACCTATGCCGTTCAATTTTTTCACGTAATATGAGTTTGGTACAAGTGAAGCTATCGAAACGGCCACGAGCGCATCATAAGCCTAGCATGTACTCATGTTGGTACATGATACGCATCTCACCTTTAGCGTGTTTGCAGCATTGTCATACCTCCGTCATCCATTCATGTCTTGTTGTATCAAATTCGGTATAAGGGAAGCTAGTGAAATTTATTTATTTATTTATTAAGGTACCCTAAGGGCCCAAATGGGCATTACATAGGGGGGGAATGGGTTGAAAGCCGACAAAACGTTCAATATTGTAAAAAGAAAGAATCAACACAACAAAATTGACATTACAATATCATAAAGGCAGCAAAAGTAGACAATTGCAAAGTGCATCGTGAAACATATAAAAAAAGTGTAAAAGTGACAGAAAATCTGGTATTTGGAAGGCAGGAACACAAATTTACAGCCTAGAAAAGATGAGCATGATGAAGAGAAGTTACAGGGTATTTTGAATAGCTAGAAAAGCGAGGAGTGCGGTTTGAAAAGAAGAGGTGTCTGTTTGGTCCACTAGGCTACTAGGTAAAGATTTCCATTCATTGATTGCCAGAACAAAGGGTGAGTTCTGATATTTGTTTGTTCGGGCAAAAATTGGGCCAACTTTGTGAGCGTGGTCAGCGCGTGCGGACGTATAGGGTGCCGGGAGTATAAATTTGCGAGCGAATGGTGTTGGATGATGGTACAGGGTGTGAAAAAAAGTTAATCTTGACAACTGCCTGCGTTGGGTGAGAGGGGGGAGATTAAGTTCGTCCTTCAAGGCAGATACACTCTGGTATCTTGAGTACGATCACAGAATGAAGCGCGCGGCCTTGTTCTGTGACCACTCGCGCATCACGAGCGTGGCATGTAGTCTTGTTGTTACATCACACGAGTCTCATGAATATTGTATTTGCATTAGGTACATACCTTCGTCATCCATTCAGTTACTGTAATACCAAGTTTGGTATATGTGACACTAGCAAAACGCCGGCGAGCGCATCATTAGCTCTGCATGTAGACATGTTGTTACATGACACGCACATCATGATTTTTATGTTAGGGTCTGTGACTTGTGTTCGCCACGCAGCCATCTCATAACAGGCCAATTTCGCAAAATGTCGTGTCAACAAAACCACCGCAAGAGCAGCAAGACTATGAAATGTGAATCATGACATTCATGACATACATATCATGATACTCATGTTATGACTACCTAATAATGTTCTTCATGTATGTTATGCCATACCAAGTTTGGTATTGATAGCATTATTAAAACAGCGAGGAGAGCTAAACGTCTAAGGCGGCTAGATAAATCGATCGCGCAAAGTCGCCAAATTTCGCTAAAAAATGCTACGCATTTGAAAGCCGCTGTTACAGTAATATGTGTTTATAAAGACGCCAACATAAGTAATGTAAATACATGTTCCTTTAGTCAGCTGTGGTTCCTTTCTTCTACTTCTGCCGAAGTCTTGGCTGATTCTCGGTCCTAAGAGCAGACCCCCGACCAAATCAACGATATCAGTAACGACACGTTGCTACACTCTAAGCCATAGGATAGCAACGGGGGTATATGGCCAGAAGAAAGCAACGGGGTTTTCATATAGGCAGCATGGGCAAAAATAGTGCACTTACAAAAATTCACATGCTTTTTGTATACTAGCCTCTTTGGGGACATGTTATTATGCAGTATCACCAAAGATGTCTCATGGGCCCATAAAAATAACAAAGTCCGTGCATCAAATACTGTTTTATTCGGTAGCAGTCAAGTCTCGTTGAGCACAGGCAAGGGGAATTCAGCCTAATTAGGTGCATATGGTAAATCTCAAACAGCGCTATTGAGGTTGTTACATGAAATTTTGGACCATTGGTACTGACGTCGAAATGTGAGTTAAACGGGTTGCCAAAGTTGCTCAGTGCATACAAATTCCTTGAAGCGGAATAATGACATTTGCACTTACAAGGACCTATGGATTTATAACTGTCTCTCAAATATTCAATTTCGCGAAAGTTTTGATTTTTTCTAAAGAAATGAAAAAAATTTGGATCAATTTTGTTCAGATCGTTTTGTCCACAAGCAAAGTGCTCGTTTGATGGTGGTCTTATAACGTGCAGCGTGGAGGTGAAGCAAGAGACGCAACCGCGTAGGCAGAAGTTTTTTTAGGAAGGCGTGGAGGTGGGAGGGCGCTTATCTGAAGTGAAGGCGAAGTCGAGGTCGGGCATGCAAATGTGGTCAAGTGCCTTATTGCCGCGAGTAATGCTTCTCGGTTTGTTCATTTGTACTATGTTCCCGGTGTCTGGCAGCGCCCGTTAAAAAAGAGGGCATGCTTTCATCTCTTTTTATTAGTTACAACAGCCATCTGCTTTGATAGGGAGAGCGTTTTTCTGTTTGCTAATAGAGCTGTATTATTGGTCTAAAAAGGCCGCCGAAAACCGAGGGAGTCATATTTTAATGGGCCCTGGAGGTACCCCACACTGCTAAGTCGACTACTTTTCCGGTTAATTTTTGGCCAATTTCAGTCCTTTGGAGAGCGTGATTTCACTTCAGTAGACCTCATTTAACGAAAGGCCATCGCCTTAACCACTCGGCCACGACTGCAGCGACAGCGAAAGGCCATCAACATCTGGTAGAGGTGCTGGGTATATGAGCCCTAAATCCGCGGAAACTCGCCAGAGAAGTCCAACTCATGTCAGCTGCCGACAGCGAATTTTTCAGCTGGAGTTTGGACTGCTTCCGGAGGCGTCAAGAAAGAATACACAGCCATGCCCATGAACAACGCAGGCACTATGACCAACGGCGCCAATCCTGCCGTATTTCTGTAATCTGTAGATTTGTTTACCTTCTGGTATTTGTCTTTGTAGGTTTGTAATGAGTTCACTGTAAATCTTGTTTTGCTTTCAGAGACCTAAATGAAAACATAAAAACATGAGTTTTTGGGGCGTTTATTGGGTCATTCACAACTTCCTGGGAATACTGCCGATAAATGACACCTCACTTGTGCAGGAGAGCATATGCAACAATGAGAATATTGTTGAGCAGGTGAGAGCACTGCAAGTACAAGTGCCAGCAGATTTTGTTTTTGTGGTATTCTACTAGATGATGCAAGTCTGGCTGAAAATGTCTGTTTCAGCATAAAAGACAGTATGGAAGCACCGTCGTGCACACGTGATTGCTCTTCATGCTTGAAGTTAACAGAGCAACTTCTAGAAGCTCATGATTTGCCTGTTTCATTCATTACATATTCATGAAATGCTGCTGATCAGCACAACACAAGAGGACGCGTTGGAGCCATCTACTGTGAAGATGGCCTCCAGAATAGAAATGCCTCATTCGCCAGCCAGGCAACCTGACGCCCCTGCTGACACCCCAACACCTGCTGACGCACCAGCCTCGGGCAACACTCCAGCACGAGCAGTAGACAGCATTCATCGCACGACCCTGCTGACGGAACCTGATCAACTCACTCGCCTGGGTAATAGTGTCAGCAGGGGCACATGCCCCGACCTCAGGATTCAAGGGGCTTTGTCACCATTCCTGGTGCAACCTCATGGTGAATCTAGGCAGTGATCACCATATACTAACTACAGAGCTCCAAGTAGCAGCCACGCGTGCCCCAGAGCGCATCATAAAACTAACAAAGTGGGATGAATTTAGGCGGAATCGTACAACTACTCATCAGGACTCTCCCTCCCTAGAGCTTTGGATATTACAACTTCAGTCCGATTTTCAAACAGCTACCAAACTCATCGCTGCGACGACAGAAACGCCGGATGTTGACCGGCATCTGCTGCATCTCTGGGATGCCCACAGAGGCTTGACACGACGGTGGCGGCGGCACAAACATAACCGAAGACTTCGTCTCCGAATCGCCCTATTAGCTGCTGCGGCACATGAATATGTGAACATTCTCACTAGCAACAATCGGCATAACTTCTGCGATCGACTCATTGGCTCACTAAGTACACCTCGAACGTGGCGTATACTCTGTGCTCTCCTAAATCCCACGCAAACAAAATAACACACTGCTAACGCAATCCGCATCCTTCTCCACAAATCAGGGCTCGACGATACCTCTCTGCTGCACACCTTAAAGCAGCACTATGTATCCATGGGCCCCCGCCTACCGTGATTATCCACACGTACACGATACGCCTCTGGATGAAGATATTACAGAAGCAGAGGTTAGGGCAGCTTTGCAAAGCATTAAGCGTAACACAGCACCCGGGACAGACGGGATTACGTAAACATTATGCGTAACTTAGATGAGCAGTCCATCGACTATTTAACCACTTTTTACAACGAACATTGGAACATCGGCACGCTACCACGAAAGTGGCGACACGCAGAAATCATACTTATTTCACAGCCTGGAAGCCACTATCCGTCCAGAATCTTCGCCCTATATCCTTAACTTCATGTGTAGCTAAACGCTTTGAATGCGTTGTCCTCTCTCGACTACAACCATTTCTCGAAGACAGTCACTTTTTTTCCTGGTGCATTATTTGGCTACAGTCCTGGTATCTCTACACAGGACCTAATATTACAGCTTAAGGAGGACGTGTTGAATAGCCCTGTTTCAAACCAGGGCCGAGCTACTCTGGCCCTGAATTTGAAGGGTGCTTTTGGCAACGTCTCCCACGACCTTATTCTTGACAATCTCGCTTCATCTCAGTGCGGCTCCCACATCTACAATTAAGTCAGGTCCTTTCTTTCTGACAGCACGGCCACTTTAGGGATTGGAGACCTCCGGTCAGACGTCATTCGTTTCACAGGAAGACGAACACCGCAGGGCTCGGTTCTCTCGCCCACTTTGTTAAACTGCCTGGCTAAACTCCCTTTCTTATAACAACAAGTTTCCAAAACCCAGCATGCGCTCTATGCAGATGACATTACAATTTGGCCAACCAAAAGATCAGGCGGAACCATTCAGGACGCCCTACAGGAAGTTGTGTCTGTGGTACAAGATTATGGTGCTGCGGGCCGCCTTACGTGCTCAGTGGATAAGTCGGAGTTGTTATTGGTATACCAGCGGCGCCGCAAAACCACTGATTCTCCTGACATTTCGCTGTTTCTTGATGGCCTTCCTATCCCTCTGGTACCACGTATTTGCATTTTAGGCTTCTACCTTCAGTCAGATAGCAACGCCTCCCACACTACACACCTTCTAGCTCAGTACATAACTCAAATCACACACATGATCCAACGCATCCCCAATCGCAGGAGAGGCCTCTGTGAGAAGGATGTCCTCCGCCTAGTACAACCACTCATAGTAGTCGGCTCACCTATCCTCGTCCCTTTCACAATCACACGCTAGCTATAATAAAAAACATGAACATCTTTGTACGGACAGCTGTTAAGGCGGCTCTTGGCTTGCGTCCCCACGCATCTACACAACGCCTCCTTCAACTAGGAGTCCACAACACCGTAACCTAACTCATCAAGGCCCAGCACAACAGTCAGCTTTAACGGCTCAGGCAGACCCGTAAGTGCTGCACCATCCTGTCTTGTTTTGGCTACCTGATTCCCAAAGAAACCCGTACAAGTGCCGCGACATAAACTTGCTTCTACTGTCCGCGCACTCATCAAAGTGGCTTGAATTCCACGCAATATGAATCCCTCCCGCCACGCCGGTCGTCGGCGTACCCGAGTTCAGTCTATGACACGCGTCTTTGGTGATGGTACCACAGACTTACAAGTACTTTCCACTGATTCGGCACGCTACCCAGAGAAATCAGCCATGTCTTTATCCTACCGCACTTCGCACTACAGACTGGCAGAGGAGGGAGCTCTTGCTCTGGCAATTGTTCACGCTACCACACTGTCACATGACTCCCCTGTCACTATTGTAACAGATGCACAAGCTGCCTGCCGTGCTTTCGCTCCAGGACTTGTGACTGCACATACACACAATATCCTCTCTTCTGTCTCACCGCATTACGTCCTGTGCGTACCGTCTGGACTCCCGGACACGCCTCTCTTGATGGTAATGAACGTGTTCATGCGGTTGCCCGAGAGCTGACCGTTCGGGCTTCATTGAAAGAGCTGTCCAATCCAGCAACGCATCGACTGAACCACTAAACAACGCTACGCCGGAGTACTACCAACAGAGCCATTATACGCATCCTTCCCCTCATCCTTCACATAACAGAGCAGATGAAGTCGCTTGGCTGCAACTACAGACCCATTCATTTCCTTGCCTTTATAATCTAAATTGCTTTCACCTGACTCTCTACCCCTCCTACTGCCCCTTCTTTAAATCCGTACCGACAGTGTACCAATCCACGTGGGAATGATCTGCTCCACAGGGCGTTCTCTCAATCTCAACCCTACCCTTACCTCTTGGGAGTCTGCACTGCTCAGCTTACGCCGGCCGGAACAGCAGCAGCTGGTCCAGTGGGCTCGCAGGGTCTCACAAGGCAATGGAGCCCTGGTCTGACGGCCCCACCCAAGGAAGGCTCAGTGTGCATTTGTTATTATTAAAAGTTTATTCTCTCTCTCTCTCTCTAGACAGCAATGAGCAAACAAATTCTAAGCGACCTCGAAGCGGGTTCAAAAAGGCGATAGCGCAAAGTAGCCTTGCTGGCCTGCTTAAGGATATAACTCAAGGGCACCTAAACCAACGATACGTACTGGAACACTCGGAAGACCGGGAGCATCAGCTGCGGCTGAAGCCGCTGCAGTTCCAAGAGGAAGCTGGACAGCATGAGCAAGAGCTGATCTCAGTGCTGCGAGATCTCATGAAGATGCTTTCACTTTTAAGTATTTGCACAGCTCGTAATAAATAATTATTTAACCATTGGTGTGACTTCTTTGTTTCAAATGAGCAGTTTTGAATGGCCTTTACTGAGAGCACCACAAGAATTCAGAATTTTCTCACGCTTTGTTATAAACATCTACACTTGCCTGCATGAATATTGTGTTCTCTCATAATCATATGGTGGTTTTGGGACGTTAAACCCCACATTTAAATCAATCATTGCATGGATATTGTAACACATAGGATCACTGCACTGTACACAAAATGCCAATCACGATGGTTGAAGGTTTTGCTGAGCAGGGTTCCGAAAGTACTTGGCAAGTTCTTGTCGTACTTCACCTTATCTTGTCGAAACTCTAGTGGCATGGCAGGGCTGCGGGTATAATGCCTGAAAAGCTTGCTAATGCTGTTCCCAGTGCAGTTTAACAGCATCCCTGAAAGACTCGGAGAGGTTACGCAGGATACAGGCTGTTTTGATGGCCTGCCGAGCACTGGCTAGTTTACATTCCTTCCTCTTCATCGTGAAACAGGAACGTGCCTTCAGCCTATCGAAGGCATTCTCCACAATGCACCTTGTTTTGGAGAAATTGTAATTGCAAATAGCCTCAATGGATCCAGGCGAAGCAGCTGGGAATGGCTACAGTAAATTTTCTCTGAAAGGGAAGGCTTGGTCGCATAGTATAGCAGGTTTCACTAGGCAGGTTTTGATGATAGTCCTAGGAGATGCCAGAAGACCACGCTCTCTTTTCTCACAAAGCCATGACCTTTCGTATGAATAAATGTCGTGACGTTTACCAGGAGCGCCCACGTTACTGTACTTGAAGCATTAGTGGGGGTCAACATTTGCCAGAAGTATCACGCTGTACCTGGGAAAAATAATGCCCAAACATACAATATAATATCTGAAAATCCAGATAATATGATGGCACTTGTAATCCCAAAAATATACTTTGCTGTTACCAGTAGTTAAGCATACGCTTCACACATCACCTCAACAGCTAGACTGGGGATGTTCTGTGAAACTACTCTGCGACCCACTACTGAGTCGCATAAACAAGATTAGAGTTCACCGTGACGTCACTTAGGGGAGGTATTCTCACGGGTATAGAAACGTACCTTAGGCACGGGCGCCGAAATGACACCGAAGGAATAAAGGCGACTATGTTGTTGTGGGGTTGTCTGAGCTGCCCTGTTGTCCTACATCCTTGAGCACTGTGTACAGTGTTAGCCCAACCAGCATTACTTTATCAAAATTCCCGTTACATATTTTGGTGGAAGTGCTGCGTAACATCCCAACACTGAATCTCTGCACCAGACGTCAGCTTCGTCCAGCCACGAAGCCGGAAGGCAGTGCGCCGTTCGTCCAGGCTACGCGTGCTCCGTCATCTGTGATATCTTACCATATTCTGGATTCCGGTACAATTTGTGGCCGCGACACAGCTGACGTTGACGAGTGGCTAGCCTTATTCGAGCGCGTAAGCAAGCAACACAGGAGGGATGAGACACTTATGCTGACCAACATCATTTCTTTACCTACGAGGTACTGAATGCAACTGATACGAGACGCACGAGGAAGACCTCACGAGTTGGGACGTGTGCAAGCAGAAGCTTCGTGACTTGTTCCGCACTCTGTACAGTGGTAGCCCAACCAGCGTTACTTTGTAAAAAGTCCCCGTTACAATATCGTCCGAGCAGCTTAAAGTGCCATGCACAACATTTCACATCACAGGCACTACTAAAGCGAATAACAATATCAGTGTTGAATTTTATAGGAAGCAATATAACGCCCACCATTATTTGTAGTTATAGTAGTCAGATGCGTGCTTCTTTGGCGGGGATACGGCGAAATGAGAGCCGTCGATGGCACCCACAGCCTGCGGGAAACCACTCATGAAGAAACACTCCCTGATCTGCTTTTCCAACTGCCTTGCTCGCACCAACCGTATCCCTTCATAATCGAGTTGGTCTACCACAATTTTGAAAACAGTAATAAAGGTGGACCTGCGAAGGCCAAACAGGTCGGCAATAGTCCTATCTTCGCCAGAGAAGCACAGATGAAACATTCCCACAGCCACCCTCTTCTCCACGGAAATAGTTTTCGTCATGTTTGTCTCTTGGTGCTCTAGCGACGACCTGCATGACTCTACAAGGTATCGGAACGTCGTTGACGACGCACGGAAGGCTTGCCGGAATTATTCGTCTTCTAGATGTGGCAGAGTGTCTTCAAACAACCGCTCATTGCGCTGAAATCTCCAACGTTCTCTGGGAATGGTGGACGCCTTTGCCATTGCCGCGGCAATTGTAAAGGCGCTCGCTTGTAGCCGCTCTACAATATCTTGCGATTGTTTAGCTTGTTTTTCAGGTTTAATGTGAAGCTGCTTTTCTTATTATTATGCCTAGTATCAAGGGAGAAATACGCCATAACAACGCTTCTGATCCGGTTGGCGCGAGAAGCTGCAGCAGCTTCCTCGCACTCCGCCATGTCAGCCATATTGAACGTTTACCACGTGACACAAAGAATGATAGTATCTACAGTCATGCCTCGAATTCGTATCAGCTAAGAGCTTCTCTTTGGATCTTTGAAAAACTGCATATTGACCTTTCATCCTCTATTTCACCCATGCGGAAACATTTTTATAACCTTTTAGTATAAATAATAAATTTCGTACACACGCTGCGACTGTTTTTGTTCAGTCCCGTCTTGGCGATGTCGTGATGCCTTGGCGATGTTGTGTCATTTACAAATGACAATTTATCTTACCGTATAGCAGCAAAGGAGTTGTTTGTGGGGCTTGTTCGCAATCCACTGAAAACCATTGCCGAATGCGTGACTGAGGCAAGCAATATTAAGAAGGCCCTGAAATGCGGGCGAAGCAGTACAACCACCAATGCATTGATACGGCCAGCGTGAACTTCGTTGACGGGGTGCGTATGCCGACGGATACCCTACGGGAAATCATTTGCGCAGTATCAAGAGAGGAGCTGAGAAATCTACTCGCCAATGACACCGCAACCTCAAACCACTTCATTAACCTTTTCAGTCACGAATTATGCCACGCTGTCAGAAACGCGCCAAATTCCAGTGGCAGAATTCCACGGCCGCCAGCATCAAATTCCATGTAACCAAATGACGGAAAATGGTGTATATTGTGAGTTTTAGTAGATAAATATCATGAGTGTGTAAATAATCTTTTAATTATTCCGCGAGCAGTCAGCTTCAGTACTGAATTGCATGAAAACAATCCGCTTTTAAGTCCCAAATGCATGCACAGTTGTTTATTATGTTACATTTCTTTCGAGCAAAAAAAAACATACTTTTCACTCTGATCCTGGAAAGCTTGGAAGTTATTTGATCTCCAGTTGTCTATTTACAAGGCCTGCAAGAATGTGCACGCTAAGTGTCAAAGCAATTGATGAAACTTGGTGTACGTGACGTGCCATTAACGTTGGCGTCTACATTCGTACACAACGTGACTTAAAGGGTTAAGCGACATGATACTCGAGGAGCTCCAACAAGCACTGGTGACTGTTAAATAGTTGTATCCACCCCGTCAGCCGCAGGCAATGGCTTACGCTATAACTATCCGCCCGCCTCGCCCACCCCTACATCGTCGCAAGAATCTCCATACCATCGTTCTTCGTCACCTGCCCCACCTCCTGTGGCCCAACACCCGACGTCAAAGAAGACCGACGTGTGGCAAACCCCGACCGTTAACCGCTCTGCTATCACTGCGGAGAAGCGCGCCACATCTACCATCGCCGTTCCTATCGACAACTCAGCCTGCGAGGCTTCTCTCTCAATGCAACGCGCCCATTGTCCGGCCAACGACCCGCCTAGATCGACGAGTACCTGTCTTACATCAGTCGTAGACCACAACGCTTCAGTCGTTCACCGTGGCCCCATCTGTATAGATCAACGAGTGACCAAGGCAATGCTGACGTCAGGCGAGGAAGGTGTCCCAGCCCTGCAAGGGGAAACTAAAAGCAGCAGCTTCGGCACGTGAAGTTGCCATGCGGCAAAAAACGAAAACCATCCAATGCCGTAATGCAGCAGCGAAGAGACAGACTCCCCACACGGCCACAGGCCGACGCCCCTCACGAACGCTGCCTAATTCCCCAACGCGACAAAAGCCGCGTGGCACGGTGCTCACCCGACCTATCTAGACCAGCTTTCAACAACACGACCACAATGCGTGGACACCGACCATCAACGCGAACCAGTCATAATACAACAACCCGATGAACACGAAACTCAAAAACTACCTCTGATGTACGGCTATCTATCGACGACCTTGAGGTAGTCGCCCTAATTGACAAGGGGGCGGACTACTCTGTAGTGAGATGACCTTTCGCGTTAAAGCTACAGAAAGTCACGATGGGCTAGGCTGGTCCACACATACGCACAGCAGGAGGGCACCTCGTCATGCCCAGGGAACTTCTACTTCGTGCATCACTCTAAATTGCACAGAGTAGTCTGCTGTGCTTGTGACTCTGCCTTTAACTGACTTTCTAATTGAAAATGGCGCCATTATTGATTTGCAGGCCAAGTCGATCACCTACTCTGTTCAGTACGCCATCACGCCGAACCTAAGCGTTAAGCAACGTAATCCTCTAGGGCCGTCGATGGCCAAGCCACCCTGCCTCTCCGAACAGGTAGGATTATCCCTGTATGCTCGAAAAGTGCCGCTCCGGAGAGTGGCGTTTTCGTAGAGAGCGACAACACCTTCACTCTAGGCCATTACGTCTTCGTCGAACAAGCCATTGTGCGCTTAAAACAAAGAATTTGGAAAGTTCTCATTACGAGTTTCACTGAGAAATTTCAGCGTGTATACAAGGGTACTTCAGTTGCGTTCTTCTTGAACGTCCAAAAAGAACACGACGTGATTGTTTTCGCTGATTTTCAGCACGAGTCATATGATGTCTTCAAACCCGCTCGCTTTTTCAACGTGAATCTGGCTCAAGCGCAAAAAAAATCTAAGGCCGTTGTTCCACTGCTACAGCGAGTGGTTCTCGTCAACGTGAAAATTACGTCAGACGCCTCTTTCAACACACCGCATAATCACTGAAGATGGTGCCCGATTGACCCGACAGTTGCCTTACCACGTGACTGTACACGGGCGCGAAGCGATCCGGGCACAAGTTCAAGCCATGTTCACCGACAACATCATCCAACCATCGAAAAGTCCCTGAGCGCCCCAGTTGTGCAAGGGAGGAAAACAGACGACTCACTGAGGTTCTGCCACGACTATCCATGACTGAACAGAATCACGATAAAAGAAGTATACCCACTCCAACAAAACGACGATGTCCTCGACCACCTTTGCCATGCAAAGTACTTTTCTTCCATGGATCTCACAACCGCGTATACGAAAATTGAAGTACACCAAATGTACGGTGACAAGACGAATGGACATTGTGAGTTCAAAGCATTGCCGTTGGGGGTGTGCACGTCGCCAGCAACGTTTTAAAGAGTTGTGGATACTGTACTGGCTGACCTAAAATGGCACACCAGCCTCGTTTACTTTGACGATGTCATCGTATTTTTCCTAAACTTTCACAAACATATCAAAAATTTTTCTCTCACACAAGAGAGAGAGAGAGGTTAGAGTTCATGCTCGAAGCAGTGCGTATGTCAGGGTCAATGCTGGAACCATGAAATTACCACTTTGCTTATCAGCAACTGAGGTTTCTGGGCCGTCGTCGTCACCGCCGAAGGAGTCGTGCCTGACCCCGCGAAAACTATAGCGATTGCAGCTTTCCGAGGCCGAAGAACAAGAAGGGGTGCGATGAATTTTCGGACTGTGCGCGTACTACCAGCGCTTTTTCAAAAACTTTGCAAAGATTTTCGAACCGCTCAGGCATTTGACGAAAGACAGCGTTCAGTTCAGCTGACAGCGTTCAGTTTAGCAACAAATGTGTTTTGTGAACATCAAAATTGTCTGCAGTGCCCGTCTGTACTCGAACATTTTAACGATTGATTGAGTGAAAACGTTTATTGAAAAAAATGGCAGATCTCACGTACAGTAGGAATCGATGCTATACGAAGCTTGAATGAGGAATGTTTATATGTCAGCTTCAGATCAAACCAACGTTACGAGGCGGAGGTAAATTATGCCGTAAGTAACTTCCATGTCATAAAATTATGTTTCGATGTGTCATTTACCTTCAGTATTTTTTCACGCCACCTGATACCAAATTTGGTATATGTGGAGCTAGCCAAATGGCCGCGAGCGTGCTGTGAGCGTAGCATGTAGTCATGTTTTACATGACACACAGATCATGATTATCATCTTCGGACGTGTTAATTGACTTTGCCATCTACTGACGTCATGCAATACCAATTAAGTATATGTGGAGCTAGAGAAACGATGGCGAGCGCATATGAACGTGGCATGTGGTCGTGTTGTTACATGACACGCACCTCATGATTATCATGTTTGCACCAGTCGCATACCTTCGTCATCCTTTCTCGCCCCGTAATATCAAGCTTGAATATGTGAAGCTAGCGAAACGGCGGGGAGAGCATCATGAAGGGCCCAGTATACTGCGACGTAACGTTGACGCGCTCACGCTAGGCGCAGCGACGCTACGCTAGGAAAACGCGAACACTATAGTCTGACACCTGACGCGACCAGTATCTGTCGGAGCAGCCCAGCGGCAACCGGTGCGAAATGCGACATACTGCATTTCGCACCTACCACGTTACACAGAATGCACCGCGTCTGTCTACCTTCGTGACGAACAGCCGCCGGGCGTGCTCAAACGCACATGCGTCAAAGCAACGCAGTGCGGCGCGTGCCTGCAAGTATATGCCATGCAGTTCGGCTCCTGGCGTGGCAACGCCGGCATGACGCGACGAAACGAACGCTGGAGCACATGGGCACCGGGTCACGTCTAATTAAATTGGCGCCTTGAGCGTGGCATGTAGTCATGCTCTTATATGACACGCATCTCATAATTATTATGTTTGCACCAGTCATATACATTCGTCATCGATTCACGCGACGTGATACCCAAAGCGAAATGATTCTAGTGAAACGTCCCCGAGTGCATCATGTGTGCGGCATGTCGTCATGTTGATACATGACACGCATGTCGTGATTATCATGTTTAGAGATGTCATTTGCATAAGTCGTTCGTTTGGAACGCGTAATAATGAATTTGGGACATGTGAAACTAGCGAGACGGCCGCGAGCACATCATGAGCGTAGCATGTAGTC
The DNA here is from genome assembly GCF_043290135.1 of Rhipicephalus microplus. Taxonomy (NCBI): domain Eukaryota; kingdom Metazoa; phylum Arthropoda; class Arachnida; order Ixodida; family Ixodidae; genus Rhipicephalus; species Rhipicephalus microplus. Next base: position 192,271,621 of record NC_134704.1, on the reverse strand, counting down.
ATGTTGTTACATGACACGCATAACATTATCATCATGCTTGCACCAGTCACATCCCTTTGTCGTTCATTCACGTCCCGTATTACCAAATTTGGTGCATGTGAAGCTAGCAAAACGGCTGCGAGGGCATCCTGAGTGTGGCTTGTAGTCATTCTGTTACATGACACGCATCTCATGATTATCATGTTTGCTTCAGTCACATACCTTTCTAATCCATTCGCATCACGTAACGCCAAATTTGGTATATATTGACACGTGTTTATATGAAAAAGACGATGATAGGAATGTTTTGTAGATTCCAGCTAGTGGGTCAGGTGGTTTTTCGGGGACGACAACGAAGCAGGCATCTTGCTGTACAGCTGATCCTGAATATGCTCTTTTCGCTGCCGTAAGCTGCTGTCATCTTTTGTTCGCGTCGCACTGCGACACTGGTGGAGGAGCTGGGCCGTGACGCTGTCCGATGCTTCACGCTCCTAGTGGGAGCCGTTCATCCAGCCCGGACGTGCCTTTTGCAACTCCTGTCCATTGATTCAGTCGTCGGCTACGAGGTATTCCTCCAGACTGCAACCCCTCGCAGAAAACCTCTACCAGACATCTAGAAATGGCTAACACCAGCCCCCAGCCTGTACTTCTCGGCACCAGTCCTCCCGCTCCATCCCAGGTAACGTTTTTTCAATCGCTGGAGCCTAAACGCTTTGGTGGTGGCGCACACGAAGATGTAGAAGACTGGTTAGACAACTATGACCGTGTTGCGAAGATCAACCACTGGTCTGCTCGGGAAAAACTCGGCCGGGCCTACTCCTATCTCGATGACAGCGCTCGTACTTGGTACGAGAACAGAGAAGGCAACCTGTCCACATGGACCGACTTTCACCAGAAGATGGTTGAAACTTTTGCCAATGTCGACAGACGTGACCGCGCCCACCAACTACTAAAGCTAAGGGTCCAAAAAGCCAATGAGACGGTCGCCATGTTCGCCGAAGACATGACACGTTTATTTCGGAGGGCTGACCCGCAGATGACTGAAGATAGGAAGTTGCGCTACCTAATGCGTGGCGTGAAAGAGCAGCTGTTCGCCGGACTTCTGCGCAACCCGCCAAGCACTGTAGAGAACTTCATCAAAGAAGCGTCGGCTATCGAGCGGGCCCTTCACCAACGCTGCCAACATTATGGCCGCTTGTGCAGCAGCCCCCAAACTCAGGCCGCCGCTGTGACATTTGACAGTCATAGCTCCTTACTGGACATGATTAGAGAGATTGTTCGTGAAGAATTGCAAAGGCTGCGGACTCCGGTAGTGGATACACCTATGGCATCTGTCGCTCAAGTTGTCCGTGACGAAATCCGCCAAGCATTCTCGACAGCCGATCCTGCCCCCGAACAACGTCCCATGACGTACGGCGCCGCCCTTCAAAGCTCCCCACCCGCTCCGCCTTCATACTACCCGCCACCTGCAACTGTTCCTTGGTCACCACCACAAGGGGAGACATCGTGGCGCCCATCCACCCAGCCCCCATACGACCAGTCGTCTTCTGGCTTGTCATGGCCTTGGTCGCGTGAGGAGTCATCACGGCAACCACAGCTTCGGCGAACAGACACCTGGCGCACTGCCAACAGGCGTCCACTCTGTTTCACCTGCGGAGGTGTAGGCCACATAGCCCGCTATTGCTGGCACCGCGCCGATCCGTCTCGCCCTCTCAGGCCATGGTTTGACATTCGACATGCCAACGAGTACGTATCCCGCCGTGGAGATGTCGGTTCTCAAGGACCTCCGGTACCTCGACACCCATTCGACGGCCACTGTAACAATGATGACGAGGCTATAACTGATTACGAGCCGGTCTTACGACATCGACCACGCTCTCCTTCTCCTGCCCGGTCACCTTCGTTGCAGCGCCGCACTTTTTTCGAAACCAGAGGAGCGAGGTCACCCAGCCCACACCGGGGAAACTGAAGGCAGCGACCTCAGGGGGTAAGGTTGCAGGCTGTCAAGACGAAGAAAAAAAACCCCAATACTCCCACCTCAGGATGCTGTAAAGCCGACAAGATGTAATACCGACGAAATTGTGACCCCAGGCCTTACCGTTCTTGTGGATGGACCGCAAGTCAAAGCTTTAGTCGACACCGGGGCTGACTTCTCTATTATCAGTGATGACCTTGCCGTACGCCTCAAGAAAGTAAAGACAGCGTGGACGGGACCTCACTTAAGGACGGCAGGCGGCCAATTACTGATGCCTGTCGCAATGTGCACAGCAAGGCTCGACATCGGTGGCTCTACTTTCGGGGCGACGTTCGTCGTTCTCGCTTCATGCTGTAAAGACATGATTATTGGAATGGATTTCTTGAGAGAACACGGCGCCGTGATCAACATCCCTAACAGTGTCATTATATTTCGCAACAACAGCCCTAGTATAGTCGATTGTTCAGAGCCGAGACTTACGTCTTGTTCAGGGCCTTTGCGTCTGACGGATGACGATGTGGTCGACCCGCCACGATTGTGTACGCTTGTTTCGGTGGCAGGGGATGAGCCGTTTGACGGCGATGGCATTGCTGACCAAATAAGCTCACTGATATTTAGCCACGGTATTTCAGTTGCTCGAGGTCTTGTCACTGTCACTGCTGGACGCACAAACTTGCTGCTCACTAACTTCAGCACTGAGCGCCGACATCTCCCGAAGGGTACAGCCGTCGCTTACTTTGACACTACTGCAGAAATCCAAGGCAGTTTATCGGCCCTAGACGGAGCACCTGAAGAAGAATCACTACCTAACCTTGACGTTGGTACTACGTTGTCGAGGGACGAACAAACGAGACTTCTTGAGCTGCTAGCTGAATTCCAGGACTGCTTTTCATCGACATCACGGGTTGGTCGAACGCCGCTAACAAAGCATCGAATAATTACCCACGACGCAGCAAGGCCTATACACCAGAATCCTTATCGTGTGGCTCCAAAGGAACGGGAAGTGATACAGCAACAAGTCGCTAAAATGTTGAAAGATGACGGGATTCAGCCATCACAGAGCCCGTGGGCATCGCCTGTAGTATTAGTTAAGAAAAAGGACGGTACCCTGCGTTTTTGCGTGGATTACAGGAAGCTGAATCAAGTGACTAAGAAAGATGTGTATCCGCTTCCACGTATTGATGACTCCCTCGATAGGCTTCAAAACGCTCGCTACTTTTCTTCAATGGACCTCAGAAGTGGATATTGGCAGATCGAGGTAGACCCAAAAGATCGGTAAAAAACCGCTTTGGTGACGCCGGATGGTTTATATGAATTTAAAGTTCTACCGTTCGCTCTGTGCTCAGCGCCCGCTACTTTTTAAAGGCTCATGGATACTGTACTTTCAGGGTTAAAATGGAAGACCTGTTTAGTTTATCTAGACGACGTCATAGTGTTTTCCCCAACTTTTGACGAGCATCTCAAGAGGCTAGAATTTGTTTTACGAGCCATACGCTCCGCAGGCCTCACTTTGAAACCAGAAAAATGCCACTTTTGTTTTGAAGAACTGCTGTTTCTTGGTCATGTCGTCAGTTGTACCGGCGTTCGACCAGATCCCGAAAAACTTGCGGCCGTGGCACAGTTCCCAGTACCGTCCGATAAGAAAGCTGTCAGGCGCTTTCTGGGGCTATGCGCCTACTATCACCGGTTCATCGCCGACTTCGCACGGATTGCGTCGCCGTTAACTCGCCTCACTAGAGACGATGCCACCTTTGAGTGGAATCACGAACAGCAAGCAGCGTTTAATGACCTCCGCCAACGTCTTCAAACACCTCCAGTGCTTGCTCACTTCGACGAACAAGCGCCAACAATGCTTCACACTGACGCAAGCAATGGAGGCCTCGGAGCTGTGCTTGTGCAGTGGCAAGAAGACAAGGAACAAGTGATCGCCTACGCAAGCAGGACGCTAACACGCGCTGAGGCTAATTATTCAACAACTGAGAAAGAATGCCTCGCCGTGGTCTGGGCAGTTATGAAATTTCGCCCGTACTTGTATGGCCACCCTTTCAAAGGTATAAGTGACCATCATTCCCTCTGTTGGTTGACTAATTTAAGAGATCCAACCGGCCGATTAGCACGGTGGAGTCTGAAGTTACAAGAGTTTGATATGACGGTCATACACAAATCTGGGGAGCGCCATACTGACGCCGACTGCCTGTCTCGATCACCAGTGCAGTCAGCTTCTCTTTCTGACGACGACGATATGGCCTTCCTTGGTGTTCTCGACGCGTCCACGATTGCCCAACAACAACGAAGTGACCCTGAATTGCTTGATTTGATTAATTACGTGGACGGACGTTCTTCGAGGGCACCTAGAGTCTTTGCAAGGACATTATTGTCGTTTTGCTTACGCAATGGCGTCCTCTACAAGAGAAACTTTTCGTCCATCGGAGCTCCCTATTTGCTCGTTATTCCTGCACCCCTTCGAACTGAAGTGCTCCAAGCATGTCACAATGAGCCGACGTCTGACCATTTAGGCTACACTCGCACATTGGCAAAAGTACAGCAAGGATACTACTGGCCACGACTCACAACAGCCGTCCAGCACCACGTTCACACTTTCATCGATTGCCAGCGATGCAAGTCACCTCCAAAGAGACCCGCCGGTCAGCTGCAACCAGTTCAGGTTCCACGTACACCGTTTGAACAGATAGGAATGGATATTTTGGGATCCCTTCCTACTTCTACTGCAGGGAATCGCTGGGTTATAGTCGCAACGGACTACCTAACCAGGTATGCCGAAACAAAAGCTATCCAAAAGAGCACCGCAGTGGAAGTGGCGAGATTTTTCATAGAAAATATTGTGCTACGCCACGGTGCTCCGACTATCGTGATCACGGACCGCGGAACAGCATTTACGGCAGCTATTTTAGACCACGTCCTGATGCTTAGTGGAACGACTCACCGTAAGACCACTGCGTACCACCCGCAAAAAAATAGACTAACGGAGCGCCTCAACAAGACAATTGAAGACATGCTGTCGATGTACGTGGATGTCCAACATAAGAATTGGGACGAGATTTTACCCTATATCACGTTCGCATACAATACGGCTAAACAAGAGACGACTCGCATGACTCCATTCAGCTTGGTTCATGGACGGGAGGTACGGACTATGCTGGATGCGATGATGCCACATGAATGGGACGCTACCGACACAGGCGCTGACATGTTCACTGAACGCGCGGAAGAAGCTAGACAGCTCGCCCACTTACGGATCCATCAGCAACAAGACTACGACGCAGGCCGCTACAATGCTCGCCATAGAACCGTAACGTACAAAATCGGTGACAGAGTGTGGGTTTGGACACCCGTACGAAAACGTGGACTGTCCGAGAAGCTGCTAAGGCGATATTTCGGGCCATACCGAGTATCGCGCCAGCTAAGTGACGTCACATACGAGGTTGTCTCCTACAGTCCCCTATGCCCAAGGCGTCGCCAGCACCAGCCTGAACATGTTCATGTAGTCCGTATGAAGCCGTATGTGAGTGACTGCCTGCACGTTAAAAAATACTGTGCGTCGAATCAGCATCGGGGCGATGCTCTTATAAGGAGGGGCAAGTGACACGTGTTTATATGAAAAAGACGATGATAGGAATGTTTTGTACATTCCAGCTAGTGGGTCAGGTGGTTTTTCGGGGACGACAACGAAACAGGCATCTTGCTGTACAGCTGATCCTGAATACGCTCTTTTCGCTGCCGTAAGCTGCTGTCATCTTTTGTTCACGTCGCACTGCGACAATATGAAGCTACCGAGACGGTTGCGAGAGCATCGTGAGCGTGGCGCGCAGTCATGACACATGACTTACATGGCATGCATATCATAATTTCTTCGTTAGGGTATGTCACTTGTGTTCGCCATGCAATCGTGCTATACCATACCAGTTTTGCAACATGTCATGTGAACGAGACCACCGCAAGAGCAGCAAGACCATGAAATGTAAATGATGTAATCAATACATACTTCTCATGATTTTCATGCTATCACCAGTAAATAATGCTCGTCATACAGTCATGTTATGTTATACCATGTTTGGTATTGATACCATTATTCAAACGGCCAGGGGAGCTAAAAGTCATAGGCGGCTAGATAGATACGCTCAACGTCGCCGATGTTCGCAAAGAAATGCTTCGCATTTAAAAAAAAAGAGAGGTGCAGCCCTTTAGAGGCTTCATTGTTGGTGGAGTCCTTATTCCGGTACCCTAGCCTACTGAAAATTTCCGTATGTGCGGCTCCGCACATACGCTATTATTGGACTACGGAAAGACGTATGATACGGAAAGTTCCGCAGATAAGGGAAGCCCAGGATGCGGAAATGTCTACACGTAAGGAACGCCGCATGATGCGGAAAGGTCCGCAGATAAGGAAAGCTGTATTAATTATGCAGAAATGAAATGACCGTCCGAATGTAGTGCAAAGCAGAATAATGTGTAAATTGAATAGACGTCCACATCTTGAGTACATGCATTACTGTGTACAAATCACAATATTTCTTAAAGATGCATGATGAGGGATTGAATCATCGAATCTTTCCTATTGTCGAGGTACGGAAGCAAAATTAGCTTTTAAATAAAATACGTTACAAAACTACTAAATTAACATGCTAGTGATCATAAATGGTGGTACATTGCAACCAATTTATTCAGTGTTCTATGCAAGACTTAAAAAAAAACTTCTAAAGTTAATATTTGCATTAGAGAAGCATTAGTATACACATCAGCCCTGCTACAATCAATATAATTTTTATTTGTCTGTATGCTCCAGCTGCGAATAGCGACATTGCAGTGTTGATGATACGCAAATGAGGTGACTGCACCGTAATTTCACGAGCTCCACCTAAGCTACAGGATGGTGGCACAAAACACAATGTAACAGCAATCTTGGAACGAAATTTTAAACATAAATAATATTCATAGCACTGTGAAAGTGTGGCGCTGTGTTTATCTCATGAACGCCTTGTGGAGATCGACGAAATGCTGCTTGAGGCTCCAGCACCACTGTAGATTTGGGAGGTCACTGCCATAGAACTTATGTGTCCTTCATAGGCACCTGAAATGTAAATAATTAGCACAAATAATGTCGGACACACAAGTTAGCACCTTAGTTCACATGCACAAGAAATATAACACACAGAATGAAACTGAAAATGTAAGGCAGACAATCCTTGCTCATCACAGCATGCTTATCACAGTGAAAATAACTAGGTTGTTGCCACGATTTTCAATGGTAGAAACAATCTATTGATATGTCCTTATAAATTTATGACTTAAATGCTTCCTGCACACTAAAACTTTAGGAACTGCCAGTGAAAGCTCTCAATGTAATTTTAGTAGTGCGTACATGTACATTTGCTGCCTTTAAATTATACAGTTTGTGCACAAAATTGGCATCTTGAATAATTTTGAGACGTAAAACTATGCAACTTACGAAGGTTAAAATCACAATGAAAGCAAGCAGGATCAGGCAGGTGCCGTTAAAAACCTGTGCAAGCCAGACTACTATAACCGAACTGCACAGAAATAGGGGAGCAAGAGTAACAAAAATTCGGCTGCTGACCCGCAGATCACGGTATGAAATCCCGGCTGTAGCGGCTGCATTTCCGATGGAGGCAGAAATGCTGTAGGCACGCGTGCTCAGATTGGGTGCACGTTAAAGAACCCCAAGTGGTCAAAATTTCAAGAGCCCTCCACTACGGGGTCTCTCGTAATCAAGTAGTGGTTTTGGGACGTGAAACGCCACATATCAATCAAGAATAACAGAAATAAACTGCCAACAGAAAAGTTGGGTGCATGTGCTATCTGTAAGTGCTTACACCTTACTACATAGAGCATGCTGATTCCATTTAAAATGTCGATATTGAAAATAACTGCTCTATTAGGAATGTAAAAGGTGAGGTAGAACTGAACGACTCTATAAAAAGTGACCCTATTATGACATCACGTTTTCTTATAACAAAATTGACTAAGACTCTGAAATTTCATTATGCAAAAAAATCTTTAAAAGAGCAATCAAGTTTGAAGTCATAACTTTTAATATGTCTACTATGACTATAACCAAAAATCGAGCTCAAGAAGGCTAATAGTTTTTAAGGCCTATCTTCACTAGACAATGAACCATACCACAAAAAGCAGAGCGTTCAGGCAAAGCACCACATAAAAAAAGAAAGCAGACCTTTTTATTATTACCTACAATGCCTTTAAATTGGTATTTTTACCTCTAATTGCCACTTTATATCTAAGTAACTGGTGTGAAACAATTTAGCTGAAAATGCACTGTGCCTCCGAAACCTGTTGGCTGAATCTGAATATTTAAAAATGGTGAAGCTTGCACTAAATGAGGTTCCACAAGCCTTGGAACAGCGAGACTGAATGGCCCTTAGGACTACTTTGGTTACTCGTGTTTTGTTTCTGTGCCTAAGCATGAAGACAAGGCCTTAATTGAATTGCTGCTAACAAAAACAAAATGCTTTCGAATTTGCCCGAGCGTCAAAGGATGCTCAGACATTTGTTGTTTTTCCTACTGGGCCATTCTACACTAAATATCCATACCATACTGCCTGGCGACCATCACAGATATATAGTTTAAAAAATGGTGGTAATTTACTCTTTTGAAAACAGTTATTTGCTGAAATATTTTGAAGAGAAAAAGTAGTGGTCACAAGGGTACCTTCAGAATTTTGCAGAATGTCATGGGGGTGTTATTTGTGAGAAAAATTTTAAAGTACCGCTAGTTCTTGCCATATCAAATTTGATCTACATATTAAGTAAAGGTGCTTCTTTAAAATATTTGAAGCCGAGTAACTAATGTGCAATTTTTCCACTACATAGGCTTTGAAGAATTCAGCCAAACTGTTTATCGTTTGCATTTCTTCTATGTCAATACAGCACTTTGTATGAATATTTGAGCCATAAATACTTACTCTACAGAAGATATATTTCATGAAAAAAATAACGTTAGGTTCAGATTACAAATATCACTATATAAATCGTTCCACATTGAGTTGCAATTAGCACTAAGTGTATAATTGAAAACTACTTTTTTGTGTAAGTTGAAAGCAAATAAACAGTTTTTGTTATATGGCAAGTGTTATCATTACAATTTTTGTTTCAATGAAAAAAATGATTTTTGAAGTCTCCTATTGAGGGCTATGGAGAACTTTGGAACGGCAGCTGTCCTATATCAAATGCAAAAACAGCCATCATTAGGAAACTTCAAAAATTATTTTATTTTTTTATTTATTTTTTAAAGAAAAATTAGGCTCTTTTATTTATTTTATTTAAGAACATTTATTTTCTTCTTTAAAACAAAAAGTGTAATCACATAACTTGCCATATAAAGAGAACTGCTTTCTTGCTTCTAATGTGGCAAAAAAAATTGCACTAATGTTACTGAGCTTTATGCACTTCACAGAATCACCTTTACTTAATACCTAGACCAAATTTGGTGTAGAAGAAGCAGTAATTTCGAAATACTTTTTTTTACAAACAACACCCAGTCAACATCCCGGGAAGTCAAGAAGGCACCAAAGTGGCCTAACATTTTGTTCTCTGCGATATATTTTAGCCTTTTGCTGTTTTCAATACAATAAACGAACAAAATTTTTTTTTCAAAACACATTTAGGATGGTTGGCAAAATGACTGGGATGTTTTATGTGGAATTGCCTCACTGCCAGTATTTATTCTTCAAAAGCTCAAGCTATCAACTCTCTGTTACTGCCTTACATACAACGCCTGCATAGAAAAAAAAGAAAGGCAGGTCTGACAAAGTTGACAAGGCAAGATATTTTCATCTTGGATAAATTCATTACCATAAACAGCAGCAAATAACATTCATTTCGAGTAGTCCAAGACACAAGCTATATACCAGTAAACTAAGAGCCAAGTGCAAACTTTTCATTTGATCATGTGTGGTGATAGAGAGGAAGCACTTATTACAAGACTGATCAGCCTGTAATTAAACTGAATGAAGTACAATGCACTGTTCAATCCAACACCACATAGGCACGTTTGCTATAGCAAAGCCATGTGTCATTGATTCATGCACTAGATTAGACAATGCAATTGTAAAAAAAAGTTAAAAAAAGAAAAGAAGGAAAAAAAGAAGAAAAGGGAGATGCGAAGTAAGAGCAGTGTAGCCCACTACATTTACTTGCATTCCTATTTTCTTTCTTCTTTTCTTTTTTCTTTCTTTTACCTTTTTTTTGCTTCCCTTACTTCCAACCTCCGACAAGAAAACACTTTGTGTCATCGCAATATAACTTGAAAGGAAGCGAGGGCTGCACTCTTCTACGTTATAGATTTTTTTTCAGACAAACATTTCCAACAGGCACACACACCTACACCAAAAGACGATGTCATTACTAACCCCATTTAAACTAACATGCCAAGGAAGACAAGGTGACTTCTAAAAAATAGGTCCTCCTATCAGAAAATCAGCCAGCCTGTCTGAGGCACTTCCACTGTTCACCCTGATTACCCCACTAGATGCTTCGATCTGTCGATTCACATCTTCATTTTGGATAACACTAAGACGAGCTTACACTGATAAATACGCACAAAAGTTTAGTGATGTGTCATGCATCAGATTAGGCAACCGTTAAAAAAATTATTGATAGGTTGCTTCAAGGCTTTTTATGCTACAATACGGTGCTTGAAGTAGCCTGAAACTGCGTAACATCTTCCATGCACATGAGTCAGATTGACAATGTAATGCAAAACATGCTTAACAATATTACGAGAAACATGATAAGGACAGAATAACTAGCCACCCAAATTTTTGCTGTACATGTTTAAAATGCTCATGTTCACCCACACGAGGTGCTTAAGATTACAAGCCAAAAAAACCTACAAGTATGGCCTTGGGGCCTTCTGTAAGTAGAGGTGTAGCATTTTTTCTGTGGAGGGCTTTACACCCACAAGTGAGATTAAAACTCCTGTACAATGAAGAATGTTGGCAGCTGTCAGTTATAGAAAAAAACTAATGCAGCTAATGTTCCCTGACACATTTGTACAGTTACAAAGGTGACGAAGCTTCTGTATTTTGTGGCAGTAACTCCAATAAGACCAGTGCAAACATTGGCACTACTTGGCTAGACAAATGTCCAAACATGCCTGCCCGACTCCCTCTAGCCATCCCAACTGAATCTGACATGATTTCTTGACTGCTGGCTGGACAAAACCAAAACCACTAAAGCACTCACAATACACAGCGTGATGTTCCTCTGGAGTGGTCAACTTCATATTCCGCGATGAAAGAGCAGCACACTGTACTGATAAGGTACTCCTTGCAATGGTTTTCAAAGCTAAACAGTGACTTTGCTGTTCCTGTCGAAAAGAGCTTGGGGAGCCCAAAGGGTGCTTGCTGTTTTCTGGGGGCTGCGGCCGCTCCTCAATTTCTGCTCAAGGTCAACCTGCACTAAGTTGTAGACGAGGCTTCAGGAGTCGTATATAATGATATACACATTTTTGCCGAACACACATTTCCTCGTGGCATACTGAAGAATTTCTTATAAAACTTAAGGCCTCGTATATGCAAACATTTACAATTGATCCGAAGATGCACCTGACTCTAAAGGAGCAAGTTTGCTATGTAGTGTATATAAAGAAAAGTCATTCAGCACAACAACTACAGTTGCACACGGAAACAATATTAGCTGGACGCTGTGGGTCGCTTTCATGGCATAGCTTAAACTGACACTGATCGTGCAACGATAAAAAATTTATGCAAAGATAGCCTGGTAGATTTTAGGCAGTAGTGACGGGTAGGGCACGAATCTATTGTTGTACTCATGAGCAATGCACAAAATTCAACATCAGTACCAACCCATACAGCTAAAAGTTTTGATTAGGATTTCTTCATTAAAGAGAGTGACAAGTCGCCAGATTGTGTGATTGGAGGTGGAAATCAAAATTCGTGAACTGAACTGCATTTTTTTGCAACTTGACTGGCATTTCCTTTTAAAATTGCACTTAGAAAGCCTAAAAATCAGTATGTCATGCAGCCTGTATGTTTACTGCAAATAGGTTGATGCTTCAATATGCAACAAGATTAGTGTTCAAAGTTACAGCATATATCTATATTACCTGTGCCAACATTATTCTGTGCTGCCTACGCAGAGGAGTCAACCCTCAAAAAGCAGCACTGCCATCGTGGCAAACAGTGAGTTTGCTGTTTTTGCTGTTCTCCCAGTCACTTTCCTCAGGTATTCTGCCTCTCGACTGGAAGTGTGGGAAGTGTCATTCCGGCTCACAAGACAGGTAAAAGAGACTGCCCGTTAAATTATCGTCCCATATCATTAACCAGCGTGTGTTGCAAACTCATGGAACATGTCATATACACTCATGTCATGCATTTTCTTGAGTCTAACAATTTCTTTCATTCCTCTCAACACGGATTGCGAAAAGGCCGCTCATGCGAAACCCAACTAGCCCTTTTCCTTCACGACCTGCATGCTAACCTCGATGGTAACCTCCAAAATGATGCTATTTTTTTTGACTTCACTAAAGCTTTCGACAAAGTTCCACACCAGCGCCTACTAAAAAAACTTTCTCAAATAAATCTACCAGCTGAACTTCTTAATTGGATTGCTCAATTTCTGACTAACCGCTCTCAGTTTGTTTTCGTTAACAACATCAAATCTAACTCGCTTCCTGTTAGGTCTTGAGTGCCACAGGGATCTGTCCTTGGCCCGCTTTTGTTCCTAATCTACAATAATGACTTACCATTACATTAACCTTCGTATGTTTGCAGATGATTGTGTCATCTACCGCAAAATAACCAACACTTTTGATCAAGCAGCACTACAGAATGACCTTATTGAAGTATTAAACTGGTGTGACCATTGGCTTATGACCCTTAATCCTAACAAATGCAAATTAGTTTCCTTCCACCGCCGCAAAAACCCACTCCAATTTTTCTATGAATATGCCTACACGCCAGTCGAAACAGCCGTATCCTATAAGTATTTTGGTGTAACACTAACCCCTGATCTTTCCTGGCGAACGCATATCACTAACATGATTTCATCAGCCAACCCATCATTAGAATTTCTAAAACGTCACCTACGTCACTCACCATATCACGTTTGTCTTGTGGCCTATTAGTCGCTAATCCGGTCCAAACTAGAATACGCATCACCCATCTGGAGCCCTCACCAAGTTTATCTGATCAACGCTATCGAAGCAGTTCAAAATTGTGCCGCTCGCTTCATTCATTCTTCTTATTCTTACGATGTCAGTGTTTCATCCCTTAAAAATGAATCCGGTCTATTAAGTCTTTCCCTTCGCCGGAGAATTGCTACGTTGTCACTGTACCACAAGTTGTATCACAGCACACTCCACCAACCACCTTACATCGCTCCCGCCGCACGCATTTCTCCCCGCTCTGGCCATCCACTTCAAGCCTTCCGACCCCGATCTGGCACTTCTACATTTTCTGCATCATTTCTCTGCCACGCCGCCAAAGAATGGAATGACCTTCCCCACGATGTTGTTTCAATCACCTGTCCATCACGTTTTATTCAAAGTGTGTCAATGCATCTGCAATGTTAACCGGTGGCTTTGTATTTTTGTTGTACAACCCACCCCTTATGTAACACCCCGTCTGTGGGGTCTTTAAGGAAATAAAGTGAAAGTAAAGTGAAAGTGAAAGTTTCTGTAGGTGAGCCGTAATGAACAGTGCAAAGTGACAACCAGAAACACCAGTAACAACAGTATGGGGCAAGCACAGACTTCCAACTGTATAATTTGTTGTACAAAAGTTTGCCTGATTATCAGTCAGACAACTCGTGTAAATGAAGGTCCAGTTCGAAATGAACAAGCTACGAAATCAATAATGCCTGCTTTCTCTAACAAGACCCTCATTCGTATAAAGTATGCAGCGATAGGCCTCTACCGAGGTCCATCACAGCATGATGTCAAATGGCACACGCAAAAGGTGTGGCTGGAAAAACACTACCACTAGTGGCTCAGCCCTGTACAGTCGGTGTTTTGGGCAAGTTAGTGCGGTGTTTGGGGCAAGTTTTAATTTTTGAAAGCTTACACTTCACGTTACAATGTCTACATTAGCTGTAGTATATGTCAGCAAACATCTAGCTGTGCGTAAACTGTGTGGTGAACTATTTGCCACGCTGTCTGTTTATCTTGAAGAAGTGAACACACGTGGTCGCCTGTGCGAGGAACAGCGGCATAGTCTTCAAACATGTACACTGTAATTGCGGCATGTAGTGTGCATTGAAAGGTATTGAGAATGTTGGTTCAACTGAGAATATTTTGTGTGGTGTGTGCAGTGTGAATAACAATCTGTCTTGTTTGCGAAGACGTTAGCATTCGTGGCAGCGACCGGTTGTTGAAAAAACTTGATTCGACAATTTAGTCAAGATAAACATGCACTTGACGCGATTATCTGCAAGTGGGTACATCTCAGTGTTTGTGCTGTGAGCAGAAGAAAAATTGCATGGTCACCGGTCTGGAAGATACCATTTGCTGAAGGTGCATGTATGCATCGCCCCGACGAGTACGCAAGCCCAATAAAGGTATAACTCGTTTTATCGAAGGCCTCGTATGTCTTCATGTAATAAGCAGAGATTCTTGTTTCACATATACTCAGTACCTTTACCGCTCGATATTCATGAAGTGACAATGCACACTACAAGTTTGTGTGTTAGGCCCTAAGGGAGCAATGTAAATATGCAAATAAGTTGTAGGTGTCACATGCAGCGATGTAACTGCACAAAAGATTACGTATATATTAGGCTACAGGTTTGGAATCTCATACATATCAGTGGTCTATCAGGAACGTCACCAACAACTTCCTTGCCAACCAGCCCTTGCACAGAGGGAGGGAATGGCTGGCACGGTGCTCGAAGTGGCGTCACACTATTTGCAATTATGGAGAGGTTTCTTACTTAGGCACCATTTTGCACAATACATTTTTAGATGACAGACTGTAGTTCTCCCACATTGATCATACTGATGTCTTTTGTTCTTACTTTGTGCTGTGAATTACTAGGCATTTAGTCTTCATGATCTTTAAAAGCTAGTTTCAGTGTTCTCTCTCATCTTGCTGACAACTGTGTCGTTGCAGAAATTGGGCAAAAAAGTAACACGGAAAGGCTGTCACAATAAATACACCAACAAAGGTCCTGCCAACAAAAGTCGGCACTGGTCCTGTCATTACCCGTCTTCCTTCTGTCTTTGCCTTGTTTGTGCTGAAACAGCCAAACACCTGATGAGTTAGATGAGAAATATTAACGCATCAAAACTAGCGCCACCGGACACTACATAAAGACGCTGCCCACAGCTCTTTCTTGGGATTTGCGACCTGCAGGAGCCATGGCTAAGTCCTCGTTTTGATTGTTCTAGGTTCCTGCCTCGTGTTCCTTTTGCTGCTTGGTCGCACACCGTCACCGAGGATTGGCACTCATTCATCCTTTCTGCGCCGTTACCACTCAAGAATGACATCATCCTCCCGCTGACGTCATAACGAATGTAGTGCCACCGGACACTACATAAAGACGCTGCCCACAGCTCTTTCTTGGGATTTGCGGCCTGCAGCAGCCATGGCTAAGTCCTCGTTTTGATTGTTCTAGGTAGGCATTTAGCCTTGCCCTCTTTACAGAACTGTATTTTTTGCATACTGCTGGCCGCTGATCCCCACTATTCCTTGTTGTATTCTGTATCCTGAGCACTAGTATGGGTGTTGACGTGTCTACATACCTGGCACGCATCGGGGGTCGTTTGTGTCTTGTCGTAAGAACACAAGTTACCCTAGAGCTCGCTTCAATGGCGCGTCTAACTTGTTCCGCTTTGCTAGCCCGAGACCACGTGTTTTGTTGGTGAGCACGTGCCTTTCTTTGCTCCTACTCTGTGCTGGTGACGTGGAAGTGAACCCTGGCCCGAAGATTGATGACGTTCTAGCTTTGATGAAAGATTTTCATAAAGAAACTAGAGCTACACTGACAGAAATAAAACAAAACATCGCAGGCATTAATGCTAAAATTCATGAAATTGAGACAGGTCTGCAAAAGATGTCGCAAATTGAGTCAACGTGCGAAGATGTAGGTGATTCAGTACGTGAAGTAAAATCAAGCATATCAAAAGTAAATGAAGATCTCGTTGATGTAGTAGACGATATAAATAACAGGATGAGGCGGAACAACCTCATCATTAAAGGCCTTCCCGAGACTGACAAAGAAGACTACAAGGAAACAGAAAAAAATTGCTAAAAAAATTTTTTCCGCGCACCTTGAGTTACAAGTTGGTGACATTGAACGCGCCCATCGCGTCGGTAAGCGGCGCCCGCATTTTGATCGACCCATTATAATCAAATTTCTAAACTTTAAGTCCAAAACTGAGGTCTTGCGCAATGCCCCAAAACTGAAAAACTTAGATTTTCCCAAGGTTTGGATTGACGAAGATTTCTCGCCGAAGGTGCAGATGGCCCGTAACCGATTGAGGGATTTCGCAAAGCTTAAGCAAAAAGGAAGCGAGCGTTATTCGGTTCGCTTTAACTGTTTGTACATTTGGGACCGTGTTTTTCGATACAACTTTGTCACTGATAGCGTTGTCGAAGTAACTCCCAGACAGGAATTCATGCCCCATGCAATGAAACCCCAAGGCAGTTCTCTTAATGAAGTCTCTCCGCACCAACCTCTCGCTGATTGACAAACTACCTCTTCTAATCGAAACTCCACCTACAAATCTGAAGTAACGTTGCTCCTAATAAATTTTAGGAGCATTTTAAATAAGCTAGACACCCTAAATTTGTTCTTGTACACATGTTCCGCCGACATTTTGATCGGTACGGAAACGTGGCTGTCGGCCGACATTTCGAACTCTGAACTTAACTTTCCTGCACAGTTTACAGTTTTTCGCGTAGACAGATCGATATCTAAAGGAGGAGGAGTAATTATAGCTGTTAAACAAGAATTCCAACCGTCAGATATCACTTACGACTCGTCCATCGAAGCAATTTGGGTTACTGCGCAGTCAGCTCACACCACCGTAATTATCGGTGCCTGCTACCGACCCCCGATAGCGGTCCAGAGTTCGTCGACTTGCTGAATGATTCGCTCGAGTATGTCCATGCCCATTATCCAAATTCTGCTCTTATTCTCGGCGGCGACTTTAACTACCCAGGCATAGATTGGGCATCTTCTTCTGTCAGCAGTAACAGCTCCCACCGTCACGAATGCTTGCGTTTTCTACATTTGACACACGTCCACCTCATGACCCAGATAGTAACAGAACCTACACGTGGTGTTAACATTTTAGATTTACTTTTCACTAATAATTCCCAGGAAGCTCTTACCCACGTGCTTGAAGAAATTAGCGACCTCAGAGTTGTCCATTGTTCACTATATCTACCACGCGCCGACAAATCAAAGGTAACTAAGCAGTTATTGAATTACGCATGGGCTGAAATTGATAAGATGAACCGTATGTTAGATGATTTTATACCAATATTTGAGTCAAGTTTTGAACATCGCGCAGCAAACGAAAATTGGCTTCAATTCCGTGACACACTAAAAAAAATAGAAGAATGCTGCGTCCCGAAACTAACAATCAGCACCAAAACAAATGACCCGTGGTTCAAACGCGATGTAAAAAGATGCCTAAATAGGAAGAAACGAGTTTTTAAAAGGGCTACACGAACTAATACTCCGGAAGATTGGCTTAATTATAAAAATCCTTCAAAACAAGCTGAGGCCTCAATAAAAGAGGCCAAGGAAAAATATTTTAACTGCACCTTACCTAACCTTTTGAAAACAGACCCCCAGAAATTCTGGCGCGTGGTGAACCCTACAGCCTACCCTTCTGAGCCAACCCTACTGAGTGATCAAGGCAAAGCGTTGTCGCCAGAGGAAAGCGCTGAATGCTTCAACGAATTTTTTCCATCTATGTTCACGGAAGAACTTCCACTAGACTCACTAGCACTGTTAAAACCTACCATTCACGACCCTTTTTCTTCATTTACAATAACTGAAAGTGGTGTCGCACAAGCTGTACAACGCCTTCCTCGCAAGACTAGCCCGGGGCCCGACGGAATTAGTGCCAAACTCCTAAAATTAACCTGCCACAGATCAGCGTATTTATTGTCGCTGATCTTTCAGCAGTCGCTTGACACGGGCTGTGTACCGGAAGACTGGAAATATGCCTTTGTTAAACCCATATACAAATCCGGCCAAAAGTCAAGTCCGAACAACTATCGTCCAATCTCTCTAACCTGTATATCTTGCAAGCTATTAGAACATATCATTTACTCGAAAATCATATCTCACTTGAACAGAAACAACATCCTCATCCCAAACCAACACGGCTTTCGGGAAAAACGCTCTTGCAACACCCAACTATTCGAATTGTTGACAGACTTGCACAAATCCATGCATAGCTCTGCAGCTACAGATGCTATTTTTATAGACCTTTCAAAGGCTTTTGATCGCGTCCAACATAACCAATTAATAACTAAAGTCCGTAACCTCCAGCTTGATCAGAAAACAATCCAATGGATTCAAGAGTTCCTCTGTATCCGCTCGCAATCGGTCAAACTTAACCACATAATTTCCAGAAAGTGCATGGTAAAATCCGGTGTCCCCCAGGGCTCCGTGCTCGGACTATTATTATTTTTGGTCTACATCAAAGACATTGGATCTAATATTGTTTCTTCTCTACGCCCTATTCGCAGATGATTGCGTTATATATAAGGAGATTAGCAAACCGAATGACAGTAGCATCTTACAGTCAGATTTGTTAAAACTCACAGAGTGGTGCAACTTGTGGCAGATGCACATCAACGCTGAAAAAACCAAACATATTAGATTTACTTCCGTAGCCAACCCCTCATCATCCGTCAGATACATAGTCAATAGCACCGTAATTGAGACCGTTTCATCCACAAAATACCTCCGCATTTTCTTTAGTTCCGACCTAACCTGGAACAGTCACATTGAATACATCACAAGCAAATCATCAAAAAAACTTGGTCTTTTGAAACGCTGCCTCAGATGCGCAAACTTGAAAACTAAACTTCACGCATATCAAGCTCTGATCAGGCCTTCACTAGAGTATGCGTCAACCATCTGGCAAACACACGGCAATGTTATCTGATATGCTAGAATCGGTACAAAATAAAGCAGCTCGGTTTATCACCTCCTGTCATTCTCGCCACCAAAGCGTAACATGTCTTAAGCGTTCTCTGAACCTTCCATTGCTTGCCACACGCAGAAAGTTGTCCCGCCTATGTTTTTTCCATAGCTTATATCATAGTGACTCGTCATTTTCCCGATCATTCATTCACCCGGCTCCCTACGTTTCTGATCGCGTTGGTCATGCACATAAGGTCAATCCAATATATTCACGCACTAAGAAATACCAATTTTTACCTCTGCTGTTATCCATTAACGAGTGGAACGCGCTGCCCTCAAACATCTTCGCTATTACAGAACCCTCCCTTTTCCAGTCTGCAGTAGCCCCGCCGCGGTGGTCTAGTGGCTAAGGTACTCGGCTGCTGACCCGCAGGTCGCGGGTTCGATTCCCGGCTGCGGCGGCTGCATTTCCGATGGAGGCGGAAATGTTGTAGGCCCGTGTGCTCAGATTTGGGCGCACGTTAAAGAACCCCAGGTGGTCAAAATTACCGGAGCCCTCCACTACGGCGTCTCTCATAATCATATGGTGGTTTTGGGACGTTAAACCCCACAAATCAATCAATCAATCCAGTCTGCAGTACTAACTTACTTAGAAGTTGACAATAATTTTTAACCACCATTGACATTTAATGTGTAACGCATGCTTAGAGAATGTTTATTGCTATTTCTTGAAATATGTTTCCTGGCATGGTGAGCTGCTTACTGTGTTTTTTGCTTATTGTGTTATTAGTAATGTTGTTTGGGCTATCGGTCAATTTGATTACTTGTATTACTCCCTGACATGTTGTTTTAATGATGCTATAGTAACCTCTTGTATGTATCCCCCCTTATGTAATGCCCTCTGGGCTCTTAAGGTATTTAAATAAATAAATAAATAAATAAATAAGTGCTTGCATCAGCAACTACACAACAGCGTGATAACCGCACCCCTGCCACACAGCAGCCAAACATATTTTGAACATGCTGGCAATGTATTATTTTATAAAAAGCAACTCTGGCAGATTACAAAATCTCACATTGTGCATGCAAGTTTTCTTCAAAGTCAGGCGTACAATGTAGGTGCTGGCCGGTACATTATTAGTTACAAGCAAAGGCGTCTTGCCGGTACACATACAGATTGCACGAACACCTCTCTCTCTCTACACTAGGCACACACATTATATCTTTTAACAAGCATACGCCACTACTTAGGGGCATAATAACGCTCTGCTGTGAACGTATGCTAATCAACCCACTTAGGCGGTTGGCTAGGTGAATTGAGCCAAGTTAGAAATTGTATCGCCCGCGAACTTGAGGAAAATGCTGCTTTGCATCAAATGGCACCGCAGGCTTCGTTTAATCAATAACGTAGCAAGTGCCGTGTGCGTCCTTCTCACTACATTGCACTTATGAAAAAATCGATCACCATACACAAACATGTTGCCGCAGTTGTCGCGAATTAGCTCCATAAGGCCGCGACGATGCGCCATGGCTCTTCTTGCGTTAGCGTTGTCAAAGCGAATCGGCAACCGCAATCGCAAAGGCGCATAAGGCTGCCCTTTCATGACGCCTCGTTCGAGTGCTGCAACACACACTTGCACTGAGTGGCATACATAGTCTACATGAACCAATGCCCCCCTTACCTTTAGTTTCTTTGACACTGTCCTGAGGGAAGCGACCACAGGCGTCAGCAGTCACCTCGAAGTCCGAGCACCCGCACAGCCCGCCGATTCCTTGGACGACTCGCACTTGATCCGCACTCGAACAACCGCGGGAATAGGGCGCAATCTTTGCACATCACACGAACGAGTAACGGCACTTCCTTGCGTAAATTTAACATTTCGTGCTCTCGTGTGTAGCAGCGCGAACACATGAGAGACGCATCGAAACGGCATGCCCACGGAAACAAAGAAGACAAACAACATGTGGCTTTAGCTGTGGATAGATTTGACTTAGATATCTGTGTGAGGAAAATAAAAAAAACATCTATCGCTGCTATAAAAAATGTATGTTATCTGGCAACGTAACTTTAAAAGTGATAAACGGTTATTCAAAAAACAAGTTCCAAATTATGAATATTTACGAAGGTCTTTGTTTTGTTTTTGTTCTAGCAGACGACAGCCTCCTACTGCTTCTACGACAGACGTAGTGCGGTTATACGTTCGGTGCGTGTCGCCAACGCAAAGCTCTATAGTAGTGGTATAAGAGTTATCAATTCTCAATGAATTACAGGATGACTACAAAGCAGTAACATTTTGACATAGTGCAGTACGCAATCTTTCAAGGCATGACATTTCTTTGCTCTGAAGCAAATCGAAGCAAGCCGGCCGGCGCAATCAGCTGATGTCGCCGCTACGCGAGGCATGGTCGTGCGCAATAGCGTCGCGCCCCGCGCTCGATTTGTCATCGAGCGAGAGAGCTACTTAGTGGAATTCAGCTAGATGCAGGGATTAATGACGTATCACTCTAATTTCCTGTTGTGGGCGACTCACTCGCAAGAGAGCCCCGGGAAACAACCTTCAACTGCTCAAGCTTGTGTGTGGGTGTAAAAAATACTTGTTTTTATCCGCGATGGGGCGGCAATCTATGAAAGACATGCGAAAAGCATGTGACGTATATACAATCACAAAACATATCCACACAGCAATAGATACAATCGCATATCGTACATAAATATGCCGACACATAGCGTGTAAACAGCAAATTAATATGTACAACTTAAACGCGGGCGCACCGTTCAGCGCGAGTAGCTTAGCAAGCTAAAGCACTCAGTTTACGTACGCGAGCACAACTAAGTGGCGCAGGTTCAAATCCCGGAAAGTCCTATTTTTTTGTTTTTTTCAATGCTTTTTATGTACTGCTATCTTTTCTAATGCATTAGGTACTAAAACAAAAATAAAAGCAATATTGCGTTCAAGTACGTATGTGGGACTGGGTTTTTTGCACAACAGTTTTAGTATTTTTATTTTCATTACTACATTTTTTATTTGTTTTATAATATAACAAAATTAAGGACTAAGGGGAACATTGGGTCTGCTTGATTGTGAAGGGACTCGAGAACTAAGAAAACCTAAACCAAAAAATTATTTTGAGAAAAAACTGAGCAGTTCATAGCCGGACCAGCTTCTTCAGAGGTAGGCCCTAGGCATGCGCGAGACTTGCTATGACTCATCTCAGGCTGTGGCAGTTGACGGAAGGCAATATCACCGAGAAGCAGTTCCAAAGTATATTTTGGTTTATGTTTTTTTATTCCTCCGAAATAATGGCTACAAAATTGTGATCAAGCCAAAGCAAGAATTGCGGGCACGAAGTCATGAGCCAGAAAATGGATAATGTTGATTGTTTGAAAAATTGCCCTTAATAAAAGGAAGAGTTATTGAGCGCTACGTAGCTTAACTCGCAGTAGGAATTTTAGATATACATAGACAGTTGAAAATGGACAATATTGCACACACAGACATTGGTTAAATTTCTTTGCAGCACAGTTGAAGCATCCATGTAGAACTGAAGTGTCCAGAGAAGCTCATGCGTCCTCACTTTATTGCGCTTTACATTGCGTGTATGCGTCCATGCTGCCATGATATATTTTAAAGCGTTTGTTTCACCTATAATCTTCTTATTTATTAAAGCTGGCCCATAAGTTGTGCCTTATGTAGCAAAATTGAAGCGTAATCTGCATGGTGGTCTGAAACAATGCTTTTGAAAATCTTAGAACTACCCAGCTCTATACACGACTATCTGAGCATCAATGATAAGCACCATTCTGTGTCCGTACATACCAGTTGTGCTCTCATAATTATTTTTCTGACCACTCCCTCTACCCCTACCTATGCTGTAGGGCCGCAAATCATCAACCTGGTTGAGCTACTAGCCTTTCTTCTGTCTTCTCCGTCTCTTTTTTTCTGTACTACTTCATTTTCCTGTATACTTCACAGAGGCATTATTCATGTGCATAAGGATTCACTGCCTATCGTAAAGTAAAGCAGAGAGGCAATTGTGCTTCATGCATCTGCAATTTAAATTTGCTCTCTTGATAAATTGCATGAAAGCTAATAACCAAGTAGCTCCACATGTGAGCGGTTGCACCACAAGATATCACGTGTTCATCTGTTACTTCACATTCTATAAAACCTGAATAGACCCGATAAATTCATTTTGTCGTTTAGTTTTTTTTTTGTCACGGCGCGCACGCCGTGTTGCTCGTGGTTATTTTATCGGCTGTGTGTATACTGGTTCAGCGGGTTTTCTTGGCTCATGGTCACCATTTATTTTGCGATATAAAATTTATATACGTATTTATTTAGCGAATTAGCATGTTTTAAGAGGAATATCTCAAGCAATAAACTTTGCAAGTGAGCGCTTGTCCTGTAGACGTTTCTTTTCGTTTATGGGCTCGCCATTTTGGCGAGCCCATAAACGCCTAATTATTTCTGTATATATTCACTTTTTTATCACTCTACATTTTTCTTCAATTCTCGCGGCCATTTATTTCTGAATCATCGACATTGAAATCACGTAC
This sequence comes from Rhipicephalus microplus, assembly GCF_043290135.1. Classification (NCBI taxonomy): domain Eukaryota; kingdom Metazoa; phylum Arthropoda; class Arachnida; order Ixodida; family Ixodidae; genus Rhipicephalus; species Rhipicephalus microplus. The sequence continues at coordinate 192,247,985 of NC_134704.1, read as the reverse complement.
AATCACAATGACATTACTTTTTCCGGACGCAGTGTAGCACCACCACGGATCGAATGGTATTCGTATCTCAGACTGCCGTTCGAATATAGTGACATGAACATCTCCAGTCTTATTAGTCTGCTCGCACTCCTTATTTTTTCATATTGCCGTAAGAAAATTTCCGTATGCTCCGTAGAACTTCCTTAAGGAAGTTTCCGTTTACTCAATAAAGCTTTCCATATTTCCACAGCTTTCCATATTTTCCGTAAGTAATTTTAACTATATACGACATGACTTCTCTATCTTTCCATATCTTCCCTAAGAAACTTTCCGTATGTGCCATATAATTTCCGTATCCTTCCACATTTTCCTTAAAAAGTTTTCCGTATACGCCATACAACTTCCGTATGTTTCCATAAAAATCCGTATCTTTTCCGTATAGCTCATAAGGAATTCGTACGAAGTCCTTATGTTTTCCGTAAGATTTCATACGGAATTTTTCAGTAGGGTATTGGTGACACTCGCTAGCATAGCTCTATGTACAAGAGCCCTTTGGGCTTGAAGGTCCCAAACAACCCAGAGAGGTCGCCTCCCACTCTTGTCTGCTTGAGTTAGGCTTGTAGTGAAGAGCTAGCTTAGCTGAGCTGGCAAGCACAAAAGATGTGGTAGGTGTTAGCCACCTGCCCAGAGTATTGGCACTTGCCAGTGAAGGAGGAATCAAAATGCTGCATGATTGCTGGGCACAATAAAAAATTAGGGGTGATTTTCAGCACGATGCATAAATTAGCCTCCCCTAGCGCCTTTGCAGGAGGTGGGTATCAACGATGCTCATCCCTGTCATAGTTCGTAGTATCTTTGAATGTCAGCATATATCCACCTTCGGGTGTCGGGTATTCAGGGTCTAAGCGGGATGCACGGGGAACGAGGCCACCATGTTCCAGGTCCGGTGGCCTGGAGTGCAGACTAGGCAACGACAGGTATTGATGATGATGATATATCGGGTTTTTGGCGCAAGGGCTATTTGATGGCCAAAGAGCGCAAGTTCATGGGACAAGGAATGTGGCCATTGATTGTGATAAGCGGCTGTATAAGGGCCATAAAATTTCTCGCGGTAAAGCGGGCAAAAACATACAAGTAATAAAGTCATGATCATGCCGTGAAAGGTGTGTGTGGTGCAAATAGATGACAAATGTTGGTGATAATAAAAACGATGGTGGACATGTATGGCATTAGCACAAGTGCCTCACTCGTTCATACCCTTGCGTCCAAGGGCCGTGGGGCAAGTGCTTTGTTGTGTAGCCACCGCAGTGGAAACCTCTCTGGAGAGGTCGTGCTACGGAACGTCCGGGTATATGAAATGAAAACTATAATTTTCTTTTAAAAACGCTAACAATGATTTATGACTAAAAAGCGGTTCTCTACCGACGAACATTGCAGGGTGTAAAGGTATTTGTTGTCAGTAGGGTAATGGAAAGTGTTTTTTTGTTAGAGTGTCTAATTGTTTGCACTGAATGAAATTGTGAAGAAGTGCTAGTGCTTCACGACATCTCTCACACAATGGTGGACCACCACCGGACAAAAGATATGAGTGTATGGTGTACATGTGTCCTATCCTGAGCCTCGTTAATGTTACCTCTGTATGACGTGATTTTGATGCTGGTGGCCAATGGCCAAGGTGTGCCTTGATAATGTGTAGTTTGTTTTGTATGTGTCTATGCCACTTGCTCTGCCAGTAGTCCCTGAGCTCTTGTTTGAGAAACGGCTTAAGATGAAGGGCCGGGATTGATATGGGTGTAGTGGCGGTGCTTTCGTGAATAGATGCAGCAAGCTGATCCGCCATCACGTTGCCTTAAATTTCACGGTGCCCTGGCGCCCAGCACACTACAACAAGTTGGCTGAGTGTGTAGAGTGTGCATAAAATGGAGTAAAGTGAGCCGAGGACAGGGTTTTTTTTTGTTTTTTAAGACTGTGCAGAGCCGTTACCACACTGAAAGAGTCTGTATAAATTACTGCTTTTTGTATTTGTAATTTTTTTCTGTGTTTAGCTGCCACAAGTATCGCGTAAGCTTTCGCTGTGAAGATACTTGTGTCTGGATGTAGAGGGCCAACATCCGATAAGGAAGGGCCAACAGCAGGATAGGACACAGATGAGTTGGACTTGGAGGCATCTGTAAAGAACTCAGGACGTGTGTATTTGTGTTGAAGTTCCAGGAAGTATGTTCGGATATGGGCAATGGGCGCATGTTTAGTAACTTCTAGGAAAGACACATCGCAATCTATAGTCTGCAACTTCCACGGTGGCGGGTATGCTACAGGAGCCATTAAACTGTGTTCAAGTGACACTCCAGGGTCTTCAGCTAGACCCTTCAGGCGAATTGAGAAGGGCTGCCTTATCGAAGCCCTGTTTTGAAACAGAATGGAGCTCGACAAATCAATAACAGTAGGGGTGAGGTGTGCTTCTTGCCTGCTTTCACCTTAAGAAAATAAACAAAGGACATGTAGGTTCTCTGCAGATGAAGCGACCACTCATTTGACTCAACGTAAAGGCTTTCTACGGGGCTGGTGCGAAAACCACCCGTAGAAAGGCGGATGCCCAAATGGTGCACAGGGTCCAGCATCTTCAAAGCATTTTGAGTCGAAGACTGATAAACAACGGCCCCATAATCTAAGCGTTGCGAATAAGGGTTCTGTACAGGTTGTAAGGAAAGGACTTAAAGACGCCGAGAAATGTCAAACCGAAACTGAAGAAGACGAGCGGAGGGCAGGTGGCACGAAGGCGACAACAAGAAATGAAGAAGAGAAGAAGAAGGCACGTGCGATTACATGGCGGTAGGCTTTGTGGCTTGGGACGAGCCGGAGCAGCGGCAGACGGAAGACAGCGGGCCGAAGCGTCGGACGCAGGCGATCCAGGTTCCGGCCAAGGAACGCGGCCGTCCACGCTGCTGCCGTCCAACCACCAGCTGAGGCGGCATTGCCGGCACGAGTACTGCATCTCGGGGCGTGGCCTGGCCTGCTGTTCTCTTCCTTGCCGAGGGCATCGCGGATCTCGGCGACGTGTCTCCACGGTCAGCCGTTCGGCACAGCGATGAACATGGCCTGGCTAATGGTCACAATTGCGCCGAGCATCGCGTCTCGACGCAAGCTGTTCGCTGGACGGGCTGGCCATTCCCCGCATGGAGCATCGCGTCTCCGATGCGGGTTGACTGCTCCGTAGCCGCACCCACGCCAAAAAGCGCCGGTGTCACCAGAGCGTCGCACATCGGCAAGGGACGAGCGAGACGTTCAGCCGGGCGCAACGCGGGCGTGTGTACGGAGGACCACGGAGCCGGGCGAGGTCCAGGGTGGCCGAGGATCCAGGTGCCAGGGGAGTTCGGGCTGAATCGAGGATCGACGAGTGGTACCGAGCCGTACCGAGCGACGCGCCAGACTCGGACATGGGCCACGGCTCACGAGGACCACACCCGGTAGGTCTCGCCCACGAACCTGCTCCCGGCCACTGCACCCAGGCAGGAGCCGTTCTGCAGGCCCCGTCCTTGGACCTTGTACAGACCGACGGACTCGACCTCGAACAGACACACCGGGGTTTGACCTGGCCGACACGTACGGGTCCCACATCCGGCTCAGGAACGCTGCCAGGAACTCGTCCTCTCGAGCGGCGCACCGCTTCCTCTGCCTTCGTGGCCTCAACCCTCGAGCTCCTGTGGCGGAGATGCCTGGTCCAGCGCGACCTCGGACCTCATTTCCAAGCTCTTGATCACCGCCCGGGCATAGCGGTTCCACGTGCGGGTTCTGGCCAGCACAGCACCGTCTGTGCTGTGCGGAAATGCTGCTCGCTACAGCTGCGGTGCGGCAGCTCACTCACCGGCGTTCCTCGCCTTGGCCAGGGAACAGCTAGGTACCCTCGGGTGCACAGCTCGTGAGCTCGCGGCCCACGTCCGAGTCTGGCGCGTCGCTCGGTACGGCTCAGCACCGCTCGGCGATCGTCGACCTCCGGAGTTGCGACCCTGACTGCTGGGTTGGCCGCGACGTCCGATTCAACGGCGCTGCACACGGTAGCGCATCCGTGTGCGGTCAGCCGTTCCAGCCGTGCCACCTTTGCCCTCGCGCACGTCGACGACCGCATCATGTCGACACGACGGGGACCCAAACTGCGACGTTCCCATTCCTGGACCAGGAAGTGCACAAAACCGAGAAGAACAAGGTGTGCCTGTACAAGTAGGTGTCTCCGCCGCACCTGCCGAACCCGACGCTGGCCTTCATCGGGCTGCTGCAGTCACCCCACAGACCATTATAGCTGCTTGGGGGCGTGGTCCCCGCGCAGGAGGCGCTGAACCATTGGTTCGCGCAGCTCATCAACAAGAAAGTGTCACTTCCTTCTCTAGTGGGCAATATAAAGCTTCTTTTGCTCGCATCACATGTTGATGTCATTCCTTTCTCGTCCGCTATTAACAAACATAGTGACAAACCTCCTTAACCATCTCACAGGTTCATGAGACATTGCCTGTCACTACCTCACGTAGTACGTGACAACACTTTTATAACATTCATGGCTTTTAAACATTTTGTTTTTAAATACTTGATGTGCGGTACGAAGGTCAACTTGTTGTCCAAGATTAAGCCTAAGAACTTATGGTCCGCATTGACAGACAGACGTTGACCGTTCAGTTCAATGTCAGGTTCTGAGTGCAGGCCTCTCTTTCGGGAGATTAAGACACAGATGCTTTTTTCTGGGTTCAGCCAGAATCCGTTTTCCTCTGCCCATTTGGAAACCTTGTTTAAACCTAACTGAACCAGCCGGTCACCCATTGCTAGGTTGCATGACTTAAAGACAAGCTGGACGTCATCGACATATGTGGAATAGAACATGTTGCGGGGTATGGACAGGTGCAAGGAATTCATTTCGATAATAAAAATTGTACAACTAAGTAAACCACCTTGTGGTACTCCCGTTTCTTGCACAAGTGTTTCGGAGAGAATACTGCCAACACGGCCATGGAATTTCCGACTGGACAAGTAACTCTCGAGTATGGAAAGAATTCTACCGCGCACACCCAGGTGAGACAAGTCTCTTAATATGCCGAAACGCCATGTTGTGTCGTAAGCCTTCTTAATATCAAGAAACACAGAAAGGAAGTATTGTTTTTGGACGAAAGCGTCTCAGATCTGTGCCTCGATACGCACCAGATGGTCGGTGGTGGATCTACCCTCTCGATACCCACACTGAAATCGGTCGAGCAGATTTTATGTTTCAAGGAAATGTAAGAGTCGGCGGTTTAACATTTCTTCGAAAAGTTTGCAAAGACAGCTGGTTAGTGCAATGGGCCTATAACTTGAAACTGAGGAAGGGTCCTTGCCGTGTTTCAAAATAGGGATAACAATGGCCTCTTTTTCAGGAAGCAGAGATGGTGCCTGAGAGCCAGATAGCATTGTATAGGAAGAGTAAAGTTATTTGCGTTTTGAGCAGCAGGTTTTTCAACATTTCATATGTGACACGGTCGTAGCCTGAGGTGGAATTACTGCAAGAGTTTGGTGAGGTTTGTAGCTCAGCTAAGTTGAAAGGTTGGTTGTATGCCTCGTAATTTGTGCACTTGAATTCAAGTTTCTGCTTTTCTATTTTTGCTTTGTATCTTTGGAAAGATTCAGTGTAGTGTGACGAGCTAGACACCTGCTCGTAGAGTGCACCGAGGAAGTTCGCCTGATTTTCCAGACTGTCACCCTGTGTGTTTAAGGGTGGGAGTGAGTGTACTTGTCTTCCTGCTACTCTACGAACCATGTTTCAGACTTTGGCCTCTTGTGAATATAAATTTATTCCTGAAAAAAAATTGTGCCAACTTTCTCTCCTGGCCTGCCAACGCGTTCTCCTGCCTCGAGATTTTATTTTCTTAAAGCTATCAAGGTTTTCCGCTGTCGGCGAGTTCTGCAGCAACCTCCATGCCCTGTTCTGTTCCTTTCGCGCATTCTGACACTCAGTGTTCCATAACGGGACGTGTCGTTTGCCGCGCAGTCCAGATGTTCGTGGAATGCACTTGGCTGCTGCGTCAGTAAGAAAAGCCGTGAAATACTGCACGGCTTCATCTATGCCTAATCCGCATATGTCAGTCCAACTTAAGTGAGTAATTATTTGAAATTGTTCCTAGTCGGCTTTGTTTACCAGCAATTTGAGAACATGTGGAAGACAATGATATATTATTGGTGTACTCAAAACTAAAGGAAAATGGTCACTTCCGTATGGATTATTTATGACTTTCTACTGAAGTAATGGTACAAGTGAAAGAGATGCGATACTGAGAGCTATGGAAGAGTAGGTTTTGTTGGGAAGGTTATAGTATGTTGCCTTTTTCCTAATCAACAGACAAGCACCTGATGAAATGAGGAACTGTTCAATGAGACGACCTCGTGCATCACAGCGAGAGTCACCCCACAGACCATTATGTGCGTTCAGGTCCCCAAAGACCAGATAAGGTTCAGGTAGTTGAAGTGGTAGTTTTGAAGGGGTAATTGTGTGCATGCTATACCTTGACTAACTATAATCGCTACACCACCGGATGGTGGCATGGCATCATCTCTATCGTTTCGGAAGATTACGTAGTTACGTAAAAAGTTGTGTTTGTTCGTTTTAAGTGTGTCACTTGTACACACAGCACTCTAGGATTGTGTTCATGGAGGAGTTCTTGTAAGTCATTGAGGTTTCGAAGAAGGCCTCAAATGTTGCACTGTAATATTTCTGTGTGCATATAAAAAGAAGAGATGCTGCTGTGTGTACAGAGAGTATCCTGTGTTAGAGTGAGCTTGTTATTTCATGTGGCAGGACGGTCGTCCGGCCCCGTTATTGGTTCTTTATTTTTCTTGTCGCGCTCCAAGGAGGCGCGCTGCTCTTTCGGTACCAAGGGTGCCGTTATATCTCTTGCCTCCTCAGAGGCACTGGATGCCCGCACATGCGAGCTGGTGGTTTGGATTTTAGGCCTCGCCTGGTGAGGTGAGGCCCTCAGACCAGAGGACCATGGAGTCTCCAGCCTCAATTCGCTTGGAGGCGGAGTAGACTGAACCACTGCCACCTAGGGGGCAGGCGCCACAGCCGATGGCTCGCCCAGCGCTGGCCGAAGGGGTTGCGAGGGCTGGCGCGGCGTTGGCCCTTGACGCGCCGCATCAGCATATGTTGTGCCGTAAAATGGCGACACTCTTTCAATCAATCAATCAATCAATCAATCAATCAATCAGTTTATTATCATGTCATAAAATAATGTTACAGGGAGTAAAATATACAGAAGAGGGTCCCAAAGTACAAGACTGCAACGGGACCCTCGATGATCATTACAAATAATAAAAACACAAGCAGCTGTTAGAATCGTGTAAGCAAAAATATATAAAGCAAAATGAAAACAAAAAAATGGAATCAAAAAACGAATAATACAGCATAAAACAACACAGACAAGATGATAGATCAACTATTTAACAGGTACTCTTTTAATGAGTTTTTAAAAGAAAATAAAGAAACTTTGCATTTTAGCGAAGTTGGCAAATTATTCCATATGGTGATGGTACAGAAGAGTGAAGATGATTTACCATAGTTAGTACGAACCTTAGGAAGTAAAAAGTTATTATTAGCCGCAAACCTGGTAGTGTTAGTATCAACTAACATCTTAGGATCAATGAAGTTAGCAGAAAGTTGATTTCTGATTTGTTTATGCAAAAACATAATTAGATTAAACCTGAATAGATAGTTAACATTTAAGATTTTATTGCATTGAAGAAGGGGAGCGGCGCTACTGTCGCGAGAACAGTTAAAAATAGCGCGAATAGCTCGATTTTGTAGATATTGTACGGATGAAAGATGACACTGGTAAGTATTCCCCCAAGATGCGATGCCATAAGTGATATTAGAATGAATGAATGCGAAGTAAAGTGAAAGGAGTGCTTTATGAGAAAAATATGAGCGAGCTTTGAGTAATGCGCGAATGCCGAATGCTGCCGTTTTTCTAATGTGAGCAATATGGACAGCGAAGTTAAGGTTCGCGTCGAGGTGAACGCCAAGAAAAGATACACTGTCGCTGATATTAATCAAATGAGAGTCAACTGTGAGCTGTGGTGGGGAAGTTAACTTGCGTTGAGCTGATCTAAAAACCATAAACTTAGATTTATTTGGATTAATGATTAAGAAATTTTCCTGGCACCACTTTGACACACAACAAAGTACAGCATTTAATTTATTAGTGACATTGTCAATACATTTATCAGCAATGGAAATGGTAGTATCATCAGCATATAAAACGCAGTGAGCCATGTGTATAATGTCAGGAAGGTCATTAATGTAAAGTAAAAAAAGTAACGGACCCAGTAATGACCCTTGAGGAACCCCTTGATTTATTGTTTTAGTAGAAGAAAATGAGCCCGATATGTAAACAGTATGCTTTCGGTTAAGAAGGTAACTGTTTAAAAATTTGAGGGTTGGACTTGTAATACCATATGATTCGAGTTTCTTGGATAAAATGAGATGATTGATGGTATCGAATGCCTTTGTGAAGTCTAAGAAAACGGACCCTACTACAAATCCTGCGTCTATAGAGTGTTTGATGAAGTCTGATAGGGAAAGAATAGCAAGGTTAGTAGAACTTCAAGCGCGAAAGCCAAATTGACAAGACTTCAGTATATCAAATTTATTAAGGTACTTGTTTAGCCGAGTTATTAACAGTTTTTCGATGACTTTGCTCAGGGAAGAAAGAATACAGATGGGGCGATAGTTAGAAATAGATTGCTTGTCACCCTTTTTAAAGATCGGAAGGACTTTAGCTATTTTTAGAGAAGTAGGGAAACTGCCATGCTTGAACGCAAGGTTTATAATTATAGAAAGTGGTTCAGAAATAATGTCTACTGCAAGTTTTAAGTGTCGTGCTGAGATTTTATCTATACCAGGGCCGGTTTCTTTGAGACTTTTGATTGCTGTAGAAACATCATCAGGGCTCACGGGGAAAAGAAAAAAAGAATGATTACGACGCTGCAGATTACAGCAAGAACTGGTATGTTTTTCACTAAAAATTTCGAAAAAATAATTACTAAAAGCATCAGCAACACTTTCAGGGTTATCATGTGTAACGCCTTTATATATTACTGTCTGCAAAGGTGAACTATGTATTGATCGATTTAGAAAATCGTTTAATAGTTGCCATTGTCTTTTAGAGTTGTTTTTTTTCACTAGATATTTGGTCATCATAATATTTTTTCTTGGCATTTTTCAAGAGACACGAAAGAACATTCGACTATTTTTTGTAGCGTGAAGCTAAAGCAGTGTTAAATGGTTGTTTCTTGACTTTTCTGTACAGGTTATCTTTTTTACGCATACATTTTAGCAGTCGCTCAGATAACCATGGGTTCTTAGGATATTTGTACCTCTTTTTACATTTGACTGTTTTAGTACATTCTTCTACGGCTTTAAGGAAAAGGGAAGAAAACTTGTTGAATGCCTGGTCTACATTGCATAAGGACGTAACACTGGACCAATCAGTTTTAATAATGGCATTGAAAAACAATTCCTGGTCCAGTACGGAAGTAACACGCGTGGGTGAATCAAATGGCTTCATGACGTTGAAAGCAAGAAATATGGGATAATGATCAGTGATGTTCACATCAATTACTCCTGCAGAGGGAGAGGGCGAGAAATTACAGTTGGCATGATCAAGCAGTGAAGCAGCACCAGAAATTGGACATCTAGTAGGAGATGAAATGAGAGACTCAAAACCGTATCCACTGAAGCAGTCATTATATTCTCTGCATGCATGATTGTCTGTGTTAAGCAAGTTGATGTTGATGTCTCCTACTAGCACAACGCGCTTGCCTTCAGATGATAACTGATGCAGAATGGTATCCAGGCGAGAAATGAAATCCCTCATATTCGAAGAAGGGGAACGGTAAATACACCCCAGAAGAACGTTTTTATTATCGTTTAAAAAAGAATGATCTAATTCAATCCACACGGATTCGCAATGCGAGATGCCTAAGGAAAGATCTTGTCGGCGGGTGTAGGACAGATCTGGGGCGATAAATATTGCTGAGCCGCCATAGCTGTCTGAGCAACGGTGACAGTACTCAGCTACGTACGATGACGGGCCGAACAAATTGACGTCATAAGTGCAGAGCCATGTTTCAGAGATGCAAATGATGGAGAAAGAATGCGCGAGTGAATCTATAAAGTTATAAATATTATCCGAATTTTTGCGGAGGCTACGCGCGTTGAAATGAACCAAGGAGCGATTACTATCATTCAGTATATGTGTAGCCTCGTCAGGGGATAGCAAAGCCATGATGATCAGATGAAAGTGAACGAGTGTTCAGCACAAAAATGGGCGTAGGACTCAGTGGCTATGAAAAGATGCTAAGATCACTGTCTTTGATAATGCGATATACTCTGCCATCACCAGACTTCCGCGCCTTGATCTGGCAATTGTCTGTCCACAGAAATTGCCATTTGTGTGCTTTTTTTCAGAGTTAGTGCCTTAGCAAACAATCTTTTGTTCTCTGGAGACAGGTGATCATTGGCATAGATTGCCCTACTTGGGCTACCGGAGAAGCCAACATCAGAAGTGTTCGGACGGGTCTTACGCGCTTTACGAACAAAGTCGTTTTTCTTCTCACGGCAGCAGAACCGTGCCACAATGTTCTTTTCATCTGATTTCGTTGAAACGCGATGAACTGTGTCAAAGTCGCTGAGCGTGACAGGACACTGAATAGCTTCGCCAATCTGCATCACAATGGCTGCACAGTCCTCACCCTGAGTGACCGGAACGCCCTTGATTTCAACATTACTGAGCCTCGAGTATTGCTCTAACTCCGCAACCCTTCTAGTCAGTACCTCATTTTGCGCAACTAGTTCCTTGTTAGCTAGTTTCAATTCATTCTGCTTTGTTTTGATAGAGTCGAAACTGTCACACAGAAACTGAACACTATCACTGAGGGACGCATGTTCCCCGAGACCTTCCTGTGCTAGCTTTTCTTTAATTTTAGCTGTTAGTTCATTTGCAAGGGTATCAAGACTAGAGCGAACCAAAGACTCAAGTGCTTCAACTTTTTTGGCCAATTCTGCGTTGGATGGCATGACAGCAAATACACAAACGATAGCAAATACACAAACTTAGATAAACACGCACTGGGAGGCAGCAGCTGCGGTAAAAGAGAACGCACTAACGTGAGCAGAAAACAAGGACACCAACCTGCAGAGCAAGTAGGAAGCAATCAGAATGGGATCCAAGAACCACTTGCCACAGCTGCTGCCTAAAAAATGATGCACTTCCACGGGAAGCGTCGTTATTTATCCTTGTGACGTCACAATAGTAGGCGCCCTCTTTCGGATGATGACGTCGTGGATGTAGGCGATTTACAGGCCACTGGACTTGACAGTTGATGAGCAGCACACGTGCCCTGAAGATAGCTGTATCCAGATAGCTGCAGAGCAAGTAGGAAGCAATCAGAATGGGATCCAAGAACCACTTGCCACAGCTGCTGCCTAAAAAATGATGCACTTCCACGGGAAGCGTCGTTATTTATCCTTGTGACGTCACGGTAGTAGGCGCCCTCTTTCGGATGATGACGTCGTGGATGTAGGCGATTTACAGGCCACTGGACTTGACAGTTGATGAGCAGCACACGTGCCCTGAAGATAGCTGTATCCAGATAGCTGCAGAGCAAGTAAGAAGCAATCAGAATGGGATCCAAGAACCACTTGCCACAGCTGCTGCCTAAAAAATGATCAATGGTCTTGCTTCTTTAATGCGATATTTTCTTTGACTTTAAGAGTGATTATTTCTTTTTCATTCTTCCAGTTAGGACACGAACGTGAATATGCAGCGTATCCCCGTCACAATTCACGCAGTGAGGCATAGTAACAAATTTATCAGATGGGTGGCCGTGGCTACCACATCTTGCACACGTTTTCTGACCCCGGCAGTTCTGCGAGTCATGACCAAATCGTTGACATTTATAACACCGTCTTGGATTGGGAATGTAGGGACAGACAGAGAGTTTGATGTAGCCTGTGTCTATATATGAAGGCAGTGTGCTAGATGCGAAAGTGAGTATTAAATGTTTGGTAGGTATTTGTTTGTTATCGCGTCTGATGACAATTCCTTTCACATCCGTGACATTTTGCTCTTTCCACCCTTCAAGCAGTTCCTGTTCAGACAATTCAAGAAGGTCTGTTTTTGAAACTACTCCGCGCGTGGTGTTAAATGATCTATGTGGTGAAAGAGATACTGGGATATTACCAAATGCTACGAGACTGCCAAGATAGTAATGTTTTTCAGGCCGCTCAGGGAGAAGGTCTCCGCTAGCCATCTTTGTAACCTTGTATCCTGGGCCAAAGACCTCAGTCAGAGATTTCGCAACAAGAAATGGGGATATGGCTCTGGCTTGTTTTGTTGGATTTTCACTGTGCACAACATGGAATTTTGGAAAGCATTGTCTGGGTTGGCTTAAAATTGATATTTCATCGGTGCGTCCCCTCTTAAGTGGAAGACAATCTAGGAGACGGGGAAATGCAGGTGTTCCCATAGTAGTGTACTTTTTTTCCGCAGCAATGGCGACCACCCACCATGGAGTCCAACCAGGGGACGCTGAAGCACTTAATAGCATAAGGCTGCAGACGCCAGCCGTACATTGCCACTATAACCAAATATAACTACTCAAGCTTGAGTAATTACACAAGGTTAACCCTTGCCACCAGGAAAATTGAAAGTAAACAAACGAGAGAAGTAGACAGGACAGACTAAAAAAGAGAGAGGTAAAGACGAAGTTGTAGGGGAGAGAGGAAAAGGTGACTGCCGATTTCCCCTGGGTGTGTCAGCCCAGAGGTGCCATCTACGTGAAGCCGGGGCTAAAGGGGTGTGTTGCCTCTTCCGGGGGGCCTTAAAGGTCCAATCACCCAGCGTCGGCTCAACCCCCAGGATCCCCTTTTTCCCCAGACACGGCTCAGCCACGCACGGCTAGGCGTGGGAGGGAGCCAAAACTCCCCCATTAGCTCGGATCCGTGGTGTCGCTACACACCAAACGCCTACTTGCGCAGGCGCCCCTGCGGGGAGGCAACGAAAGGTAGGCTCGATTGCTTGGTTGCTACAGTTATGCGAAATTCTATCCGCTTGTGTTGTGATCCGGCCAGCTTCATAGTTTATATATGCTGCACGTGAATCTGATATGCTATTGCTACTGAAAACAGGAGACGCCGTGTTGATCAAGCTGTGGTGGAGATATATTTTGGACCAGCACTAGTGGCGTGACTGGTTGACCAGCGACCGAGCGTAGACAACGCTTTGCCTTCCTCGTCCGGCAGCTAGAGAGTTGGAGGCAACTAGGGCAATAGCTACTACTTCTTCCGCTTGGGCTGCGCCAGGAGCTTTGAAAGTGAGTCCATCTACTTGCTTTTGTTCTAGAATTTCCGCTGCCGTATACAACACCTGCAGATTATTCTGGAACTTACGTGTCCGCTAGCGATAACGCTGGAATATTGGAAGCGCTTCACCACTTGTCAGTTGATTAACGGCCAGTGCTCCGCTCACCGCTATCAGTTCTATTGTCTTGCTGTAATCTGACTTGTGTTTTGTGTGGCCACAAGTTCGGTACAAATTAACAGATATTATCCGACCTGTGTCTGCTCCCTTCGTCCACGTCGCGAACACGTGACAATATCAAGGCATGTAAATACCCACCGCAGTATTATTATTTTTGAAATGGGTGTTATTGCGTGAAGTAATATGTAACAGCAAAAGTACACTGGCACTGCAGTGCAGACAGATGCAGCAAGAGGGTGCTGCAAAATGCGCCGGAACGGAGCAACGAGGAGCGTGTGTGATTGATGGTGAAGACGAAGAAGTGGAGAGAGACACGCTCTGAGAAAGGGACAGCTTAGGCTTCATGCTGAATAAACGGGTCGTCTCCATCTAACGTCTGTGGTCTGGCAATTTGTAACAGAGGGAATGCAAGTGCTAAAAATAGCAGTAATTTAGTTCAAAAAGTCACAGCTTTGCCACAAAGGCGAAGCAATGAACCCGTTAGCAATGAGTCATTAATGATCTTTACCCTGCTTGACTTGGCTCTATGCTGAATAAACGTGTCGTCTCCGTCTAACATCTGCGGACTGGTTATTTTTACAAATGGTGTATGAAACCCGAGATCTGGCCCTTCGGAGACCTCCTTGAATGTAACGACCACAGTGACCGCCGACCATTTTCGGAAGAAGCACGGATTGATCACAGCTGATGTCACCCGAGCCCTAGCACTGTTATCGGTCCTGCTGCAGCAACCAGATCCTGATGCCCCCCAGAATTACGGCCACATGGACTTTCTGCAGGATAAAGAAACAGCACTTTGGAGGCTCGATGACGTCATTTTGGCTGCACTGGTCGAAGAAACCTGGACCATGAAGTGAAAACAGCAGACAGGTACAGCGCATAGATAATTTAGTTCGTGTAACGAGCAAAGTACTGGCTACAGAAACGTGAGAACGCAGCCACTAGCAGGCATAAGCGACTGGACCCGAGAGCCAAGCAACTCACTTCTACCAAACTCTGTAGAAGCAGCAGGGCAGGTGAAAGCACTCCGTCCGCTTGCGCATTAACTTCCTAAACTTCAGATACCAAATATTGATGGTGGTCTTTGTGGATAGCAGTCTATTTGAGACTATTTCGACGTTCCCGCCTCAAGAATACCGAGCTACCGTGCATCAAATAATTCAAGTACCTCCTCACCTACATAACTGGGAGTGTGAAGTGAGTTGTATTAGGCATCCGTTAAGCAGAACAAAAATTATGACCGAGATATCAAGACCCCCACTGATTGGTTTGGACACCGGGATTTCTTGTGAACGAGCATGTTGATTATCTTCTTGCGCTAAGCCCTCTGAAAAGCCCGTCAGACGTGCGAAGCCTTCATCTGCTGCAAAATAGTGTGCAGTTCCACTTTAGTGCCTTGGAATGCCTAGGAGTTGCGCCCGACCAGAACACTGTGGTCTTAAACCATGTCTTGATGCGATGTCTGCTGGAGGATCTTGCCGTTATGTACAGGCGAAATCCAAGTAATTGAACTACGCCTCCAGCATCGCCGAAATGCATGAAGAGCGAACGCGGCTAGCCAAGGAGTTACTAACGTTTTTCCGCATTCGAGTGAAAATCAGGGGGAATGGCTGCCTAAAGTCTCGTCATGTGTCACAAGACGAACCCAGGACCCACATATCTGAAAAAATGTATGGCGCAGAAAATAAACCGTCAGCTTGTGTCCTAACGGGGTCTACCTTGCCTGCTAGATTGGCGTGCCAACTCTGCTCTGCAATGCCAACTTATCGCGTGAAGAAAAACGGGCAAGACTACAGTAGGCTAACTGTTGCTTCCGCTGTGTAAATCGCCACCACATCGCCAGAATATGCAGGAAATCATTCAATACTAGGTGTGGTACCTGCCAGCGATGCTAACTGACCTTCCTCTGCCAGTTACCACACCCAGCCGAAAATCTGCAAGCTAACGCTGGATTCCCAGCTTTTCCTCAATCACCCCCACTAGCCATGCTTATGGTCACTACCCCCCAGAGTCACCACGTTGAGTTCACTCACGTATTGTTGCAGAGAGGTCAAATTTGGGGCGAGTACGGAGACCAAGAACTTCTCGTGCAAACACTGCTGGGAAGCGGCAGTCAGCGCCCCTATATTCGTGCAGACTTGGCGAAGATTCTTCAGTGCTCCATCGTGGAAAGAGATGAGATCGTCCTTGTCACTTTTGGAGGATGCAAGTTAGGAAGACGACTCTGCATCGAGCGTGTCGACGTGTGGAATCGAAGCCAGTCCAACAATTCGGTGATTATTTTGGCAGCGTTAACAATTCCTGAAATTTGCGCTGTCACAAGCCCACCACTCCACTCCAAAATTTCGCACCTGCTTCTCGAACCGGAGTAAAAGGTAGCTGACCACTTTCAACCGAGTACGTGGCAACCAGACGAGATCAGTCTCCTCATAATATTGGGTGCCTATTGGCGCGTCGCAATCGGCAAAACAGATTGCATCAGTGCAAATATAACCGCAGTTGAAACCACCTTTAGATGGATGGTACAAGACCCTACGAAGTCCGACAGCCGATTCTCAACAGGCGCAATGTTTGTCAAGACTGACAGGTATGATTAAGAGCACCTTGACGTACGTCAATGTGGCAATTTGACACCATCGAGATCAACCTCATCTGTTTCCGGACCATCGAAAGTCAACCTCACAAGTCTACATTTAGGTAGGGCCTCTCCAAGCAAGTTGGCAATTATCAAGTGTCTGCCCCTTATGGTCGAACCACTCGGGTTACCAACCAGACACAACATCGCCGACCGGCCGAACGGTGACTGTAAATTCGAATTAGTCGTTTTCGAGCGCAGCCATTACTCCTAGGATAATACGACCGAGCAATAGTAGCTCATTTGAACGATGGTCATGCCGGAAAGGTACAGGACAAACAGCTACTGTATGCCCCATCACGCCGTGGTTCTTCGTGAGGCTGTAGGGACGAAGTTTTGCGTCGTATTTCATGCCTTATTGCATGAATCTGGTCACGATTGCCTTAACAATGTACTCTTGAAAGACGTAAAACTTGAGGCAGACGTCATCCAACTCCTGTTGAATTTTTGCTGCCACACTGTGGCTCTCGTTGCCGATATCAATAAAACATATGTATAGCTTCTCAATCTCCTGAAGACCAAAACATTTAACGCTTTCTCTAGGTGTTAAGATTACCGACTAAAGAGCGCATGCCACCCACGAAGACGTGGAGAATGACGGAGCTCCGTTCGGAGCCGCATCGAGCTCATTCCTTTTGGCTGCTGCATCCCAACACTACTTATCGTCTTGTAAGCAGAAATACACAACTACGATAGCCATCTTAGATTAGGCCTTTTATGTGGGCGACCTTCTAATAGCACTACTGAGCACGCAGGAGGCATTGAAACTGTATGAAGAAACAGAGCAGATATTTAGGCAGGCCAGCATGAAGCTCCGCAAATGGGCTTTCAACTGTGACAGCTTGAAGAAGCAATACCTCCGCAATAACTGTGCTATTGGAGATAAAGGAGGTGACAATCACACGATGAAGATTCTGGAAGTTTCTCGGGAACGTTCTCGTAACAGCTTCATCCTCACAACTGAACATGCGGCTATTTTCACATCCGGGGAGCCTGCAACCAAATGCGTAGCACTGCAAACTTTCGCCAGAATTTATGACTCCTTGACATACCCCAGCCAATTTACATAAAACGGGCAAGATTGTATTCCGAAATCTTTGTAAGAACTTTGCATGGGACACCATCATGCCAGCTGAAAAGCAAATCAAGTGGAACAGCTTGTGCTCAGAACTGAATGGCGCAACGTGTGCTCGCATCCTATGATTCAAGTTCCTGAGAGACTACGTCAAGCCATTCACAGTCGAGCTGCCTACTTTCACTTATGCCAGTTCAAGAGCGTACGGCACCTGCATCTATGCCCACCTAAAATTTGAATCTGGAACCTGCTTCACACGCCTATTAATAAGCAAGGCCAAACTGTTTCTGTCAAGACTGGGTTGCTTCTGCGCCTGGAGCTCCTCGGGTGCGTCATCGCAACGCGGCTAAGCTGCTACGTGAAAAAAGGGCAGTTTTTTCAGCGCGCTTCAATGTTCTTCTGAACTGACTCGCAAGTGGCACTCCTCTGGATAAGGCGTTTATCATCCAAACTAGAACCCTCTGAATCCCATCACCCGGGGTGGCTGAGATACAACAATTCACCAATATATCCCAATGGCTACTTTGTAGCAGCAAGGACAATCCCGCTGACGTAATTACTCGTAGAGTATCACTTACCGGTCAGATCGAATCTACTATGTGGTGGCACGGCCCAAATTGGCTTCTTCACCAGGGCATACAATTTGAAGGCGCAAGCAACCCGAAGAATTGCACCATGACGAAAGGCGTTTCATTGGAAGATTCAAGCGATATTCAAAGCCCATCTATGCCAAGTACGTCTGGTCGTCCGTCAAGTGTTTTTCTCCATAAGTGCATCTTGCGCGTAGAAGACTACAGCACTATTACGATGCTGCTACGAGTCGACGCATGGATCAAGCACTTCATCCATAACGCTTCGTGACAACTCCAATCAGTATCCTAACCTATTATGGCGGAAGAGTTATTACAGGCTTAGCATTATTGGCTAGGGTTCATTCAAAAACAATCATTTCCCAACGAAGTTCTTGCACTTCGCAAGGGTCAGCCGTTACCCTAAACATCTCGTGTTCTTCGCCTTTGTTCATTTATGTATAATGACAGCCTACTTCGTGTCGGTGAACGGCTTGTCCAGCTTTGTGCTAATTATGACATACGCCATCCCATTTTCCTGGCAGATAAGCTCACCAGCCTTATCGCATCAACGGCACACACGTGCACTATCTATGGAGGTGTTGAAGCAGCACTAACGGAGCTTGTAGAGCGCTTTTCGGTTCTGAAGGAATGTCAGACAGCAAAGAAGATTGTTTCGAAATGTAGGATTTGTAAACGATAGAAGGCAGCAGCAGTATCTTCACCAATGGCCCCTCTACCTCACGAGAGACTTTGTGAACCAAGCCCATTCTTTATTGTCAGGCTCGATTACTGTGGGCCCCAATATGTTAAACCAGCAAGTGGTTCATCAAAGCCCTACGTCCTTCTTTTTTCATGTTCAGTCACACGGGCAGTACATCTGGAACTAACCTCACCCCCGTATTTAGAAACGCTCCTTGACTCGATTTCCATCTTTTGCTTGACTTAGTTGAGCACTGCGCCACTGCTCGACTGAAATGGACGCTGCGCTTCTCAAGAATCGCTGGAGAATATTGCCGATATGCAGCGACTTCGTCTGCCAAGAGACGGCGCTCCCATCGGGTTATTCAAGTCGAGGAGAGCTCTTGAGTGAAGGAGCGTTTGTGAATACGGGGGTTAGACATGACTGCCGCCGCAACATCGCTCGCCTTACGCCGTTTTGTCGCACGGTGTGGATTTACTTCGTCGGTATACTAGGACTACGCTCAAACCTTCCATAGCTGCGCTGAAACATTTTCATCTACACTACCAGCGCTTCGGGAGTACGCGGCTGCGCTACTGATACAGTGGAAGTTTTTCTTAGAGAAAGCTCCATAGTGGGGCGGATGGGGGTAGCGTCACACCCGCTCAAGGAAAAAAAAAATCCTTGATACGGTCATTGCGACGCACCAGCCTCGGTTTGGAAGCTCCCAGAACTGTGGTGTGCGAGATTGTAGCAGTGATCAATAGCAGACTCTTGACGTACTTTGAGAGTAAACCCGATGAGCTCCAGTCATTAAATCTATGGCATTTTTTGTTAAAAACGCCCATAATTTTCTTTCCCCAACACCTTGATGTCTGGGAGCTTCCGACTACAGTTCACTTGAACCACAAGGCTCTTAATCATCAACGCCTCATACATGAACTTTGGAAGAGATGAGAACGAGCTTACCTGCTACTAGTGCGTTCAGCTCCTAACAGCCCTAGTCGTTCATCAACTAAACTACAGAACAGTGATGTAGTGCTACTGTTAGAAGAGAACACACCTGCAACGTACTGGAATCTAGGACGAGTGATCGCTTTACTTCCTAGAAGAAAAAGCATAGTCCACGCGTTCTCATTTCTTCTAGCCAATTGTTCATTAGGAATATTCTGGTGCAAAAACTATGCGCTCTCAAAGCATCAAACTAATTGTGGACCACCCTAGAAGATGTTGCAAACTTCGCCGGAACGAAGCATCGAAGAGCATGCATCTTTAATGGTGAAGACGACGACGGGGAGACAGGCACGCTCTGAAAAAGGGACAGCTTTGGCTCTATGCTGAATAAACGGGTCGACTTCGTCTGAAGTCTGCGAACTGGTAATTTCTTACAGAAGGAATGCAGGTGCTAAGATTAGCAGTAATTTAGTCCAAAAAGTCACAGCTTTGCCGCAACGGCGAAGCAACGAACCCGATAGCAATAAATTGAAACGTCACGCGCAGAATTGAAACAAGTCAAAACCTGCCGCAAGTTTCTCACGCACAAACGACGCAGCAAACGTAGTCGCAGGTAGATATGCATGCGAATGAGCTCGTCAGTTGTTACTTCACTGTGTCTAAAAAGCGTGCGCTTTTCGCAAACGGAGACCGAAATAATTCTTGTGAACTTTTTGTGCCCGATAACTACAACAAAACGTTCCGGAGCCCTCCACTATGGCGTCTTCCGTAATGATATGATGGTTTTGCGACGTTAAACCCCACATACCTATCTAACTGCAACATAATCGTTCGAGGTTAACCCGAGGCCAGCCAAGACGTAAGATTCTCCCCTCCTCCGTAGCGCGAGATAAACGCGCGCAAGGGAGCGTCGCTCCCCTCCTCTAGCGGGGCAAAGTACGCGTGGGAAATCAGAGCGCGCGTCTCCGTACGATATGGCGATGCGCGCTCATTGCAGAATCTGGCTCGTGATGATGAAAAGGCAAGAATTCCTCCCTAGACACCCACCAGCAGCGGTAAGTGGTAGATATATATATATATATATATATATATATAAAGCTTGAAGTTTGAACACTGAAGGGCATGCTTTTCGGTGGCTCAGTGGTAACCGCTTTGCACTCACGATTCAGAGGACCCAAGTTAGATTCTGCGGGCCGGAGTACTTTCTGTTTTTTTGTCTTTCTTGCATTTTCATATATATATTATTACGTATACATATACCGAGAGTGAAGCCGACGCTAACACCAGCGTCAAAATCAAGCAAACAGTATACACCCAGTTTTTATATATATATATATATATATATATATATATATATATATATATATATATATATATATATATATATATATATATATATATATATATATATATATATATATAAGGGAAAGAAGTGTATACCTATGGGCTCGTTTTTCCGTGTTTTAACACAATATTAATGAGATCTAACAGACAGTAATGCCAAAGAATATACAGGCGAAGTTATTATAACCAATGGAATGTAAATAAGAACAAAGAAAAGTGGATGAAAAAATAACCAGCCGTGAGCAGGAATCAAAACTACGACCTTCGAATAACGCGTTCGATGCTCTAACCACTGAGCTACCACAGCACGTGAAGTTATTATGTAGCACGGGAAGTTATTATGAGCGGGCAGCAGATTAATTGTCTCTCTTATACAACCTAAAACCACCAAGTCTGCCAGACTTGGTGGTTTTACAGACTTGGTTTTTTTAGGTTGTATAAGAGGGACAATTAATCAGCTGCCCGCTCATAATAAGTTCACGTGCTACGTGATGCCAAACATGCGCATAAGAGTGTTTTCACACTCGTCGTTTGGCTTATAGAGGGCGCTGACTGCCACTCCTACTTCTAAATTCCCATATAAACCGAAAAAAGTCGATGGAGGGAAGGCCGCTGTGGTAGCTCAGTGGTTAGAGCATCGAACGCGTTATTTGAAGGTCGTAGGTTCTATTCCTGCTCACGGCTGGTTATTTTTTCATCCACTTTTCTTTCTTCCTATTTACATTCCATTCGTTCTAATAACTTCCCCTGTACATTCCTTGGCATTACTGTCTGTTAGATCTCATATATATATATATATATATATATATATATATATATATATATATATATATATATATATATATATATATATATAATTGCTGTCACTATAATACAGCTAGCAATACACATGGTAGTATAGGTAAGAGCGGATACTTTTTCTTTTGATAGAGCAACAGCGCTCAACATTGTTGTTGGAGAAAAAAATTAACCAGCTCTTCGTGAACTCAACACATTTCACATACTTTGAGCATGCATAAACTTGGCAATTGAAAGCATCACAAGCAATGTTAGACTGTAATTACCTACACCGTAAGAGTATGAAATGTAGCTGGAAATCCAACGCGGTTAGTCACCGCTTACCTACAGACTGGATGCATGCGCAGGCTTCTGTCCGATGGGTTAACAGGTTTGCAAGTAGCAGAACGCGTGCATACGTCGTCTTTGTTCCATCCAGCAGCAAAATCTACAACGTTGCGGCCTCTGAAGATCAGTATACATTAGGCTTCTTCACAAATATGAAGAAGCGCAAAAACACAAGTGCGAGCGAAACATAGCACACCTGCTCGCCCGTCCATGAGCTAACCGACCTAATGCCTAATGAATACGAGTAGTGCGAATTCGAACCTAGTTGCGCCAAAAAAAACGTCATGGGGTGGTAGCACCAGCGTCAGTGCAATGCATTCAGTGTGTTTTTCTAATACAGAGAAATTTTACCTGTACACAAACTAATACTTATTTAAGAATAAATTGAGTTTAGAATTCTATATAATGCCAAATTTCTGTAAATTTTAAATACGGATCACGTTTTAAGGTACATTGCTTGCTATGCTAGCGCCACATTTGTTGTGTGGCCGACAATTTATTATTCTTACCTGCAATATTTGTGTTGATGTGTACTTTTTAGTTTCGCGGCTAATGAAAAGCGCGTGCGGGCTTAATGTTTTTGTTTGTTTCACTCTGATCTTTTTTTTCTTTTTTTGAATCTTCTTTTTGAACGTGTTTCATCGTTTGATCGCTTGGACGCCCCTTCCAAGCAGACGGACCGAGTGTGTGTAATTTTAAACGTTTTGCGCGGGTTGCGCGCGTTCCGTCAGCTGTGTTCAGCCAGGGCTGTTTTTATTACCTGTGGATGTTAAATGAATTACTGTTTCGATTTGTTGCAGTTTCGCGCAGGGAAAAAAATCTGTCCCCTGAATATTAATGATGGGGTCATGCATATTTGTCTGTGGTGTCCATCAGAGGAGTAAGCATTGTGTGATGAGATCACTTCCTGCCCCGTTTTCGGAGATATCAGTAACCTTGTTGGGCTTGGCCTTGAAAACTAAAGCAGCTGTTCCTCAGATTTTCGCCATTATTGGCTTAGAGTATACACTTGAGGGCCTCGCTGACAAACTGCCCACCTAAAGTTGTCACCCCGCCACTGAGGTCTAGTGCCTAATGTACTCGGCTGCTGACCCGCAGGTCGCGGGATCAAATCCCGGCTGTGGCGGCTGCATTTCCGATGAAAACGGCAATGCTGTAAGCTCGTGTGCTCGGATTTAAGTGCACGTTAAAGAACAGCAGTGGTCGAAATTTCCGTAACCCTACACTACATCGTCTTTCAAATACGTATGGTTGCTTTGGGACGTTAAACCCAACATATCGTTAAAGTTGCGCAAAGTTTCGTGTGGCCAAGTGATCAGATGGGGTGGGATCACATGAGGTGGCTGCCCCGCAGCTCTGCCAGCGAGGCGAATTGTCTGAATTTGCGCTAGTTTTCAATCACAATCGATACTGATAGTCAGTACTACAAATATTTCTTCGACAATTTGCCGCTTTATTATTAGCAAACTGTCACTAGGGGTTGAAAACCATGTTCACGCGGAAAACTCCGCATGCACCAAGTTGATGTCAGTGCTCCTTAAACAAATTCATTCAACGTCCCCTGTATCATGCGAAATGTCCCAAATATAGTAGGCAACCAAAGTGGACAGTACATTGGGTCTTCGTGCAAGCATTTCGGTACACTTTCCATGAACATCTATGCGAGATTGCTGTCTCTCTCAGATCATACTGATAATGAACCTTGACCTATTCACCCGATATTAGGGCAAGAATGCGAGCATAGACTAACATAAAAAGGACAAAAGTGGTCACTCGGGCCAAAAGCGGCTGAGCTACGCAGCTTCACCCCAGCCGTAAGATGCAACACATCACTCACTGCTTCAAGAAAACACGCGTACTAGTCACTTATTACAGTACCTTTTCTAGTGCATTATACGTCTACGTGTTTTTGCGCGCGTGATAGTGGCCTGAATTGGTCTTTGTCGTCTGCGTTTGTACTATGCGATAACTTTGGGCTGGGATAAGGTAAGAATCAAACGCGATAGAAGTGCACGTGGTGTCGACGTGATGGCAACGTTGTCACGCTCCGTGTCCATGAGCGTTTGCGGCAATGAAGAAGCACAGTGTCTAGAAATATACTGCCTAGTGTGCTGAGAGCGGGCTAGGAGATGGCTCCGCAGCGAGATGACTGCCGGTGGCAACCGCATAGTGCGCTGCTGTGCGAGTGGGTGCAAGTGCGTTCCATCCTTGCGCTATGCAAGCGCTGGGAAGCTTTAAGGAGGCCGAGCTGCACAAGTCCATTTATTATTTTCGTGCATTTTCGAAATGTTTTTGCATAATGCTTTATTTTATGAAAACTACTTGATTGCTTTCACAGTACTGGCGCTTTGCACTACCAAATGAATATAATTTTGTGCCTACATTTTGCGATCCGCTACTGCCCACAAAAAAAAAAAGAGGCAGATCCCACGTAACTTGAGAATCAATTCTACGCAAGGTGATTGTGTCGTGATTTTTTATTAAGTAAAACATTATGAAGTGGCGCTAGTTTTATGCAAGAAATTGGATAGTCAACGCTGGAACCATCATTGGCGTTTCATGAACATTTGACTCTTCTTGCAAAATATTTCAAAGACCTGGCGTGCTCTGATGTAGAATACTTGGTTTCCACGCAGATTACTTGGTTTTGATTCCTCCGCTAGGGCACAAATGTTTATTAATTGCATTCGTAGGGCCAACGTTGCCAATGCCAGCCTAATGCTAAGGCGTTAAAAAAAGATGTGGCCAGAAGGGTTTGATGGCGTACGTGACGGGATTGTGAAATTATTCATGTCAGGACCAGCGACTCATATTCATCAAACCATCTTACCCGCCCGCACTAATTTTGGTTTACCCTAAGTTAATGGGGTGGGGATGATCGTGAGGGCACCCAGACGTAGGCGATTTCATAGATAGATAGATAGATAGATAGATAGATAGATAGATAGATAGATAGATAGATAGATAGATAGATAGATAGATAGATAGATAGATAGATAGATAGATTGATAGATAGATAGATAGATAGATAGACAGACAGACAGACAGACAGACAGACAGACAGACAGACAGATAGACAAATAGATAGATAGATATATAGATAGATAGATAGATAGATAGATAGAGAGATAGAGAGATAGATAGAGAGATAGATAGATAGATAGATAGATAGATAGATAGATAGATAGATAGATAGATAGATAGATAGATAGATAGATTCTCAAAGTGGTTGCAGTACCCAAATAAATTATTTTAAAAACGACTGACAGTATAACCGCCAAAGTTATTTTTTAATGTGCTTTGTTCTTGAGAGCAAGAATTACCACAGAAGATCCAAAAACCTTTACCTCTTAGCCTGCCTCTCATTAGGATTCAAACGAAAACGAAGAATGAAAACATGGCAATAAAAATTTAACACTCGCTGCATATGATACTCAAAACGTTGTTGGAAAGGGAGTCCGACGTTGAAATGGGAGAAAAACTTTGTGAATGAAGTTCAAGAGGGTATTTTCAATTTTTAAGATAAATATTGGTCTTTGGAACTATGCCAACACGGCGATTTCGTTCCCGACACCGTTCACCCAAATCCGTAAAATATACTTCGATGGAGTCAATCTGAGAATGATTTTCTCACGCGACAGCCTTCGGATTCAGGCTTTTGTCTGCTCTCTTGATCGTATTTTTTCATTCAGGAAAACATGCTGGATCCATTAGTGCGGAGAACAAGACACCTTTTCCTTGTTCGACCGATAACTACTTTGACAAAGCGGCACAATAAACGTTCTTTCTTTGCATTGCCGCTTAGCATTTAGCATCTCAGGGTGTTGAAGTGTACATATGGCGCCGTCTAACTTCGCAGTAAATCAGATGGCACGCACACTGACTTTAGGCGTGGCGAGGCTCCGGCAGCAACAGGACGAGAGGAATTTTGCGCGTTCATGCGCCCTCTCGACACGCAGCGCTGCTTGTGGCATCTGAGTGCAGTCATGACATGCGGGGCCACCTTCTCTTGTACGGAATGCGTGCGCTCAGTACAGTTGCCTGTAAATTTCTAGACACTATAGAAGAAGTGCGGGCAGCAGCAGGGAGTTGCCTTAAGAGGTGTGCGATAACGTTCCTGGCCTGCGTCGTGGTCTTCACTTGCTTCGGCTGCCTCTCAGCTTGGCTTCTGGTAGGTACAAACGTAATCAATACTATTTCAAGTGCGTATGGCATTTTTCTTTGAAGTCTTAACCTAACGTTTCTGGCATTGTGCTGTTCGGCGCAGAGATGTTTTTTTTTCGTGCTTTTCACTTCGCGTACCGTTTTCGTGGAACGCTTCGCACAAAAGAAAACTGTCTGTAATATTTTGCAGCACGTTTGCAAAAAAGTTCTTCCTTGACTCGAGAAATTGAGCCGCCGCCCGCGTTGTTCGGTTTGTTTTGTGGTGCTACATGTATTCGAGTTCACTGAATGACTGAGGTTTTGTGAAAAGTGCAACTATGCTCAGTATCGTGATCTGTGCTGTTCGTAAATTGCTCGAAGCTCCTACGAGCGCAATTAGAGGAGTGGTGAAACTAGAAAAATATTTCCTAAATAAATCTAGGACGTAATCTTTGAGTAAACACTCCTGCCTAGTCAAAGGCTTGCATGACACCTTAAATTGCTTTGCTATTGCTCGGCAACGGCTTGTGGCTGTTTTTCGCGAAACAGCAATGCAAAAGGTGCAAGATAAACTTAGTGCGAAGGTAAGAAAGAAAACGCAGCCAACCCTTTTTTTCCAGTTCATGCCGCAGTCAATTGCAGGAGAAAGTACTGCTGTGTCGCGTTGTGCACTGTATGTGTAGTCGTGTGTCTTTATTTCAGTTTCCTTTTGGTACGCTTATTGTTATATTGTTGCCTATATGTTTATTTCATGTATGTAACTAATAATACGGCAGCTGTATTTTCGCGTCTCGCAGTGAAATGAACCTCTCCTTGTACCTGCGTTTATCAAACATTAGTAATGTGGTCATGCGCTAGTCAAAAATATGACTTGAGAATAAAAGTTTTCGATCCTCCAGGGATTCTCATATATATATAAATTGTGTGCATAGACACACTCTAAGATCGTGTGCTTGCCGCTTTGGCGGAGCAGCTTACACGAAGCTCATGGATGCATGCAAACAACGCATTAAGATATTGAAGTATGGCCTCAGAGATGTCACGCCCATACAGGTGGATTTGGAGGCTGTATAATAATCCTATTTACTACAAGATGACATTCAAGGCAGTCTTTTCTGTGATCTGCCATCTCAGAGACTGCAAAGTTTCACTACACCCGTTTGATGTGCTGCGAACCCAAATCAGCCGCAGGGCCCTATAGATGTGTCCTCTCTTGACCTTCTATTTTACTCTATGGTGCTAGTGGCCTCACTTTCATGTCCTATGTCACGGTTTTTTCGTAGTAACAAACGAACCAAAATGCAGTGATTCTCGCTATCGCGCAGCTTTGCTGTCACGGTGGCGAGAGCAACTTACGCTTCTGTCTGCAGGATGAGCAGGTGGGCTTGCGCTGACGTAGTGACCAGAAGGTACGTGAGGAGCAGCGCTGGCCCGGCGGCGGCTGACGGAAGTGCCATGGCGCCGCGGCCAGAAGCCAGCTGCCGCTGCGCCAGCCTAGCGAGCTTGAGCTGACTAGCTCGTGCCTTCGGTTGTCTGACTCAAGATGTTCGCTGAAGCAATTGGCCACGCCACGTTGCTACGCAAAAAATACTGTTCGCTTGGCGACCACCAGAACAAAGCTTGCTTGCTTGATCCTTTCTTTTGTGGCTTTCACCCACTAAGGGGGATAGGCCAAGAAGCCGGTGGTTAATGTAAGTCAATACTTTTAGGTTTTCACGGCTAGGGGAATATGATTATTTTGTTTTGACTATGAAATAATTTGGTACAATATGAAAAAGGGGATGAAAAGAGAGAAAATTCAGAAATTGTGGAATATTTGAGGAGTAATTGTTATATAAAATTCTTCTGAAGGTTAAATCATTACGGTGTAACAGCTAAATAATAAATGGTAGATTAGCTATTAAAGATCGAGGGCTGATCAATGGCTCAGCAAGAAGATCTTCTTGTGTTACATAGGAATTCGCAGAAAGCCCCGAAGATGTTCCTGTCATTGTGTCCCAATGAAGCAGCCCCAAAAGACAAAATATTAGGAGTAGTCAGTGATTTTCCTAGTTTTTTAAATAAAATTTCCAAGCAGTTTTTTTCTTTGATTTTCAAAACGGCGAAATGTGAGAGGTAAATGATCGATATGTTCAGGGTCATTACAGCACGAGCACAGAGGGGATGGCACGAGACCAGACCTGTTTAAGTAGAAATGAAGGGGTGGTACACGCAACGTAATTTTGTTATAGAGACTTCAAATTCACGCGTGGGACAGCATTTATTATTCCATGCAGTTTGCGGAGCACAAGGAAGACGACAACGACGACGATGATGATGATGCCTTAGATATGACTTATACACACTCAGGGATTAGCCAAAAACTGAATAACAGGGTTAGGCGTTTTCTGCTGTGTTGGGGCTGGCTGGTCCCGACGAAGCAGAAGAAGAAGACGGCCGATGAAGACAAACGCGGCCAGCGGGGACGCCGACCAGCCCGAACACGCGGGTTGGCGCGAAGCGCCGAAAAGAACAACAACCGCACTCCACGGTTACCCAACGCACACTCTCTTTATTTTACAGTCACCCTGAAATCCTGGATGCCAGAGCGGCGCCCCCTGGCATCCTCACATGTCATTCCGAAACCAAAATCGATTAAATATTTATGAAAAAATAACGTACGTAAAACGAAAAGTGTCCTGTAAGTGTTGTTCGCTCGTTCATACCAGACAGAATAAACTTTCTTTTCAATAATACTGAACGTGCTAACAAATAATTGACACTAATAATGATCATAGTAAAAAAACATATCTCTCACAAACACCGTCTTTTTTTTTCTTGATAACCTTGCAACACCTATTTTTAGAAGTATGAGGGCAGCAGAAGGACGCCAGGTAGATTAAGAGTACAAGTGTCAATAACATAGATGAAAATGTTATTCACCTTCCTCCAGTAGGAGAGGAAGAAGGTGTAAAAGATGTAAGGCTGGTTTGTGCACCGATACTGAAGTGGCTAGTACATCCGGCACCTATTTTTCAGAATAAAAAGCCGTGGCTTTAAGTCCCGGGAAATTGCAATCTACAAAATTTTCTTTTCGTTTTTTTTCGTAATCGGTTTATGCGTAACTCACGAATGTGACTCCTGTGACGAAAATACCGATCATTGAGACTTGGCCTAACTCAGCGGAAATCACTTCGCACGGTAAAGTCATATGTTAAAGCATCCTTAGGAGCGGCCCTCACCCCCTTAATCTTAAAGCGACCACGTGGGGCGCCCCCACGTGGGAACAAATAAACGTAGCCTGACATCACAGCCCCTCTTGACAATATGATCTGGACAGCCCACATTTGATGATGGCAGTCGAAGCTTCTGAGGGCCAAACTTCATTTTTGTTCGCTGAGTTCTTTGTCCGCGAAATAGCAAGGGGCGCCCCCAGAGCACTCGCGTTAAAAGCTATGAAGTCACTCGAGCTTCGCTGTCAAGAAATTACGCAATAGTGTAATCGAATTCAGTGTGCCTCAGCTTCTAAATTACTAGTCTCGCTTCTGTGCTCGTGGCGTGCTCCAACGGTGCCATAAGAGGACGAAAAATCGCACGCTTACCACCGGCATTTTCAAAGTATCCTCGAATGCCATTTGCAAGAGCAAGTTCAGTGCCCACTATGCTCTAATTGTTCCTCTTGCGAGCTAATTAGGGGCCAGTAAGCCTGCGAAAAGCAACAAGTCTGCCTATGTTTGTGAGTTTTATACTAACGGGCCATTGGAAAGGCCCACTCTGCGAAATTGTCATGTTTTGATGCCTGCCGCAATCCTACGTTATTTCGGCGTAATATTACGTGCGTTAAGAAGACTACTTTACTGATGTGGGGGTGCTGACGCCCCCCTGTAAAGTTGTCTGCGCCCTGTGGCGCACGTGTCTCGCCCCGAGGCTGCATTTCGGGTGACGACCGGCGGGCGATAGATGGCGTTGTGTTCCCGTTGAGTACCACTATTAGTAGAGTGGTAGCGCCAGCGG
This sequence comes from Rhipicephalus microplus, assembly GCF_043290135.1. Taxonomy (NCBI): domain Eukaryota; kingdom Metazoa; phylum Arthropoda; class Arachnida; order Ixodida; family Ixodidae; genus Rhipicephalus; species Rhipicephalus microplus. Next base: position 192,217,936 of record NC_134704.1, on the reverse strand, counting down.
TGACCCCTGGCGGAAGGCAGGCCTTGGTGGCGGGCGAGAGTTGAGCGAGCCTATTCTGCGCGTGGCGGCTGCCGCGAACGGTTGTGTGTAACGTGGGTCCCCGGTGCTCGGCACCGCCGGCTTCGCGCCGAGGTTCCACGTGGTAAGTAAAGCGTTGACGACACTGCCTTGGGTATGTTGTTTTGTGTTTGTCATGTTATTGTGTGTTTAGTGTGTTACTTCGTTATGTTATTTGTATGGTAGCGTGTTAATTACAATTGTGTATCATTCGGCGGACGATATCGTCGTCTAAATTCGGTAAATAATTGTATGTTGTTGATTTGTACCGACCGCGTCTACTGTGTCCGTTCACTCCAAGAGAATGGCGTGGTGCGAGCTCATCATTTCGAGACCCCACACTACGTAATAATGATATTTATTTTTTCTTGCAAATCGGTTTGAATAACGTTTAATGCTAGAACCTTATCTAGTGCGGGAAGTCTAGCTGTACTATTCGAGGAGCTAGAGGGTGTTAAATGGGATATAATAGGGCTCAGTGAGGTTAGGAGGACAGATGAGGCCTATACGGTGCTACAGAATGGGCACGTCCTTTGCTACAGGGGCTTGGCAGACAGAAGAGAACTGGGAGTGGGGTTCCTAATTCACAGAAACATAGCTGGCAACATAGAGGAATACTATAGCATTAATGAAAGGGTGGTAGGTATCGTAATTAAACTGAATAAAAGATACAAGATGAAGGTAGTACAGGCTTACGCGCCCACATCCAGCCATGATGACGCTTCAGTTGAAAGCTTCTATGAAGACGTGGAATCGGCAATAAGTAAGGTAAAAACACAGTATACTATAGTGATGGGCGACTTTAATGCAAAGGTAGGGAAAAACCAGGCTGGAGACCAGGCAGTAGGAGATTATGGCATCGGTACTAGAAACGCCAGAGGAGAGCTACTAGTAGAATTCGCAGAACGCAATAATTTACGGATTTTGAATACCTTCTACCGAAAACGAGAAAACCGCAAGTGGACTTGGAGGAGCCCTAATGGCGAAAATAAGAACGAAATAGACTTTATAATGAGTGCACACCCTGGAATCGTGCAAGATGTGGAAGTGATTGGCAAGGTACGATGCAGTGACCATAGAATGGTACGGTCTCGAATTCGCCTAGACTTGAAGAAGGAACGGCAGAAACTGATACGCAAGAAGCCAATAAATCAGCTAGCACTGAGAGGGAAAGTACAGGAATTCAGAGTGTCGCCGCAGAACAGATACTCGGCTCTTAGTGAGGAAACCAACCTTAGCGTAGATACAATGAATGATAATCTGACGAGTATCATTGCGGAGTGTGCAGTGGAAGTTGGAGGCAGGGTAGTTAGACAGGACACTGGCAAGCTTTCCCAGGAAACGAAGAACCTAATTAAGAAGCGTCAAATCATGAAAGTGTCAAGTACAACAGACAAAATAGAACTGGCAGAGCTTTCGAAGTTGATTAATAGACGTAAAGTATGCGATGTAAGAAGGTATAACATGGAGAGAATTGAACACGCTCTGAAAAACGGAGGAAGTGTGAAAGCATTGAAGAGGAAACTTGGGATAGGCAAAAGTCGGATGTATGCACTAAGGGACAAAGAAGGCAAAATAACTACCAATATGGATAGGATAGTTAAAATAGCGGAGGAGTTTTACAGAGATCTGTACAGTAGCCGAGACAACCATGACCTTAATACTATAAGAACTAGCGGTAACCCAGATTACACCCCACCAGTAATGATAGGAGAAGTCAGAAAAGCTTTGGAGAGCATGCAAAGGGGCAAGGCTGCTGTTGAGGATCAGGTAACATCAGATCTGCTGAAAGATGGAGGACAGATTGTGTTAGAAAAACTAGCCACCCTGTTTACGAGGTGTCTCCTGACGGGAAGAGTACCAGAGTCTTGGAAGAACGCTAACATCATCTTAATACATAAGAAAGGAGATGACAAGGACTTGAAGAATCACAGGCCGATCAGCTTGCTCTCTGTAGTATACAAGCTGTTTACAAAGGTAATTGCTAACAGAGTAAAGAAAACATTAGAATTCAATCAACCAAAGGAACAAGCAGGATTTCGAACAGGCTACTCAACAATTGACCACATTCATACTATCAATCAGGTAATAGAGAAATGCTCAGAGTATAACCAACCCCTATACATAGCCTTCATAGATTACGAGAAGGCGTTTGATTCAGTAGAAATATCAGCCGTCATGCAAACACTGCGGAATCAGGGCGTAGATGAAGTATATATAAATATTCTGGAAGAAATCTACACGGGATCAACTGCTACCATAGTGCTTCATAAAGAAAGCAACAGAATACCAATCAAGAAGGGTGTAAGGCAGGGGGACACAATTTCCCCAATGCTATTTACCGCGTGCTTACAGGAGGTTTTCAGAATCCTAGAATGGGAACAGTTAGGGATAAGAGTCAATGGAGAATACCTTAGTAACCTGCGCTTCGCCGATGACATTGCATTGCTGAGTAACTCGGGGGACGAATTGCAACTCATGATTACGGAGTTAGACAAGGAGAGCAGAAAGGTGGGTCTTAAAATTAATCTGCAGAAAACGAAAGTAATGTACAACAACCTCGGCAAGGAGCAGCGCTTCGAAATAGGTAATAGTGCACTTGAAGTTGTGAAAGACTATGTCTACTTAGGGCAGGTAATAACCGCAGAGCCGAACCACGAGATTGAAGTAACTAGAAGAATAAGAATGGGGTGGAGCACATTCGGCAAGCACTCTCAAATTATGACAGGTAGTTTGCCACTATCCCTCAAGAGGAAGGTATATAACAGCTGTATCTTGCCGGTACTTAGCTACGGAGCAGAAACCTGGTGACTTACAAAGAGGGTTCAGCTTAAATTGAGGACGACGCAGCGAGCAATGGAAAGAAAAATGGTAGGTGTAACCTTAAGAGACAAGAAGAGAGCAGAGTGGATTAGGGAACAAACGGGGGTTAAGGATATCATAGCTGAAATCAAGAAGAAGAAATGGACATGGGCAGGGCATGTAGCGCGTAGACAGGATAACCGCTGGTCATTAAGGGTAACTGACTGGATTCCCAGAGAAGGGAAGCGGGTTAGGGGGAGACAGAAGGTTAGGTGGGCAGATGAGATTAAGAAGTTTGCGGGTATAAATTGGCAGCAGCAAGCACAGGACCGGGTTAACTGGCGGAACATGGGAGAGGCCTTTGTCCTGCAGTGGACGTAGTCAGGCTGATGATGATGATGATAGCTTTTTTACTGGAACGCCTGCTTGCCCCGCAGACGGCTTGTTTTTGCATATTTCTTGTTTTTTAGTCATGTACAAGATTAAAAATTTTCGCTCGTTAACAATGACGTTGCCCAGCCGCGGTGGTCTAGTGGCTTAGGTACCCGGCCGCTGGCCCGTAGGTCGCGGGATCGAATCTCGGCTGAGGCGGCTGCATTTCCGATGGAGGCGGCAGTGTTGTAGGTCCGTGTGCTTAGATTTGGGTGCACGTTGAAGAACCCCTGGTGGTCGAAATTTCCGGAGTCCTCCACTACGGTGTCTCATAATCACATGGTGGTTTTGGGACGTTAAACGCAGCATATCAATCAATCATCAACAACGATGCTGACCATTGGATTTCTATGTAGCCACATATCTATCACTGTTTCGTTAAAACACAGCATAGCAATGACGTGAAAAAGTAGAGCATCAGCTTCGCAATTTGGAAGACTTTCATGCAGAACCAATTGCTGGGTTTTTTATCTGTGAAGCTGCATTGTTTTTCAGTCTAGGTTTTCATCATTATCCGGCATCCATGGCAGAGCAGTTGAGCATTGTAGGCTGGTGTGTGCTACAGAAATCGATTAGATCCCATTACTCACCACAGGCCTAACTGCTGCGTTAAAAATGATGGAACAGTTGAGCCAATAAACGAGCATGTGCCGCGAAAATCTGCGCATTCTACCTTAAAGCTAGCATCATCATCATGAATACTCTACGCAACAAAGTCAATACACTCCACTGCACACAAATTCAACTAAAAAAGAACAAGGCCACAATTTTCCCAACCAATAACGTACGCGTCACGCCACTGTCACATAATACTCTGTGGTTATAAATGATGGTGCCTATGCTGCCACCTCATAGCCTAATAGGTGTTCGATGAAGAGCAGTGATAAAACATGTTTATAATACTTACAAAACATACAAATGCGATATCCTGAGAAAAAGACAACGAAGGTGGCGAAGGATCGCCCAAGCTTTCCGGGCAGATGAGTTTGCTCCAAGCTCACTCTGTGGCGGCCATGGCAAGAACATAGTGCGGAATGCGTGATAGCAGCGTTAATTAAAGTGGCTATAGGAACGCGTGTGGCTTGGAAACGCATGTGGGACGTCTGCGGCGGTCACCAAAGAAAGAAGGATGTTGACTGAAGGGTGGCACTAACGTGCGAACACGTCAGTGCCACCCCTCAGTCAACACTTTAACAGTGCAGCGACGTCAGCGTGATTGTCGCGCTATCTTTTTGGTAACTTAACACGTGCCTCCCGCAGACGTGTTCGTGGGCGTTTGTTCTCTTTCGGAGAGGTTCTTTTAATACACCAGCAGCATGGAAATTTCCACTCTAGAAGACAGCAAAGGTGCATACGCAGCACCCTCGTGCTGCTCTTTTCGCTTCTATCAAGTATTGGGGATAAATATCAGGACAAATGTTCACTAGGGGAGCTCGCAATATGGAAGAAACGCGACTGTGATTCGATACGTCGTTAGCGCGGTGAACTTCTATGCAAGACATCGTAGCAGCGTGGTGACATCACTTTTACTTCTGTGTGCGTGAATATAGATAAAACTGATATATTAATGAGGCTCCGATACATATGAACGTACTGAGTGGCAAACGTGGTCAACTCTGATGAGCGAACGAAGGCTGTCTTCCTCGAACACTAGTCTCAAGCAACGCCATTTGCCAAGTCTGGTGAGGTGCATGATGTGAGTGCCTTATGTAGCTAGCTTTATTAGTATTGACAGGTCATTAGCTCGGATATAAAGATCCACACCATAAATGACGCCTAAAATGTTTTTACAACCTGTAGCGACCATTGTTCAAAGTTGACGTTGACGATTTCTGTTATATTTCAAAGACTTTGCGGTACACTATGGTGCATGTCGTCTACGGCAAGGACTTTCTTTCGTGCATTGATCATTTCGTCTTTCATCTCAATCGGCGCCGTTTCCACGAGAAGCACACAAAGACCTTACCTGTTGAGCAGTCGCAAGTTTGACGCAGGGTCTTCGGGCATGAACTGAAGTGCGTGCTGCCAGCGCTGTGGTGCAGTTTTAACAGTGGAAAGAAGTGCGTAAAGAGTTTGATAATATGTGCGCAAAGTGAAGTGCCAACCGAACAAATGAGCATGCCATTTCTCACAAGCAAAAAGACATGTGAGAGTTTCAGGCTCTCCAGTGGAATACCTGCCCTCGGCAGGGGACAGTGTGCGAGAAGCAAACGCAATGGTGATAAGCTGATCACCTAATTGTTGTTGAAACACTGCTCCTAGTCCAACATCGGATGCATTCGTTGTGATGACGATAGGCAGCTTCTAATCGAAGATACTTACAACTGACTTCGAGGCCAGGATTGAATTATTAGCTCTGTTATGTTTCAGCTGACCAGGCAAAAGACGGTCCCTGGAGTAGAATGCGCAGAGGTTTAGCCTTATCTGCATAATGTGACACAAACTTTGCATAGTAACTAACAGGAGCACAAAACGTCTGCAACGATTTGGCATTAGTAGGGCGTGATGCATTCACTACGGCGTGAACTTCTTAATCATCAGGAGTTAAACCACGGTAACTGATCTTGTGGCCCAAAATTTTAATTCATTCACAGCAACAGTACACTTCTTGACAAGTTTTGTGCCACATGCACTGATGCGGTAAAGTACTGCACTTGAGTTTGCATTGTGTTCTTAGTGATTTTGACCCCATACCAATAGGTCGTCCAAGTAGCATAGTGCATCTTTTCAACGTTTAGAAAACATAGACACTTATTTTCTAAAACGCAGCAGGGGCCGTCGAGAGCCCACAGCATTGCAACGAAAACAAAACAGCCCATCGTGAGAAACAAATGTGGTGAAGTCTCCACTGCACTTCGATAGTTGCACTTGATGATAAAAAGACTCATGGACTAACTTAGATAAGCACACCGACCCAGAGAGCTGTTGAAGAAGCTCTTCAATGCGTTGAAGCGGGAGCCCATCGTTGACAACCACCTTGTTTGGCTCACGCAAGTCCACGCACGGGTGAACGGAAGCATCTTTTTCCTAGACAACATGTGGAGACACCGCTGCGGAGCAGAGACAGGCTCAATGATTTCACTGGATTGAGGGCAATGCAGTTATGCAGAAAATCACTCACGGAGCAGAAAAGGAAGGCGCCGAAGCTTGGCACAATAGGCACACACATCAGGTCGATGCACCACTTTATGCACAAAGCTGCCCACACAACCTAGTTCACGGATGAACAGTTGAAATAATTCACTGAGCTCGTTGGCAAAAATATCAGAATTCACGTTGACCTAGCCACAAGTAATGCAAGCAATGTGAATGTTTAAGAATAATGCACTGACACGATCACAACCCAGAAGGGAGCTGCCATTCGCACTGACGTAGAAAGTGACAGATGCAGTACGACTGCAGTCACTGTATGCAGTGACGTATCCTGGCGCACTCATGTCACCAATATCATATCAGCCTCTATTATTAAGTTTCTTCAAACGTAACCTCCGCCATATTTAACAGCACGTAAAACTAACCGCTCATGAAAAACTTGTCCGGCCAAAACTCGAATACGCGTCATCTGTCTGGCATCCACATCAGGCATATCTCACCGAAGAATTAGATGCGGTTCGAAATCGGGCAGCCAGATTCATTCATTCCGCGTAATCCGGTCACGCCTGAGCCACGTCACTAAAAATGAAAAGCGGTCTTTCACCTCTCGCCCATCGTCGCCGTCTCGCTAGTCTATTGCTCCACCAGAATTAGTACAGCGAAAGCTATTGTGAGATGACAACTCGGGTCACGGGCAAGTTGTCTGCCGTCGCCACCTCCGCCGTCGCCGGTGTTCATAACTCATTGTGCAAAAGAATAAAAAATGTAGAACTAATAATACAGTGGGGCTCAAGCACACGTCCACTGGGTACCAGCCCAGTATTCTACTACTGAACTACGCCCGAGCTTTTCTTTTCATGGTATTTATTAAAGTATTTGCACAATAAAGACAAAATCAAGTGAACAAAAATACAATGAAATCTCGAAAGTAAGCACTCAACCGTTACTCATAAACACTAAATGGCTAACACAGCGTGAGTTCCTCACTCGAGTTCTTCACATCGTGTTATACAAGCAAAAAAGGGGTGAGGTCAAACAGTTCTCTAAGACCGAGTACCGGTTCAGTCTAAAATTTAGCTCGTCGTAAATGTTTTTAGGTGGATAGCCATTTGAATGAAGTGTGCGCTTGAAGAGGTGGTGGGCTCTGCATTGCGGTCTTGCATTCGTGTCTTCCACAGGCTGTGCATACCCATGAGGATAAAGATATCATATGGTACTTCATCAGGCGTTTGTGGTAGAAGATCACGTATTGTGTGAGGATTAATGACGAAACGTTTTTTCAGTGCTCGCAGAAGCACATCCAAAAACAGTATGGCATCTTTGCAGCTAACAAAGCATTATTCAATCGTTTCCGGCACATCCCATCGACGGCAGTTAACCGACGGAATGAAAATGCCCTATCAATCTACCCATCTGTTTACCGCCAATGTTTCAGAGTGGAGTTTATAGAAAAAAATGAACTACGCCAGATCTTGCGACTTATTGGTGAAATCGCCTTAGGCAGGCTTGATGTCGCGAAAGAAATCGCGTTACTAAGACCTAAAACGCGTTGTAAAACAGCAGATGAACTACGAGTCAGTGCACAATTCGTATAGCGTAACGAGTGCACCGTACATTGTTTCAACCCATTAGAAAGCTTGTTTTTGTTCCCCTATTACCTACCCACTTCATCCATAGTTTCTCCTTTTCGTAAGCCACTGCATAAACAATCGGCAGAAAACTTCATGCAAGTGTTTAGCAAACACCACGCTTACAAGAAGAATGACAAGAAATAGCATAGCAAATGCTGGCCTACCACTCAAAAAATTATCAATGTCCTTAGTGGGTACCTAGGAAGTGTTCTTGCAGTAATTACCCATTGAGTCTTTGGAAAAGGCTTTGGTAGGCCGCTTTTCTAGCTTTCGCTGTGACTGTGCTATCCCTTCGGCGCAGGCCTGGCGGTTTTTTTTTCAGCTCTCTTCATCAAATACCTCACCACCCGCTGCCTAGGTCACTCGCAGCAAGCGTCGCGTCCACGTGCACGAACCACCACTTTTCATCCTTATTATTTTCGAGAACTCCTTCCTAATTGAATGGCCTTCACGTGAAAACTGTTACTGCCACCTGCCCATCAATTTTATAAAGCACCTGTCGGAATGTTGAATTTAACAGTACGTAAAGAAGGTTTAGAAGGTGTAGTAACACTTTAAAAATAACAAAATAGTTGCATTGTATAAACTTTTGTAAAGGACGTTTTCGTATTTTAATATAACCATTCGTTGTGTGTTATCCTCTTGGGGGTCTTTTAAGCTATTAAACTGAACCTAACTGAACTAAATGTTTGACTTGTGATGTGAAAGATCTAAAATGAATAATTGTTTCTTTGGAATAGGTCTGCAAAACCACGGGCAAGGAGACAGCTTCACACCTGAAAGATTTCTATAAATGTCAGTGGCACCAATTAACGGGAAGAATGCGCCAGTGTTCACGAGAAAAGTCAGGGGAACAATGCCCACTGGTTCGGCAATGGTAGGCTAAGGCGTTATGTGACGACCACCCACATTTGAAACGGTGACAGTATTTGCTTGGCCGGCGAAGAGACTGTATCTTGTAGTGGAGGGAAATTGCAGGTGTCCTGATGATGACCGCGTTCACCGCACGCGAGAGAAGCTTGGTTCCAAGCCGGACACTGAGCGAAATTCGTTAATTATTGACTTGATTCACAACGGAGGGAAAAGGCAGCCGGCGACTGCGCAGAAGAATGTTCCAAGAGCTCGAAGCTCGCTGCTGGCCTTGAAAAGGCGAAGTAAAAAGCGCGGACGCACTGTTTTGGCGGCTTCCTCAACCCGACGAGGCGGAAGGCCCGTTCATGTTGCGTGCCGCGTCGAAGCTGGAACCATAGAGTTTCTCAATATACACTAGAGGGAACTCTAGCGCTAGTGTCTATGGGAGCTGCAACACACGGCACTTCAGCGAGCATGGGAATGATGGGTAGTACACACATTTGCCTGATATTCGTACTTGTGGCCTGCTTGTGGCTCCGTGTGTGTTCGTGTTGCTTGAAGGTGTTTTCTCACGAAGCTAATATTAGCAAAGGTTGAGCGGCTGCACTTCAGCATCTTATTTTTTTAGACTTACCTTTCGAATCAAGTCGATAAGTTCAAAAGAGTTCGTTTTTTCTTTCAAAACAAAACCGTAACCAGCAATAAACGAAGCCGCAAGTGCAATTCGCCACCCGCAAGTATGAAGACTAGGCATATGTGTGTACTACCCATCATTCCCATGGTCACTGGACGATCGCAGCGCCAGAGTGCCCTCTAGTTAATTTTGAGAAACTCTATGGCTGGAACGAAGGGGAGCCATCTTGGACTTCCCGCCGAAACGAAGAAAAGGGATGTCTTGTTACTTTGACCCACGAAACGAATAGGTGCCGGAAGACCCCACAGCGGAAAGTTCCTGTACCGAGCTTCAAGCGAAAATCTCCAACTGCACTTGTACAAGTTCATCCTGTCATGCCAACGAGAGGGCTTCTGAGAGGCTAACGGACGAGCCCTTTTGAAGGTGCCGGCAACGGATATTATCGGGTGCGACGCCGTCCTCTGATCAGAGGGAGCTTCGTGGCTGGCACTAACCCATTATATGTTCGCTGACGTTGACCGTGAGGGGTACGCAAAAAAAAAAACACTCGCGTGCACGCGTCCCCGTGTATCCCTGCTGCAATCCACCCACTCGCGCAGGCAGGGAGACGTGAGAATCACGTTCCATTTTGATGACCCCTCCCGTTTATTGCGTTTTTTGAAGACGATAGTATTTCTTGGGGAACTTCGATGCAAAAGGTTTGGCCTCTCTGTTTGCACATTTGTCTGTTTCTCTACCTTTACCGCGAACCGGTTACTCTAAACAACACCAACCGATACACCGAACGGCCAACCCTATCCGCAGCGCCCACCAATGTTGCTCAAGAATCAGCGTTCTTAAGTGTGCGATTGTTAATTAAGAATCAATCAGTGCGCCTATCTGAGGTACCTTAACAACACGTCGATGTTTTGTAGGTGTGCTTTTATACTCAAGAATGCACACACAAGTAAATCTAAAGACCATAGAGTTGAACACGCTGCGCTGACAGTGCGACGTGGGGCTCAAGAGGCAAGTTTTACTAACGCTTTGCTAAAACGACATGGTGGTGGCACCTGCCCGTTGCTTTGCGTTCTACACCTTATTGCCTCCGAGAATGCACGCATCTTTCTCCGCAGGCACGCAGGCCTTCCTTCGTTTTTGGAGATAACTGCCAGATGGCGCTCGGAGCTAACGTGCCTTGATGCGCTCGTTCGCCTCCACTCCACGCTCGAGGCACTCTAACGCAGCGCCTCCGGAATACCATTCACCGATTTCCTTGCGCAGAACATCAAATAAATATTTTGTTCACTCTCTCCTCATTCAAGACTATCGTCCTTCGACGACATTTGCAGATTAAGTGCAGATACGAAGCCAAATTTTTGCTAGGCATTGCGTTCTGGCACTGCAGTCGCACTGCATTACTCGACTGCACGGTGCCTCGGATTATGTTAACGACGCAGGCGTCTTTGACTCGTTGGCTGATCTCAAAGTCTGACAGATCTTCAGGCCGGCTTGGCCCAATGCGTTGAGCATCAGGGCCTTTTGCCGCTCTGGCTGGCGGGCGTCATCTTCGACAGCGACCACATATGTTTGAAAATGAACTTCAAACCAACCCAAGGGTTGGTGGATCCGTGAGAAAGAAAAAGCGGGGGAGGTATGGCAGACGACATCGCAACCGGGAAAGCGCAAGACCAACGAAAGAAGAAACCGAACAAAAAATTTTGCAAATCCCGCGTTCAGTAGGAGTCGATGATATGCGAAGCACGAAAGGCAGGTTGATATGTCCCTTTAAAATCAGAACATTGTTACGACGTGGAGTTTAATGATGCCGTACATGACTTACGTGACATGATTATCATGTTTGAGTGTGTCATCTACCTTCGCCATCCATTCACGTTACGTGATACCAGATTTATTATATGCGGATATAGCGAAACAGCCGCGAGCCCGCTATGAGCGTGGTATGTTCTTATTTTCTTAAATGACAGGCTTGTCAGCATTGTCATGTTTGCGCCACTCATATACTTTCGTCATCCATAGACGCCACGTAAGGCCAAATTTGCTACATATGTAATTAGCAAACTGGCTGCGAGCGCATCATGAAGGGCCCAATATACTCTACTGTAGCCTTGATGTTCGTGCACACTAGGCACAGCGACGATACGTTAGCAAAACGTGAGCGTCCGTCGGCGCGGCCCGACGGCACCCAGCGCGAAATGCGACATGCTGCGTTTCGCGCCAATGCCTTACCCAGACAACACTGCGTCTCCCTATTTTCGTGACGGAGGCATGCCGGACGCACTGAAACGCACATGCGTCAAACAATGCTGCACGGACCGGTGCCTGGCGTGGCAACGCCAGCATGACGCGACGAAGAAGAAGAAGAAGAAAGAACTTTTTTTGCAAGGGCTTGGGAGGGGGTCATGAGCTTGATGGGTGGGGCCCCAAGTCCAGGGCTCCACTGGCTGCCGCCGCCTGCCCGACGTGACGCAAAAGTGCAAGCTGCACCTTTGGGTCAGAGCTGGCGAGCTGTGCCTCCCACTGCTCGAAAGTATTACAAAGCTTGTACTGACCTAAAAAGGTGTCTAAATTTGGTGGTCGTTTTAGGCACCCCAAGAAATGTGGTAGAGCAATGGCGAGCCGCCACACCACGGGCACGCATGCCCATACAGCGTTGGAAAAATTTTGTGTAATCTTTGAACATTAGGAAAGAATCCCGTTTGAATTCGGCGGAGGTCAATCGCGTCCTTCCCTTCTAATGATTTGTGGGGGCGCTGTATTTTTGTCGCATGCCTCGCTGGTCAGCAAGAATTTCGCGAAGGGCCTTCTGGATGGGTCACTATCCTCCTCGATAGCTTCCTCCTGGAGTGCTTCAAAGGATTGAATGTGCTGTTGAAGCTCTGCTCGGTTCGTGAGCCCTCGAGCACAAGCGTCGGCACTTTCGTTCCCCTCCAGGCTTGTGTGTCCTAGACACCTGATAAGCCTGTATTTGTTTGTTAATGTCCCAACTAAGAATTTCCTTATTTTTATCGGAAGGCAGCCTCTTAAAAAGAAACGGCACACTTCTTGCGAGTCAAAAATGATAGTTGTCTGTGGTTCATCTCTCTGTTCTTGCGCTTTGATTGCAAGGGCAATGGCAAAGCATTCCGCCTTGGCGATCGAGGACGTGTACAGCGATGCACATGTCGCTATGCAGTTGTCGTTGCTAAGTACTGATGCAACTGACCGTTTAAAATTGTACCTCGAAAAGTCCACATACAAAACATTTGATTTGTTTTTGAATGTTCTTCGGAGCCATCGCACTCTCTCCTCTCTGCGCTTTCTGTTTGTTTTTACGTCCATGCTCTTGGGCAGTGGTGAGATCGAGATCTTGCTGCGGACGGTATCTGGGATTTCTACAAGAACCTCGTCCAGGTTCTGGCGGTATGGCGGACAGCTCACCTTAGGAAGTATCTCTCTCCCCGATTTCGTTTGACTTAAACCATTCCTCTGCGCAGTCAGTACCGCTGTGTTTAGCTCAAGGAATATATACCGAGGTCCAAAAGCTTTTGGTTTGGTGTGCTTACCGGTAGCCCTATGGCCACATTGTAGGCGCCCCTAATTATAGACTCGATGTTTTCTTCTGATTTTTTTAACACGTGGAAAGCTAGACTATACGTAACCTTACACAGTACAAGTATCTGTACTACTCTAATTGTGTCTCCTTCTTTCATTCCCTGTTTGCGGTATGTTATTCTATAGATCACTCGTGCAACTTGTTTCGTGGCTGATTTTAATATGTTTATTGTATGAATCGCTCGTTCATTACTTTGAACCCAGTAACCAAGAATACGTGCGACGGTCACCTCATGTACTTTCACACCTTCAATGTGTATGTCGATGCTTCCATTACATTTGTATCTTTTTCGTGTACCCTGAAGAATTCAAATTTTTCTTGGGCACAGCTGAGCCCGCCTGCCTTCGTAAAGTTTTCAACTGCTGTTGCAGCCTCTTGAAGTGTCTGCTCTTTGTTAGCCAAAGAACCACGCGTTGCCCATAGGGTGATATCATCCGCATAGAGAGTGTATCCTAACTGCGGTACTCGATCCAGAGCTCTCGTGAGTCCTAACAAGGCGATAATAAATAGCAGGGGAGAGAGGATGGCTCCTTCAGGGGTACCTTTGTTTGGCATCTCAAATGCGTCTGACGTGACTTGTGCTACGCTTATCGAAGCCAAGCTTTCTGTGAAGAATGCCTTGATGTAATTGTAGGTGTTTGTCCCACATCCAATGTTGTTTATTTCTGTTTGGATGACCTTATGCAAGATATTGTCCAATGCTCCTTTTAAATCAATGGCTAGTATTAGATGTTCTCCTCCTGTAGGTATATAGCTCAAAACTTCCTCCTGTAGTGAGAGAAATGCATTTTGAGTGAAGAGGCCATTGCGGAAACCCAGCATAGTGGCTGCAAAAAGGCCGTTGCCCTCTATAAAGTTTTGGAGCCGATTATGAATAACCCTTTCGAAAACATTTCCCATGCATGACGTCAAAGATATGAGCGTAAGTGCCTGCAGGGATGGCTTCTTTCCGGATTGCGGTATTGTAATAATTTTGGCTATTTTTCATTCCTCGCATATCTTCCCTTTGAGCCAATGGTTGTCATTAAAACGGTTTGTCAGTGCCTCTATAACCTTATCGCTGAGGTTCCTTATCATTGCATTTGTGATTTGATCTGAACCAGGGGCAAAATTTCTCTTGGCTGCTTGGGCAGCAACAAAGACCTCTTCCTAGGTGATTGGGGCGTCGAGTTTCTCGTTTCTCGCACCAGTGTAGTGCATTTCAATACTGCAACTATCGGTATTCTCTCCTACGTATCTGTTCTTAAGTGCTTGTATTAGCTCCTCCTCTGTGCCCGAAAAATTATGCATTATTCGATGTAGTGTTCTGTTCGTGGCCAATTTTGATTTTTCTTAATCAAGCATGTTCCTTGGGATGGCCCAAGTTTTCGCAGTGCTCAGAGTGTCCTGTAGAGAACTGCAGAACTGGATCCATTCCTTAGTTGCAGTTTTGTTAGCGTATTTATTTGCCTCCCCTCCCAAAGCAGCGATTCTGCGGAGAAGGTTCCGGTTGAGTCGCTGGTTTTTCCACCTTTTCAACATACAGCGCCTGCTCTCCCACAGGTGGAACAGGTGCCTGTCGACTGCAGGAGTCTCTGCTGTTCTTGCGATATGTTTAGATGTTTGTTTGTGAACTCAGATTATGTACCCTGACCATTCCCCAATCGACTCCGGTAGAGAGTCGGGTGGGGGATCGCTTCATCTGTACCTTTCAGAGTCAGTGATGACCACGTCTCCTATTACCCTACGTAGTTTTGGAGTTGACAAAGAAATGCTGATTATGTAGTGATCGCTGCCGAGATTCTCTTCCAGGTTTGTCGAGTTAGAGTCGTTAATATTACGTGTGAATGTCACATCTGGGAACGTGCTATCACGTAGGCTGTTACCCAGCATCGTAGGTGTTGTGGGAAGAGTAAATAAGCTCAATTCTAGTTTGGATACGGCGTGTTCGATAGGCGTTCTATTAGGGGAATCTCCCTAATAACGCCGAGTTGTGCTGGGTGCGTTAAAGTCGCCCAATACCACAAGTCGATCTCTCACCCCTGCAATGCCAACGACATCTTTAAGCAGTGCACCAAAGTCCTCGTGCTTGTCTTCGGGAGGGCTGTATAGATTTATTACTACCGTTTTCACTTTGCCTCTCTCCAGAGGAAGGAGTGTGATTACCATAAGATTTATCCACAAACTTTTCATGTGCTCAAACTTTGCTGCAAAACCTTTGCTAACCAGCGAGGCTATGCGGGGATAATTTGGATCTTGTAAATAATAATATCCCTGCAGTTTTACAATCTTGAACCCAACCTCCTGCAGGCATAATACGTCTGGCTGAATTGGTACCAAGTTCATGTAATTTCGGAGTGCTACGACGTGCTTGTGAAAAGTGCGACAGTTCCACTGCGAAATCTCTAAATGTTCTACACTTTTTATAATATTTTTTCCCGTGCTGCATGGTCGTATCTATGCTATCGCGGCTCGCTTTGGATGGTTTGTCAATAAATTGGGCGGACAGGGAGCGTTTGTTTAGTGCCCTCTGCAAGCCTTCCAAAGCTTGTTTAACATACTGTCTCTGAATTTTTAGTTCTTTTATGACAAACGTTTCATTTCCGTCATGAAATCAGCTAGAAGTTTATGTAAAGTAGCTATGCTTTCTCTCTTTGCTTGAACGTGCGTATGTACTTGCTTTATTAGTTCACTGCTTTCTGATTGAGTAGCGAACGAGTTCTGTTGCTGCCCAAAGAACCGTAAACTTGAAGCATACGGCTTTAGAGGTAAAGCACAAAATCTTATCCGTAGTTATTTGCACAATCGACTACAGTACATTTGTCTCCAGGATGCTCAATCTGAAGAAACTGTAATCAAATATGGTGTGCCTCAAGGCTCTCTACTGGGCCCTCTACTATTTATAACATATGTGAATGATATTGTTAATATCCCTTTTACTGGGGAGGTATTAATGTATGCTGATGATACGAGTGTTTTCTTTTCTGGGAATGATTTGAAGGAGCTAGAGGCGATGTCAAACAACTGGTTGAAAGAGCTTAATCTCTGGGTATCTTCTAATAAACTAAAAATAAATGTTAAAAAGACAAAGTTTATGCTTTTCTATCCTAAAAATAAAGAAGTAGATTACATTATGAATTTATACTATGGCGGTTCGCAACTAGATCTACTACACAATCATTCGTTTCTAGGCGTTTTTTTAATCAAATTTAAGTTGGTCAATACACGTGAACAATGTAAGGATGAAGGTAGCGAAGTCTATGGGCATGTTGAACCGTTTACGTAACTTTTTAACAACTAACTTAAAGAAGGAATTGTATTTTTTCATAGTACATTCTCATTTTAGCTACTGCTCGTTAGTGTGGGGAACAGGAATTAAGACTGATAATGAAAAGCTTTCTTCTCTACAGAGGAAAGCAGTTAGACAACTTAATTCGGGGTATAATGTAGATGCGTCAGCTCTCATGTTAAAGTACAGAATTCCACATTACTGCCTTGTTTACAAAATAAAATTGTCGATGTACATATATTGCGAAATATCGGGAGACTGGGGTTCATTTAGCCGTCGCTATTTAAGCAGGAACACCGGCCACGACCTTCTTAAAACACACATAGTTGTGGAAAGAACACGCACAAACTATGGAATGCAAACAATACACTTCCCAATTATGAAGTTATGTAATGAGCATCCTGCAATAATTGAACTAGCACGATCGTGCACCAACTCAAAAAAATTCAAAATGAAAATTCGGTCCCTCTTTAACACTTTGGATAAATGCACTCTCAGCACGGTAGGGTGAGCTACAGTCTCTCATACTATTTGTATATATATATATATATATATATATATATATATTGTATATATATGTTTATGTGTGTGCATTGAAATAATTTATATTGTTTCTATTGCTACTGTTACGTCCAGCGCGAGCAGGACCTTGTCAGGGGGCTAACCACCTTCTTTTGTCCTGACCGCGGGCAATGCTTTTTGTACTGTTCGAAAAATGAATAAATAGAACACTGATAAAGGTGCAAAACGACGAAGTAGGGTCACAGTAGAACATAATCATGGAGGTGCACCGCAAGTAAAAAGTTATACAAAACAAACTGTCCATGCTTCACCTCGTCACCATTGTAGCGTCGTGTTTTGTGGCTCCGGTACCGTCATTTTTGCGCCGTGTCTTGGTACCGACGAAAGATAACAAGGAAGAGTGAACTGAAGCCCACTGACGCTGCCGGCGTGCCCGCCGGATAGCCACCACACGACGGAGCGCATTTCGCCGAAGAAACGTCCCTCTCGCGCCACAGCTCATCTCTAACTCATTTAATTAGACAATTATACACATGGTACATACCGATGCCAAACGAGGCGCCACATGACATCCAAACATAAACTGACATTTAAAACGAACTAAACGGAATAGCACGGCACCACAGTTAGTACACCGCGCGCGTAGCTCACATGCTTCATTACGTCAGGTGAGTCAGTAATGCTCATGTCGCCAGGCCGAGTGGTAGGATTCACACTATTATTTATTAAAAGGCGTTTCATTTGATATGCATGACGCCAGGTTAGTACAGCATTTGCGTTGCCCACATGCGTGATGACGTCACGTGAGTCACTAGTAAACAAGTCACTAGGCCGAGTGACAGGCTTCACGTTAATACTTTTGGAAGACGTTTTCTTTGATATCCATGACTTCAAGTTAGTACAGTGCGTGCGTTGCTCACATACGTGATGACGTCTTGTGAGTCACTAGTGATGAAGTCACTAGGCCGAGTGAAGATGTTCATGTTATTATCCTTTCGAAAACGTTTCGTTTGATATGCATGACGCCGAGTTAGCACAGCGCTTGCGTGGCTCACATGCGTTATGATTTCACGTTAGTCACTAGTGATCAAGCAACTAGGTAGAGTGATAGGGTTCAAGGTATTAATCTTTCGAACACGTTTCGTTCGATATGCATGACGCTGGATTAGTACAGCGCATGCGTGGCTCACATGAGGCATGATGTCAAGTGAGTCACTAGTAAACAAGTCACTAGCCGAGTCAGAGGGTTCACGTTATTACTCTTTTGAAGATGTCCCGTTTGATATGTATGACGCCAGCTTAGTACAGCACCTGTTTGGTCCACGTGCGTGATGATATCACGTGAGTCACTAGTGATCAATTCTCTAGTCCGATAGGTAGGGTTCACGTTTTTACTCTTTTGAAGACGTTTCATATATTATGCATGACCCCTGTTTGTACAGAGTGTGTGTGCCTCACTTGCATGATGGCGTCATGTGAGTCACTAGGTTGAGTCACAGGCTTCACGTTATTACTCTTTCGACGACGTTTGCATGACGCCAGTTTAGTTTAGTGCGCGCGTGGCTCACATGCGCGATGACGTCACGTGAGTTACGGGTGATCATGTCTCTATTTCGATAGATAGAGTTCATGTTACTACTCCTTTGAAAACGTTTTCTTTCATATGCATGACCCCAGGTTCACACAGCGCACGTGTGGCTTGCAATAGTGAGGACGTCATGTCATTCACTAGTGAGCAAGTCACAAGGTTGAATGTAAGGGTTTGTGCTATAACACTTCCGATGACGTTTCGTTTGATATGCATAACGACATATTCGTACAGAACGTGCCTGGCTCATAAGCGTAATAACGTCACGTTAGTCACTAGTTCTCTAGTCACAAGGCTGAGCGACAGGGCTGAGAATATTACCAATTCGAAGATGTTTCGTTTGATATGCATGACGCTAGGTTAGTACAGCGCGTGCGTGACTCAAAAGTGTCAAGACGTCATATG
Organism: Rhipicephalus microplus; assembly: GCF_043290135.1. Lineage (NCBI taxonomy): Eukaryota > Metazoa > Arthropoda > Arachnida > Ixodida > Ixodidae > Rhipicephalus > Rhipicephalus microplus. The sequence goes on along the minus strand of NC_134704.1, from coordinate 192,199,057 downwards.
AGTCACCAGTGAACAACTCACTAGGCCGGGTGATAGGGCTCACGTTATGGCTTTTTGAAAAACGTTTTATTTGATATGCAAGATATCATATTAGTACAGCACTTACGTAACTCACAAGTGTGTTGAAGTCTCGTGAATCACTAGTGATCTAGTCACTAGGCCGCGTGATGGTGTTCACGTTATTATTCTTTCGGAAGACGTTTCGTTGAATATGCATGAAGCCAAGTTTGTACACTGCGTGCATGGCTGACATGTGTCATGACATCTCGTGAGTCACTTGTGAACAAGTCACTAGGCAGTACAATAGAGTTCAATTTATTACTCTCCTGAAAATGTTTGATTTGATATGCACTATTCCATGTTAGTGCAGCGCGTCCGTGGCTCACATGCCAGTCAGTCAACGAACTTTACTCACAAGTTGTCCCGAGAAGCCCCTCTCTTTAAGAGGGTGGGTCGGCTGTGGGCGGCATTCACGTTGTTTGATGACGTCCCGTGAGTCACTGGAGATAAATTGATAAGTCCGAACAGTAGGATTAACGTTAACACTCTTCCGAAGACATTTCAATTGATGTGCATGACGCTACGTTAGTACAACGCGTGCGTGGCTCACATGAGTGATGACGTCATTTGAGTCACTAGTGAACAAGTCAATAGTCCGAATGACAGGTTTCACGTTATTCTTTCCAATACGTTTCGCTGAATATGCATGAAGCCAGGTTAGTGTAGCGCGTGCACGGCTCACAAGCGTGATGACATCACGTGAATAACTAGTGATCTACTCACTAGGCCGAGTGATAGGGCCACGCCATTATTCTTTCGAAGACGTTTCAATGAATATACATGACGCCAGGTTAGTACAGCACGTGCGTGGCTCACATGCGCGATGAGTCATGATGTCCCATGAGTCATTAGTGATTAAGTCATTAGGTCGAACGATAGGGTTTCTAAGACGTTTCATCAGATATGCATGATACTAGGTTAGTACCCCGCATGCGTGGCTTGCATGCGTGATGGCGTCACGTGAGACACTAGTGATCAAGTCTCTTAACATAGTGATAGTAAGTGGCGCATCACCGTTCGAAAGGCACTTCATTTCATAGACATGTCGGCAGCTAAGAAAAGTGCATATTTAATTCGGGCGGAACTTCATCAATGTCGGTCACTACCGCTAACATACGAAAGTGCGACCTGAGTTAGCTGCCCTTTGTCTTTAGTCATCGCAAGTGTATCAGGAATCGTAAGCAATATTTTACACAAGCAAATTACTTTGATAGATATGCATGGCATTAAGAGTCCAAGTTTTAGGAAATAAAAAAGTACAACTTGCGCGACATCTTTCAAGACTGTAATTCACTCACGTGAGTCACTTGTAACTAGGAAACGTGCCTAGAAAAAGAAATAAAGGAGTGATGTAGCACAAATGGATGATGACGTAAATAAATAGCCTCAAATGATGACGCTTTTAGGTATTTTATCGCAAATAATACGTTCAATGATACGTAGAACCATTAAGGAACATTCACGGCAACAGGAATTAAAACGAAAGAAATTTGTATTAAAATGACAACCGCAAGAAATAAATCAAATGCCAAGTGGAATAATAGTAATGACACTGAGACTAAGTTTGCTGGTGCCTGGAATAATTATTTGGCCCTCGTAATAAAAGTGTTGGCGTTAGTATTAAATTGACTGGCGCCTGGATTAGTATCAATCTCCGGTGCTGGGAATTGTAGGAAATTTGTAGAAGTAGCTACAACAAGACGGCTTGCCGGGTACCGAATATAAATTTTTAGAAACACAAGTCTACTCAGGCACCTTCGCCACTTCGCGCGCTATGAGGTAAAGTAGAAACAATATATAATTTTTTGGACCTGAAGGTGGTTTACTTCAGTATTAAAAAAACATTTCGAAATACGTTTACGTGGAATTCGTATGAAGTTTTCTGTGCCTGTATATATGCCTTTCGGAGACTCTATTTCTGGGTTCTCCAGTGCGAAGATATACGCGGCTGTTAATGTCGATGCTGTAATATTGAAACTAATATGGCGTATAATTATACAGTGTTATTATCCTAACGTGTCTACATCACTGTGTGACTATAAAAATCATGGTGTTGCTCTGATTTATGAAAAATAATTTTTTTCTTTTATTTAAACTTACATAAATTCATGGATTAGATCGAGTAGCATAAATTCTTAGGCAATGTGTAGTGTTCTAAATATATAGGCTCCATTATTATAAAACTGTATAATATTTTTCAAACCACTCAATTCTCAACCAATCACCCAAAGTGGGTATGCGCCGCGGGCGATAGGTGAACAAAAACATTATGTAGGCTATAGTCACAGAGAGTTTTTCTTCGCAACTAAAGGTTGAGCCACTCCTCTTGGATCCAATATGCCGAAACGAAGCTCGAGTAGACCCAAGAAATAAGTAAAGTGAGATGTCAGGGAAAGCATCAAAAAAGCACCTTGTAGACATTCTTCGGCCCTTTCATTGTCACCGATTGTCGTTACCGACAGCTAAGTGGCTTCCGCGAAAAAGCAGAAATGAGGCGCACGACACGACAATTGGGAGAGCCAGCCATAGAATTTCTCACAGAAACTTTGTGAGAAAATTCATGACGGCAGGTATCCACAGCACGGCGTGGTTGGCGCCGAAGAAAAATCGAAACTGAAAATCTTGCACAACATTTTTTAGAGTTTCATGGCTGATCCCCCTTGGTGGGTTGCACCAACACTTCAAGGAACAACAAATCAACAGACAACAATAACCATTTGGTTTTTTTTGCCATTCCGAGAATCGAAAATAAGCCACCGTTAAAAAGGCTATAGTGCCTACGGCTTTACCGTATATTCTGGATAGTGTAGTGAGCCCAATAACATAAAAAAACATCTGCAGATTACGAACGAGTAGATCGAGGAAGAAGAGTGTGAAGACGTGCGTCTACCGGGCGTGCCGCGCTCCGCACAGCGATGTGCCGGGCCACCGGGGTCGCCCTGACCCTCGCATGCATCGCAGCACAAGCATTCGCACTTCCACAAGATGCGACCAACCCTCAGTGAGTGCTTGCAAAATCGGACTCTATCCATTTCAGTTGCGTGACGTCGTCATTAAAACGCTGCAAACAACGTTCGTTTTTAGATCTAACAATCCCGAAGAGTGATGGTGAGCAGAGCTGTGAGAAAAGCTCAGAGTTTTGCTCTCTGAGAGTATATAGCTGAGAGCATGCCCCTTTTTTATTTTGTTTTTGCTTGAGTACTGATTGCTGGAACATGGTTCTAACTTTCACAAAGCAAATACCTGAATGATAAGTAAATATTTTAGTGTCCTTATATTCAGGTAAACAAGATGTACATGAGCATGTATATGGTCACGGTAAACAGCGGATGACTTTGAGCGTGCTGCGCAACGTGACCTGAAGTAAGCAGTAAACATATTGTTACGATGCTGAGGCTGACAGGTTAAATAAAAACAAGCGTCTTTATTAGGGCGAACTTGTGCCTTCGATTCTAAAGACTATGGTCTTCAAGTACGAGTAGCCGAATGGCACAGATCCAACTATATTCCTCTTCCTTGTAGCCGGAGCGCCCGAACGCGTGGCGCATGCCAGCCGGGTCTTGCTAGTGCTGGTGCCACGATGATTGTGGCGGCCTACTTGAACGTGGCGAACCTGTCGCAGCATTACCCCTCTCCTCAGACGCATCGTCCCGATGCTTAAGACAGTTAAAAGGTACAAGCACACTCTCACTCGTTTTCCCACAATCTGTCAAGATAGGGCTTCATGCGGACTACGTGTATCACTTCAGGGGGATTGCAGCGTCTTGAACTCACGTTTCCAGCGAATCTGACTTCATAAGTGGCGTCGCGTATACGGTTGAGTACTTCATAAGGGCCGAAGTATCGGCAAAGAAGCTTTTTAGAGAGTTCGTGACGGCGCACTGGTATCCATAATTACACTTTGTCACCGGGATGATAAAGTGCATCACTGCGTCGCTTGTTGTACCGACTAGAATCGACGTGCTGTTGGTGGCGTATTCGGTATCCTGCCATTTGCCGTGCTTCTTCGGCTCTTTGCAAGAAGTCATCTAAGTCAGGTGGATAGCTACTTTCGTCCTGTAGTGGTAACATAGCATCCAGCGGGGTGGTTACTCTTCGGCCGAATACTAGTTCGAAAAGGGCAACGTGGGTTGTTTCTTGAACGGTTGTATTATATTCGAATGTTACGTAGGGCATTATTTCATCCCACTGTTTATGTTCAACATCGACATACATTGTTAGCATGTCGGTCAGAGTTCTGTTGAGGCGTTCCGTAAAGCCATTTGGCTGAGGGTGTTACGCCCTTGTTTTCTGTGATCGGTATTTGTCATGCGCATCAGGCATTGTATTAGGTCTGCAGTAAATGCGGCGCCCCGATCCGTAATAACCACGATGGGTGCACCATGTTTGAGCACTTTGTTATTTACAAAGAACTTGGCGACTTTGGCAGCCGTCGCATTGTACAGAGAGTCAGTCTCAGCATAACGGGTCAGATAGTTTGTGGCTACGACTATCCATTTCTTACCTACACACGATGTCGGGAAAGGTCCTGGGAAGTCCATGCCGACTTGTTGGATTGGGACACCCGGATGGTCTATTGGCTGGAGAAGGCCGGCTGATTTTGCGGGTGGAGTTTGACGCCGTTGACATTGACGACAAGTTTTCACGTAGCGCTGCACTGAGGCGAGCAACTTAGGCCAATTTTATTTCCGGCGAATCCTGGCGAATGTTCGGCTCACACCCTTGTGTCCAGAAGTTGGCTCGTCGTGGCATGCATGCAGAATTTCCTCTGTATTGTAGTGGGCACGTCTAGTAAAAACTTTTCGCCAATAGGTTCGAAGTTCCTCCTGTGAAGGACACTTCCTCGAAGGCAGGACGTGGAGAGCCTTCTGGAGAATATGCTAGGGACTTGAACGTCGAGACTCGGCAGGTGTTGTATAAGCGCCAGCAAATCCGGGTCATCTCGTTGTTGTTGAGCTATTGACAATGCCTAGAAATGGGAAGTCTTCCTCTTCAGGTACACTTGGATCGATGGGAGAGCGTGACAAGCAGTCAGCATCGCTGTGTTTCCTTCCAGATTTGTGCACGACCTCAGTGGCATACTCCTGCAGTCTAAGGCTCCATTTTGCTAGTCGACCTGACGGGCCCTTGAGAATTGCCAGCCAGCATAGAGTGTTGTGGTCACTGACAGCTCTGAACGGTCTATCATAAAGAAAGGGTCAAAACTTGTTCATTGTCCAGATGACTGCGAGGCACTCTTTTTCAGTTGCAGAGTAGTTTTTCTCAGCTTTTGATAGTTTGTGGCCGGCGTAGGCTAACACTTTCTCTTGACCATTTTGCCAATGGACAAGGATGGCGCCGAGGACGACACTGCTAGCATCGGTATGGACTTCAGTGTCGGCTGTCTGATCAAAATGGGCAAGTATTGGTGAACCCTGTAGTCGTTTTCTTAATTCATCAAAAGCTTTCTGTTTGCTTTCCCATGTAAAGGGCACGTCGTTTTTTGTTAGTTTTGTAAGAGGTTCCGCAATCTTTGAGAAGTTTTCCACAAATCGCCTATAGTAGGCACATAAACCCAAAAACCGACGCACTGACTTTTTGTCTCTGGGTGTAGGGAACCTCTGAACAATGGCTGTCTTTTCGGGATCAGGATGAACACCATCGGAAATAATGACGTGTCCAATCTCTTCGAAGCCAAAGTGGCACTTTTCTTGTTTGATTGTCCATTTCGCTTAGCGAATGGCTTCCAATACTGTGCGTAGTCGCTCTAAATGTTTGTCAAACGTTGCAGAGAATACCACCACGTCATCCAAATACACTCGGCATGACTGCCATTTCAATCCCGCAGGACAGTCTCCATCATTCGCTGAACGTCGCTGGTGCGGAACAGAGGTCGAATGGAAGCGAAGTGCATTGAATTTGTAGAGGCCATCTGTTGTTACGAATGGCGTTTTTTCACGGTCCCGCTCATCTACCTCTATTTGCCAATATCCGCTTTTCAGATCTAAGGAGGAGAAAATTTTCGCGGAGTGCAACCGATCTTGTGTATCGTCGATACATGGCAAGGAGTAGACATCTCGTTTATTTACACTGTTTAGTTTTCTGTAGTCGACACAGAATCTAAGCGTGTTGTCTTTCTCCTTAACGAGCACTACGGGGTACGCCCATGGACTATTCGAAGGCTGGATGACATCATTCGAAAGCATCTCCTTAACTTGGTTCTTGATAATTTCTCGTTCTTTCTGTGACACCCGATATGGATGCTGGCATATAGGCCTCTTGTCGTCTTGCATTATAATTCTGTGTTTCGGGATTGACGTGCGCTGGACCTTCGACGCCCTTAAAAAGCAATCAGAGAATTCTTTGGCCAAGGTGTGAATTTGTTTCTTTTGACTGTCCGGAAAGCTCTGGTTGGCGGTCACGGATGTGTCGATGTTGCAGGCCACTGGTCGAGTGGTTGATGTCGTTAAGCTGCATAGTTCAGTCGCCATACAGAAGTCGTGTAAATAGGCAATAGCCGTGCCTTGAGCGATGTGTTCAACTTCATTGGAGAAATTTGTGAGTTGGACGTCTGCACGGCCATTCTTCAAGTGAACAAGACCCCTAGCTACGCGGACACCTTTGCTCAAAAACAGCCCTACATTTGTATTCGCTATGCCTTCGCGGTTGTACAATGCGTCATTTCCTACGAGCACCATTATACTGCGTCGTGGCAGCACAGTTACGTCATCGTGAACAACGCGTAGAGCAGTTAGGCGGCGTTCCTCAGATTCCTCCACAGGTATAGCTCGTTCAGTAGAAAATGACAAGCTGGACCCACGCAGGTCAACTACGACGCCATTCACTCGCAAGAAATCCATTCCTCTAATGAGTTCCCTTGAACATTCTGGCAGCACAGTGAAATCCACCACGAAAATAAACCCCCGTATTTCAAGTCTTGCAGTGCATCTGCCAAGGGGCATAATAATGTGACCGCCTGCCATGCGTATCTGCGATCAACTTCAATGTGTCGCAACTTTGTTTAACTTTATCACCATCTTGTGACTTATCACTGAATAGTCAGCACCCGTGTCGACTAAGGTATTCAGCTCCCATCCTTTCATTCTCAACCGCAAATCTGAAGTAACGTTTTCGTTGCTGCACCCATCTACCGGAAATACACCGTCATCAGCCTCAAACCATTTCGGATGATCTTCGTAACTGACGTTATCAGCGGCCTCGCCTCCACAGGTCGCATGATTCAGTTTTCCGGGAGTCGACTTGGAGAGCGATGAACAGGCTGCCCTGAAGGTGCACGTGGGCTAGATGACCGGTAGCGCGTAGGCGATGGTGACTGTGACCGATGTCGGCGTAGAGGTGGCGAGTTCTGGGGCGTGGACAAGTACTCCTCAATCTCCGCTGGTCGTTCGCCGTTTCGGGGCACGCTGCATACGACGGAAGCCTCTTAATCCAGCCTGTCGGTAAGGACACCCACAATGAAAACACAGAGGCCTGCGCTCGTGATCACGCCAGACGTCACTTTTCCTGGGCCTGTGCTCAACATAGTGATGTGTGCTACGTGCTCCTGGGGGCAGATAGGTAGCTGTTGGTTCCCGTGGACGAGGTGCGCTGCGTGCTGCAGGTGGGAGAGGAGTCATTGCCTTCGCAACTGCTGCATTGCTGTGTACCGTGGGTTGTCTGACAACTTCAGAGTATGTTCAGATAGGTCAAACCAGCTGCAGCTCACGTTCTGGCTCTCGTATCACCTGCCTCAGTTCATCACGAACAACGTCCATAACAGATAGCGCAGTTGGAGTCTGGAGCATTTGCAGTCTGCTCTGTTCTTCTTTAAAAACCAATCTAATGAGCTCCCGCAGGGCTTCGTCGTTTCGCACGCCTCCGGAGAAAACCTGTGCAGATGCGCAGTTAGGATTCCTGTTGTAATGCCGAGCCCACTGTTCCAGTGTTTTTTCAATGGCCGTCGCTTCCGAGTAAAACTCAGCAATGATGCTTGGAGGGTTGGACGAGAACGGCGAACAGCTCTTGCTTCAGTCCGCGCATTGCATGGAGCAACTTTTTATCCTCAGCCATGTTATAATCCGCACGCTTGAAGAGACGGACCATGTCCTCAATGTACATAGCAGCACTCTCGTTTGTGAGCTGGTTCCTCGATCGAATAGCAGCCTCCGCCATTTCTTTCCGGTCTATGTTCGCAAACGTCGCCACCGCTTGTCGTCGAAATACCTCCCAGGTAGACAACGAGGTTTCATGATTTTCAAACCATGTCTTTGCGAAGTCTTCCAGGGCGAAGTATACGCGACGGAGCTTCTATCTTTTGTCCCATTCATTCAAGCTCACCAGTCTCTCGAACAGGTCCAACCAATCTTCCACGTTCTCGTACGAGTCGCCGTGGAATACTGGCGGCTGGTGCTGTTGGCTAAGGATCACTTGTGCCGGTGTTACCGGGCTAGTCATAGTGGTTTCATCCATTGTTTGAATTCCCCTTGGTGTGAAGTGAAGAGGACCGAACTCAGGTGAGTCACCTCGAAAACGGTGACTTGCCCTCTGGTATACAGGAGTCACTTCCACGGGGTTGATACGCTGGTCGTCGGGGCTACGCTGTCTTGAGCTCGCGGGGCTTCGATTCATAACCAGCAGCTCCACCAGAAATGTAGCGATGCTGAGGCAGACAGGTTAAGTAAAAACAAGCGTCTTTATTAGGGCGAACTTGTGCCCACGATTCTAAAGACTATGGTCGTCAAGTCTGAGTAGCCGAGTGGCACAGATCCAACTATCTTCCTCTTCCTCGTAGCAAGAGCACCCGAACGCGTGGCGCATGCCAGCCGAGTCCTGCTGGTGCTGTTGCCACGATGATTGTGGCGGGCTACTTGAACGTGGCGAACCTGTCGCAGCAATATGACTGGTTCAAGGATAGCTGTTCGGGCAAGTTGGTAATGCATTGTGCTAAAGGTTTTCTTTAAAATAACTGTTCAATAAAAACTAAAGAAAAGGAACAGCTCAATACACTTTCGACTGTGCTCTTTCAGCACGTTCACGCGCTCTGCGCGCGCTGTTGTCTGGTCGCTCTCCTCGTGCATCGTCACGTAGGACTTGCTCCGAATATTGAAAAGGATTGATTTATCCGTTGGGTTTAACTTCCCGAAACCACCGTATGATTACGAGAGACTCCACAGTGCAGGGCTTAAAAAATTTCGACCACGTGGGGTTCTTTAACGTTCACTGAAATCTGAGAACCCGGGTCTACAGAAGTTTTGCCTCCATTGAAAGTGCAACCGCAGCCTCCGGGATTGAATCCCGCGACCTGTGGGTCAGGCGCCGAGTACCTTAGCGACTAGACCACCGTGGCGGGGCATGTTCAAAAACATTTCTGGGATACAGGAAACTTTTCTGACGGTGTGAATATCAACGGAACCAAGAGCGATTCATACACAGTATATACCTTGTGTTTGAGGGAGTGCTATGTGCGTGTATTTGGTGGACAGCCGCATGTCTATGACATAGGTGAGGTGACTGGGCGAATTCCATATGCATGTTATCGGTAAAATGCACATTTTCTGCGGCAGACGTGTGTTCCTAGAGCTGTCAACAAACCACCACTGCCCCTTTCGTGAGCGTTTGTATATAGCGACTAGATTTCGATTGCATGAATGCCAGCTTATCAGACGGCTTTGCATTTATTATGAGGAAACTGTGAAGCGCATAAACGTACATCTGCCCTTTTGATTCGCTGGTACCATTGCAATGCGCAGTGATCAGTCTCATAGGAGTATCACTTTTTCCGAGGTTTTCATCAAAGGATAGGAACTTCGTGTCGTAAGTTCAATGCCACCTTGTATTTAAATGCAGTGTGTTCCCCGATTCGAAAGTCGCTTCGGTTGTTTAGACAGCTCGCTTGGCCTTCGTCATTTTGTACCATACCCATTAGAATCGAGCATGTTTATAATTACGCCGAAGTTGGTCCTTGGTAATTGCGTCTGATTTCGCAAAACCATCAAAAAAAATTTTTGCCACCTCGGTTCTTTTTTTTAAGCTAGTTTTCAAAGCGGCAGCTGTGCATAACGCGATACTCAGGCGCATGCAAGGATGAACTGTTTTACGTGCGAAAACATTGATATCATTGAGAGGAACGCTGTGGTATGAGACTCCGGGTTTATTCCGGCCATATGAGATTTTGTAACAAGCATCTAAAAGTATTTAAAGTGTAAGTCGTGACGACGACAAAAAGTGCACGCATACCGAGCGCCGCTTCTGTTCACATTGAGCGTCATTGCACCTTACGCTTGAATATGCTAAACCAACATGCCCTCGCTGCCATTATTACACCCGAATCTAAGCACACTAGTGTTACTGTATACATTTCGCTCCCATGGAAATGCAACTGGCGCATCCGATAATTTGAAAATCATGAGCTCGATTCTATCGAGCTCATGATTTACAAATTAACGCATGTGCCAGTTGTACACCTCAGCCTGCTAACTAAAACTAATTTCTTACCCCGCCGCGGTGGTCTTGTGGCTAAGGTACTTGGCTGCTGACCCGCAGGTCGCGGGATCGAATCCCGGTGGCGGCGGCGGCGGCTGGATTTTAGACGGGGGCGGAAGTGTTGTAGGCTGGTGTGCTCAGATTTGGGTGCACGTCCAAGAACGCCAGGTGATCGAAATTTCCGAAGCCGTCCACTACAGCATCTCTCATATTCATGTCGTCGTTTTTCGACGTTAAACTGCACAAATCAATCAATTAACTACTTTCTAGCAAAGTCTACGTGCATTAACGCTCAGCGCGAACACGCGACCTAAAACACCTGCAAGGCCCTAGGTACGTTATTTTAAAGCTGCAATAAGCTAAGAAACTCTGCTGCTGTCGCATTATAAATGGTTGTCTGGGAAAGCCAGTGTGCTAAGTCAAAATATAAAGTGGCGGTCCATTGGCTGTTGTTTGAGTTTGCAAACGCACTTTATTTTCATATGAGCCTGGCCATCACGTTTCTCCCCAATATTATTTGGAGATACTTTGCACGACAAACTTTTTCAAAGTGACAAGACTGCAGAAGTGTCGGCGATCTGCGAGAATTCACGCTGGACGCCTTTGCTCCTCGCATTGCTGCCATAGGAAACGACATGAGTGGACGTGCAGTTTTGAGCTCTTGATCATTTTAAAACTTTTGTAGCAGCTCACAATGCAGTAAGGGTGTGTGTCTGCTTTCTATGGTGACGAAGGAGTAGCGCTGATAGCATGCAAAACTCGAGACAAACGCCCGAAGGAACAAGTTTTTTGTGCGCGCAGTGGGAAACCCAAGCAAGCGCGGGCAGTCCGAACGACTGGAGCTTTGCCCTTTCTCCACTAGGGCAACGAAGAGCGCTGCGCGAACTTGAATCAGTCGTCTCCATAACGTCGGTGTATAGCTAGGTTCTGTCGTAGGAAAACGCGTGATGGCTGTCACTGCATTACGGAATACGAGCTCTTCAGGTCATAAAACTTTGTTAATAGCGTCATAGTGTTTTGGAAATGAATGAGTTGCTCGAAGTGCTCCCGGAAGCCTGCACACTCCGGGATGTCACCTATGAACGTTGAAAAGTGCATGCAGTGCGGCGTCCGGGGTGCCATAATTATTGCGGAAGCCTAGTGCTTGAAAGCCGTTGCTCCTGTGCTTTCACCGCTCGCAACTTGCACATAGCTGGCCAGTGCTCGTTCCATTTGTGAAATTCTGAATCATATATAGGCTAGCATGCTGAGTGCTTCGTATTGGTATTCCGCTACAGCTTTATACTCCTCTTCGATGCGTTCCGTCATAATATTGCCAGATTCTTTCCTCATGTTTTCTTATCGCCCCGTTTTACTGTCAGTAATTTTCAGCGCAAGCCTCGCCTACACTGTTTGAGAAGCTTCGGGCCGGCAGTGTATCATTTTGTTAAGACTACGCCCACTTCGTAACAGATAATTTTGAAACCTACGTCGCCGCTAGTGATATCGCTACAATATTCAATTGCAAGTGTATAAATGCCAACACGCTTCGCCCCTTGTCAGTTCATTAATTGTCGACGCCCTATGCGCCGCTATCAGTGCCAGTGTCTCGCTGTAACCTTACTTTTCTTTCACGTGGCCACAAGGTCGGCGCAAATTAACAGTTTTATTTTGACCTGAAGCCTGCTCCCTTCATTCACGTCACAACCCTGTGAAATCTGGTGGAGGTGCTGCTTCTTTCGTGTACCAGACAACCTCGTAAAGCCGTGAACACCGCCTATGTCACGAATAAGACACCGATGCCAGCCACGATCCCCGAACAAGCTGCAGGCAGCAGGATTTAACACCGGAGTACGGGTCTCTACAAGACAAGGCTCAAAAAACCACTGCCATGGCCTTGACCACGGCAATGATGACAGCTGCAGCGATACAGCGCGCGATCGTGGTGCAGCAGCCAAGGGCACCACCGATTTTTGTGGGTCATCGTTTGAAGACCCGAAGCCCTGGCTGAACACCTGTGACCAAGTGGCCGCCTTCAACCGCTGGAACACAGAAGAAGAACTCCGTCAAGTCCACTTTTATCTGGAAAATTACGGCAAGGACCTGGTATGAGAATCAGGAGGCAACCTTTCAAAGCTGTGATCTCTTACGCATCACATTCCTTTCTTGCGATGGGTCAAGAAATAACTCTTCACTGGTATGATTCGAAATCCCCCAAGGACAATCCCGAATCCCTATCGCAAGCAACATCAATCAAGAAGACGCAGAAAATGTGAACCTGCCAGTACTATTAGCAAACATATCGCGGAAGACAGCCCAGCTCTTCATGCTCTCGGGTCCGACGACCTTCGCGAAACGATACGAGCGATCGTGCGGGCTGAGCTGCATAAAAAATTGCCATCCTCGCAGCGTCAAGTAGACCCGATCGCCGACGTCGTACGTCAGGAGTTCGAACAATTTCTCTGGACACCTGAACTAGCGAAGCCTGAGGCACAAGCAGTGAGCTAAGCTGCTGTAGCCTGGTGCAACGTTTCTCCGCCGCTTCCATGTCAAGAGGCCACACTACTGCATTTCCGTCGTCAGACACCACCGCTGAATCCATGCCGTTCATCCGCCAGCCAGCGACACTCTCCGAGATACACCGACGTGTGGCACGTATACCGTTCATCCGCCTGCCAGCGACACGCTCCGAGATAAACCGACGTGTGGCACGCCCCCGAACACCGAACTCTTTGCTACCACTGCCGAGTGGCTGGCCACACCTGCCGCTGCTGCCAGCATGGTCAGATTGGACTCCGTAGTTTTGCCATTGACGCGCGCGTCCACAGCGGGGCGAAAAACCACGTGACATGGCCGACTACCTGACACCAGCGCAATGAACACCCCGAAGCTCTTTCCGTTCACCATCACCTGGACGCTACATGTCGCCTTACCAGTGGTTGTACACTGACCCAACTCGGAGCTGGTCGCCTAGCCCGTACTCGGAAAACGCAGTAACCGATGGAAGTGCGGTTGCTGTACGACGTACTGCCGAAGATCCTCAGCTGCCGAGGACGACACCTTGAAGAAACTTTAAAAACCCGATGCAAAGTCAACGTAATGCTGAGGTCTTAATGTCACGGCCAGCAGTCGACTTGATGACGCGACGTTGAAGCCGAGGTACAAAGCGTTGTAGCTGTGATCCAACACCACGACCTAACCGGAACGTGAAGCGCCGAAGTAGTGACCTCGACGTTCTCATCGACAGCCACAGCGTCACAGCTCTCTTTGACACCGGTGACGACTATTCCATCATCAGTGAGACGTTTGCTGCGAAGTTGAAAAAAAGTTAGAACTGCCTGGGAAAGCCTCGACATTCGTAGAGTTGGAGGATACCTAGTTACGTCGGCAGAAATCTGCACAGCCTGTGGCACCATTAACAGCCGGATTTATTCCGCAAATTTTGTTGTACTACATCATTGCTCGAGAGATGTCATCCTGCGCATGAACTTCATGCTGCTGTTATTGACGTGAGGACGAAATCGATAACACTTTCCACCGAAAAATCACTGCCGCAACACACGCCGTTAGGAAGGCACGTGCTGAAAGACCCGTGCTGGAGTGGTAGCACCCTAGTACTGTGCGCAAGATGGCTTCACAAGGTTTAAACGGGGGCGCCCAATCGCCATGAGTAAATAAATATGTAAGTAAAATAGCGCGCATTCAAATTAAAATCAGAAAAACAAAAAATACAATAAAACAAATTTATTGCTTCCTGACGGTATTCGAACTCGCCACCTTCTGATTTCGAACTAAGTACACTACCCACTACCCTACGCGAGAATGTTGTTGTTGGGTTGTACAGTGACTATCCGAAAAACGAGCCCCTCGACTTCATGTTTACAAGTCGCACAGTCAAGATTGACGCGATATTCCTTTCCTAATAACAATCGCGTCTTGATTCGACAGTGACGACCGGCCTCTGGGCATCGAATGACGGGTGGAGATTAGAAAGAGCGCAAAGTTTTTTGAAGCATCCAAATGTTATCTCTGAGTGATCTCTAATTGACTAGACGAGCAGCCACAGACTGTCGGCCGTTCATGCTTATAGTTTCTTTCCTTTGATAGTCGGTTCTCGCACTTGCTGCTGGTCAACAGGTACAACTGATTTAAAATGACTTTTTTGGTAGATATGCACGTAAACGAGTGAATATTGAGTTTCTTTTTTTTCGCGCAAGCGGCAGTATAGCAGTATACATTCGGCGTGCCCGATTACATATTTGTGGTTATATTGATACCTGTACCTAAAAAACCGCTGAAGAAATTGCTAGTGCAATCAACTGGGAAAGTATGCCTGTGTGTTAGCTCACTAAGGCGTACAAAAATTGCGTGTACTGGCTACTGCGCTCAGAAGGAAGCTTTCGGTGACAACCTGCGTTGCCGAAAGCACGACACAATGATCGTCATCGCTTCTTGTGCGGGCATCGCACACGTGAATAAATGGTTGATTATGCCTCAGAGATGTCTAAACTGTACTTTACAGTCATTATTACACTTTCAACTTGCTCTAATTACAGTAAAAAGCACTGGAAGCATGTACACTGACGCGGCCGGCACGATAGGCCTCGCTGAGACGGGGCACGGCGTAAGGCTGCTCTCGAAGCAGCTGAGTTGCGATGCTTGACGTTTCTGCATTAGAGCTTTGCGACATTTATAACTCAGTTACCTAAACTGCACATAAAGTATGTAGTAGGTCAATATATATCATTGCCAGATATGCATTTACGGAGTGGCGATACCGAGCGACAGCCGCTTTTCTAGCATCCGCTGGCAATTCACAGCGGGCGTGCCAGTGTACAGATACATGCAGTTATATCAATACCAACAATTTGAAAAACGCCCAAAGTACTAATGCAATCTGCTGAAAACTTGTGCCAGGGAGTCAGTTCATGAAGGTGTACCAAATTACAAACTGTAAATTGTGTGTTCCTACATATCAGTCAGAGAAATACCGACTAAGTACGCATGGCAGCTTTCGGTGACAGCCCGCGTAGCCGAAAGTGCGAAGCATCGATCGTCAGCGGTCCTTGTGTGAACATCGACACAAGGCGAAATGATTGATTTAGGTTCATGTATGTCTAAACTATACTTTACAGTTATTCTGTCACTTTAAAATTGTGTGTACACGAAGCAAGAAGCGTCGATAACATATACACTGGCACGGCCGGCACGACAGATATAATTCTCGCTGGGCCGGGCACTGGGTAAGACCGCTCTCGACGCGGCGAGTTGGAATGATTGAAGTTCCTGCATTCGCGCTTCGGAGCATTTCTAACTGTTACATGAAGTAGAAGGATAGGCATGGCCAGACATTCATTTACCTGGTGTGGTGAATTCGAACATCTTTTTTTCTAGCCTGTGCTGGGTAACCTTGCGAAGCGATCGAGAGAGCTCCTTTCATCATCATCATCATCATCATCATCATCATCATCATCAGCCTGACTACGTCCACTGCAGGACAAAGGCCTCTCCCATGTTCCGCCAGTTAACCCGGTCCTGTGCTTGCTGCTGCCAATTTATACCCGCAAACTTCTTAATCTCATCTGCCCACCTAACCTTCTGTCTCCCCCTAACCCGCTTCCCTTCTCTGGGAATCCAGTCAGTTACCCTTAATGACCAGCGGTTATCCTGTCTACGCGCTACATGCCCTGCCCATGTCCATTTCTTCTTCTTGATTTCAGCTATGATATCCTTAACCCCCGTTTGTTCCCTAATCCACTCTGCTCTCTTCTTGTCTCTTAAGGTTACACCTACCATTTTTCTTTCCATTGCTCGCTGCGTCGTCCTCAATTTAAGCTGAACCCTCTTTGTAAGTCTCCAGGTTTCTGCTCCGTAGCTAAGTACCGGCAAGATACAGCTGTTATATACCTTCCTCTTGAGGGATAGTGGCAATCTACCTGTCATAATTTGAGAGTGCTTGCCGAATGTGCTCCACCCCATTCTTATTCTTCTAGTTACTTCAATCTCGTGGTTCGGCTCTGCGGTTATTACCTGCCCTAAGTAGACATAGTCTTTTACAACTTCAAGTGCACTGTTACCTATCTCGAAGCGCTGCTTCTTGCCGAGGTTGTTGTACATTACTTTCGTTTTCTGCAAATTAATTTTAAGACCCACCTTTCTGCTCTCCTTGTCTAACTCCGTAATCATGAGTTGCAATTCGTCCCCCGAGTTACTCAGCAGTGCAATGTCATCGGCGAAGCGCAGGTTACTAAGGTATTCTCCATTGACTCTTATCCCTAACTGTTCCCATTCTAGGCTTCTGAAAACCTCCTGTAAGCACGCGGTAAATAGCATTGGGGAAATTGTGTCCCCCTGCCTTACACCCTTCTTGATTGGTATTCTGTTGCTTTCTTTATGAAGCACTATGGTAGCAGTTGATCCCCTGTAAATTTCTTCCAGAATGTTTATATATACTTCATCTACGCCCTGATTCCGCAGTGTTTGCATGACGGCTGATATTTCTACTGAATCAAACGCCTTCTCGTAATCTATGAAGGCTATGTATAGTGGTTGGTTATACTCTAAGCATTTCTCTATTACCTGATTGATAGTATGAATGTGGTCAATTGTTGAGTAGCCTGTTCGAAATCCTGCTTGTTCCTTTGGTTGATTGAATTCTAATGTTTTCTTTACTCTGTTAGCAATTACCTTTGTAAATAGCTTGTATACTACAGAGAGCAAGCTGATCGGCCTGTAATTCTTCAAGTCCTTGTCATCTCCTTTCTTATGTATTAAGATGATGTTAGCGTTCTTCCAAGACTCTGGTACTCTTCCCGTCAGGAGACACCTCGTAAACAGGGTGGCTAATTTTTCTAACACAATCTGCCCTCCATCTTTCAGCAGATCTGATGTTACCTGATCCTCACCAGCAGCTTTGCCCCTTTTCATGCTCTCCAAAGCTTTTCTGACTTCTTCTATCATTACTGGTGGGGTGTAATCTAGGTTACTGCTAGTTCTTATAGTATTAAGGTCGTGGTTGTCTCGGCTACTGTACAGATCTCTGTAGAACTCCTCCGCTATTTTAACTATCCTATCCATATTGGTAGTTATTTTGCCTTCTTTGTCCCTTAGTGCATACATCCCACTTTTGCCTATCCCAAGTTTCCTCTTCAATGCTTTCACACTTCCTCCGTTTTTCAGAGCGTGTTCAATTCTCTCCATGTTATACCTTCTTACATCGCATACCTTACGTCTATTAATCAACTTCGAAAGCTCTGTCAGTTCTATTTTGTCTGTTGTACTTGACACTTTCATAATTTGACGCTTCTTAATTAGGTTCGTTTCCTGGGAAAGTTTGCCAGTGTCCTGTCTAACTACCCTGCCTCCAACTTCCACTGCACACTCCGTAATGATACTCGTCAGATTATCATTCATTGTATCTACGCTAAGGTTGGTTTCCTCACTAAGAGCAGAGTACCTGTTCTGCAGCGACACTCTGAATTCCTGTACTTTCCCTCTCAGTGCTAGCTGATTCATTGGCTTCTTGCGTATCAGTTTCTGTCGTTCCTTCTTCAAGTCTAGGCGAATTCGAGACCGTACCAGTCTATGGTCACTGCATCGTACCTTGCCAATCACTTCCACATCCTGCACGATTCCAGGGTGTGCACTCATTATAAAGTCTATTTCGTTCTTATTTTCGCCATTAGGGCTCCTCCATGTCCACTTGCGGTTTTCTCGTTTTCGGTAGAAGGTATTCAGAATCCGTAAATTATTGCGTTCGGCGAATTCTACTAGTAGCTCTCCTCTGGCGTTTCTAGTACCGATGCCATAATCTCCTACTGCCTGGTCTCCAGCCTGCTTCTTCCCTACCTTTGCAATAAAGTCGCCCATCACTATAGTATACTGTGTTTTTACCTTACTCATTGCCGATTCCACGTCTTCATAGAAGCTTTCAACTGAAGCGTCATCATGGCTGGATGTAGGCGCGTAAGCCTGTACTACCTTCATCTTGTATCTCTTATTTAGTTTAATTACGATACCTACCACCCTTTCATTAATGCTATAGTATTCCTCTATGTTGCCAGCTATGTTTCTGTGAATTAGGAACCCCACTCCCAGTTCTCTTCTGTCTGCTAAGCCCCTGTAGCAAAGGACGTGCCCATTCTGTAGCACCGTATAGGCCTCATCTGTCCTCCTAACCTCACTGAGCCCTATTATATCCCATTTAACACCCTCTAGCTCCTCGAATAGTACAGCTAGACTTGCCTCACTAGATAAGGTTCTAGCGTTAAACGTTGCCAAGTTCAGGTTCCAATGGCGGCCTGTCCGGATCCAGAGATTCTTAGCACCCTCTGCTGCGTTGCAGATCTGACCGCCACCGTGGTCAGTTGCTTCGCAGCTGCTGGGGACTGAGGGCCGTGAGTTATTTGACGTAAGCATGTGGGAGCTCCTTTACGTTTCGTCAACTTGGCGGTAAAAATAATTTCCTGTTTTTTTAAGAGTGGCGTCCGGCTACAGGCGTGTAAACACTACAACTTGGATTCGTTACAGCAATATACAGCTCATGCAAATATGATTGGCTGGTATACGCGTGGGCATATGCGTAAAATGTGCATTATAATACGTTCGTGCGCTCGGTATCTGTTAGGGTAGAATCTCTCCGTGAAATCGAGTCAAGCGTTGTATATTCAACGATACCGAAACATATCACAACACGGACTACATTAATTTGAACGCTGTGCTGGTAGAAACAGTGCGCGCTCCAGAATTCAGCAGTGCTTCTCCAGTGGATATTCCAGCGTTTCCAGCACTTCACAGTGTGCACCAGCATCACAGAGGTTACGGCAGCACCCCTACCAGTGTCACACAGCTCATTCCCAGTGCGCCCAGAGAAGTGCCAGTGATCACCAGCGTCTACCAGTGTCTACAGTGTGTACCATTGCCAAAGAACGTACTGACATCACGCTGGCGACGTTGTTTTTTGCAATAGGCTAAGTCGGCATGCCTCCTTGCTCCGCAATTAGCATTTCCGTCGGCGCTCAAGGATCAACAGACATACACAGTGTCGTTAGAGGCGACAAGCATCTGTTGATCAGCCGCGAATTTTGAGTCACTAGAGGAATAGCCGAACTGGTTGGAGGGAAGGCTAGAGTGATGCTCACAAACTTAAGCAGCGAGTACAAGCACTTGAGAAAAACACATAGGTTGCGTACATCGCAGAGATACTGGAAGCCAGCAATGCTTTCGCGAGTACAAGTCTGCCTAATCTACTCCGATCTACTCAAGCTCTGTAAAGAGCTTTCGACGTTATCTGATGCTTCCGACGCGTAAGCAACAGCTCAGTAACTTGGTCCTGAAATACAAGAACTGCTTTTCGTCGTCATCAAGAATTCGACCAACCTCTTTTGCGAAACATCGAATCGTAACAGAAGAAAATGCCAGGCCACTCCATCAGAGCCCTTACAGAGTTTTGACGCGAGGAAGCGAGGCCTTAAAGAAACCTGTGGATGAAACGCTAAGGGACGGCATTATCCTGCCTTCAGAGAGTTCTTGGGCATCACCGGTGGCGTTAGTGAAGGAAACGGATGGAACCCTACGTTTCTGCCTTGACACTCGCGGACTCGAAAAGATAACAAAGAAGGGCATATACCCTTTCCCCCGAATAGGCGACGCCCTCGACCGACTCAACAACGTGAAATAATTTTCATCGATGGACCTCAAAACAGGCTCCTGGGGATACGAGGTAGATGAGCAAGACCGAGAAAACGCTTCCTTCATTACACCAGACGGTCTCTTTGAGTTCAGAGACAGGCCCTTGGTCTGTGCTCGGCACCTGCGACGTTCCACTGTGTTATGGACACCGTGCTGACTGGAATAAAGCAGCAGACTTTTGTCGTATACTCGAACAATCTCTTCTTGTTCTCCTGCATCGACAAGCGTTTTGGGTGCCTTGAAGCTGTACTTGAAGTATTCAAGACCTCCAGACTCACTCTGAAGCTAGAAAAGTGCCGCTTTGCATATAAGGAACTCTTGTTCTTTGGACCCGTA
This sequence comes from Rhipicephalus microplus, assembly GCF_043290135.1. Lineage (NCBI taxonomy): Eukaryota > Metazoa > Arthropoda > Arachnida > Ixodida > Ixodidae > Rhipicephalus > Rhipicephalus microplus. The sequence goes on along the minus strand of NC_134704.1, from coordinate 192,178,531 downwards.
TCAAACAAGCCTAGAACACGCCCCAACCCGCAGAAGACAAATGACACCGCTGAATCTCCGCCATCCGCCGACAAGTACGCCATGCGTAAATTTGTTGGTCTGTGCGCCTACTACAGGCTTTTTGTCAAAAATCTCGCCCGCGTCGCCGAGCCACTCACTAACCTTGCGCAAACCAACGTCAAGTTCAAGTGCATAAATGCCGCAGAAGGAAGAATTTCAAGAACTAAACGAACGCCTGCAGATACCACCGACACTTGTGCATTTCGACGAAGGCGTCCACATGAAAATCCACATCGATGCAAGCAGTGTAGAGATCGGAACCGTCCTGATGCACAAGATTGATGGTCTTGAAAAGGTCCTAGCTTATGCGAGCTGGTCGCTAAGTAAGGTGGCAGTCAACTGTTTTCCTAGAGAGAACAAGTATCTTGCCTTCGTCTGGGCTACCTCCACGTTTCACCCCAACCTCAATGGTAGGCATTTCAAAGTTGTGAGTGAACACTACGCCTTTAGTTGACTAGCTACTTTGATGGACCCTTCGAGTTGCCTCGTATGGTTGTGTTGGCAACTTCAAGAATTCGGTATCACTGTCCTTTACAAGCTGGAGCGAAGGCATTGTGACGCCGACAGCCTGTCCCGCACCCCCGTTGACCCACCACCGCAGCACAACGAGAATGGCGGCTGCTTCTCGGGAGACTTAAGGGTCGATGATTTTCAGAAATACTGTGACCCTGAATTCAAGAGGCTTGTGGACAACCTTGAGGACAAAGCTACCGTTGTTCCAATGGTATTCAAGTGAGGACCATCATCATTTTTGTTCGTATTGGCATCCTCGCCAAGAAATAGTTTTCGCCCCATAGAGCAAACAATCACACTGTGGTACCTTCAGCGTTCCGTCCAGAAATTTTGGATGCTCTGCACGTTGACCCGTCGGCTGGACACCTCTGTGTTTCCTGTACGCTCAGAAGAGTACAGAGGAAGTGCTACTGGCTAGGCCTTTTCGCCAACTCCACTCAATATGTAAAGACATTCCGGGACTGTCAATGACGAAAGACACCGCCAACTAGGCCAGCCGGACTTTTTTAGATCGTCGAGACACCTTACCAGCCGTTCAAGTACATCGGCATGAAAATATTTGAGGCGTTCCGGGCATCGAATTCCTGGGGCAACTGGATCGTCGTAGCTATCGAATACCTCACGCGATATGCCAGACAAATGCCCTCCCCAAAGGCAGTGCCACCGAGGTAGCAAAGTTCTTCGTCGAGAACACCGTCTTAGGTCCATTCTTTTGAAGGAATTTAGCTGTTCGGTGATCGTGGAAGCACTGTTCACAAGTTTTTCACGTATTGGTTTTCCCATCAAAATTTAGGCTGACCAGGGAACTGTATTCACCAGTGCATTCAGAACTACGTTTCTCCGAAAGTGTGGCGTAAAGCTGTGACACAGTTAATCATATGAACTGCAATACAAATGTGTACAGAAAGTGCAATCGGTAATACAGAGTACTACGTCCCTTGTGCTATGAGCACAAAGAGGACATGAAAAACTGTCTGCCTGCAGCCCTCTTTGCTTTGTGAAACATTCCACATGAGTCCACCGGGTTCACGCCAGTGGAGCTGGTTGACGACAGTACACTCCGTTTCCTATTTCGTATGGTGCGAAAGTTGTAAGAGAGAGTAGAAGAGAGCCACATCATTGTAGCTTATGTAGTAAAACTTCAAAAGTGTTTAAGCGTCACAGGTTAACTAAATCAGAAAAAAATGGGAGAACCACAAGCTTCGCCTTTAAGAGTTTAACGCGATAGCAGAAGTCGGCCACTAGTGCGCCCTTCAACCGCTAAGGGGATAATTAATATTATGTTTTATTACACACCCACACACACAAACGCGCACACGCGCACATGCACAACGTATCTTCAGTAATAGTACATGTTTTCTATCTATTGAACAGCAGTTTTATAACCACTTCATGAAAATATTGTGCAGTGTTATAGTCACGTGGTCCGGTGTTTTAAACTGTGCGTAGTCGTGACACTTCTATTCCTAAATGGTCACATTCTCTCCTCCGTCTTGCGTTGGTTACCTGGCAATCGTTCGAATTGTTCTTCTGTAGATCTCTTCCGGCCAACCGCCACAAGCATCGCCTTAGATCGGTGAAATGGCAACTACAGTACTTCACTTCTTAAAGAAATCGTGAGAATAAAAAGCTAAATCTATGCAAGTGTTGTGGTTTGTTGAAATGGCATTTCCTTGAAGGGGAATAAAGTGTCTTACAATGCCTCACAGACGGGAGCACATTATCTAGGGTTTGCTACTTGCTTGATGAACGCCTCTGCAAAAGCATGATATGTTTTCCGGTATATGAACAAAGTTGTCCACTTTTAGAGCTGTTGATAAGTTCCTGTGCATTTTTAGTGACGATGCCTTCACTATCGCAGTCTTTTTTGACGTAGCTTTATGGCCTCCCAAATGCACCTACAAGTCACCGAACGCGCTAGTTTTTGTTGTCACACCTGTCGAACGAAATGCGTTATTGATGCTTTCTACACTACATGACGTTTATTTGGTGTTTTTTTTTCTGGAGCGGCTGCACGAGGCATTATGGCTTCGTGCTAGGACATATGCTTGCCACGTGAACGACCCCAGTTTGGTCCCCAATGGGAACAAACATTGTATTTATTTTGTTCGATTCATTCTCTATTTTTCGCTCATGGACGATTTTTCGCTCACAACCAACGGGGCCGATGCTGGCAGCGGAATTCCTGCGACACAAGCTATCTAAGGCTATCACATTAAAGTTGTCAGACCCTTAAGCTTCTTCTTTAAGAGTTGAACGCGATAGCGAAATTCAGCCCCTATTGCATTGAAATGGCATTTCCATGAAGGGGCATAAAGAGTCTCAAAATGCCTGACAGATGGCAGCACATTCACTAGCGTTTGCTGTTTGCTTGATCAACGCTATAGAAAGGCATGATAAGTTTTCCGCGAGACGGACATAATGTGCATTTTAAGAGCTGTTTGAAAGCTCTTGTGTGTTTTTAGCAGCAATAGCAGCACTCTCCTGGCCTCTATTGGTGTAGGTTGTTAACCTCCCAAATGCGCCTACATATCACCCAACGGGCTTGTTTTTGTCGTGCCTTTTGTCAAACAAAATGCATTAAGGAGACTCCTTCCACTATATGACATTCATGTAGTGTTTTTTTAAGCATCTGCAAGTAACATTGTGGCCTTTTCTTAGAAATCGTGCTTACCACGCGAATGTCTCGGGTTTGATTCTAAATAGGACCGAAACTTTCTTTTTTATTTTATTTGCTTCTTTCTCTATTTGTTTTGCTCACGGACGATTTTTCGCTCACAATTAACGGTGACGAAGCCGACGGCAAGACTTCTGTGACACGAGCTCTGTAATACTATCGCGTTAAAATATGTAAGTAGCTCAAGAGAATGCAAACACGTCAATCGTAGCTAGGAATGCGAGGCGCCAAACTATTATTGATGAAGCTAAAATCGTGATCGTGCATCCCTCGCGGAAAAACAACATAGAAGTTCAATCAGAGGGGTAAGTGAAAGTAGCACGTACGCTTTCGGAGACAAACTATGCGTCGAAAATGTTAGCACGGGGAAATAAAATCAAGATTTACTATTGTAACCTTATGAAGCTACGTATCAGAAGAGAAGTGGTCAACACGTTCCTAAATGTACCCGAAGAAATAACTGACCGTTTCCCATGCTTGGAGTGACCACAGGCGGGAATTAGAGTGTTGAGGGAATTCGGGCCCTCTCGTCGAGTCGGAGAGTTCTAGAAGAGCGCCAGTTATTGGACCTGAAAGAAATGCTAATTGAATTTCATGAGAGCGTTAGCCTAACTCTCGGAAAAACAAATCTGATGACTTACGAAATTAAGTTAACCCTAGCTGAGCCATTGATATTAAAGCCTTACAGAGCTACCCCGAAGCAGCCCCACCGCAGTGGTAAAGTGGCTAAAATACTCGGCTGCTGACCCGCAAGTCACAGCATCGAATCCCGGCTGCGGCGGCTGCATTTCCGATGGAGGCGGAAATGTTGTAGGCTTATGTGCTCAAATTAGGGTGCAGGTTAAAGAACCCCACGTGGTCGAAATTTCCGGAGCCCTTCATTATGGCGTCTCGCATAATCATATGGTAGTTTTTGGACGTTAAACCCGACATATCAATCAAGCTTCTCTGAAGCAGCATCAGATAATAAAGAGCGAAATAAAGCGTATGCCAGTGCTTGGGGTGATCAAGTCAAGGGAAAAGGACTTTACGCCACCCATGATCATTGTGCAAGCGCCGGGTAAAGATTCTCGTCCTTGTGTGGATTATCGAAAATTTAACGCAATCACCAGGGATCACTTCCACCCAAACCGAACATTGAAGAACCGGTCTGAAGATGGAGTTGTGTAATTACATATTGACACTTGACTTAGAGTGTACTGGCAGGTGCCCTTGTCAGCCAGTGTCAGCCGCTATGTGGCATTTATATCTCCGGTAGGTACATTTGGGCCTCTTGTGCTAGCTTTGGTCTTAAGAATGCCCCTTATAACTCATTGAAAGTGATGAATATTCCCACATTTTTTCCTCAGTTTTTGTTATCATACCGTTACACTACATTCAGCGAAACCGCGCCTACACTGTTCGAAAAGCTTCGAGGCTGTAGTAGATCGTTTTGATGAAATTACGCCCACCACATGAACATTACAGATTATTCTGGAAGCTACGTTGCCGGTAGCGTTAAAGGTAGAACTTTCGAAGGCAAATGTATAAATTCCAACTCGCTTCGACACTTGTCAGTTGAATAATGGCTGACGATCAGCTCATTGCAATCATTGCAAGACTGCTAATGTACGTAATCAGACTTTCCGTTTACAGGGTACAGGTTCGCTCAAATAAACAATTTGATCTCAAAAAAAATCTTCTGTCTTCGGCCACGTCACGATTCTGTAACATCAGGTGGATGTGCTGCTTCGTTCATGAACCGGACGCCTCTACAAGCCGTGAACCAGACCCAAGAGCGAAAGAAGTGCGCCAACGCCGAACAGCGAGAAAATCGCAGGCAGAGGACACTGCAGCGAGAGTGCCAGGCCCTTCCCGAAAACACCAGGCAGCCCCGGATCACACCTGCGACAGTAGCAACAATGACAAACGCCACGTAGCATATACCAATCGTTCTCCGACCACCCAATCCGCCACCAATATTCCGCGGATCGCCTATCAAGAACACGGAAAGCTGGCTCTAAGCATTCGATCGAGTGGCTGCTTTGAAACCGGGACGAACGAAGATAAGCTTCGTCATGTTTATTTTGCTTTACAAGATACGGCTCGTGCATGGTTCGAGAACCAGGAGCGAACCCTGACTAAGCGAGAAACATTCCACACCAAGCTCCTGGCTGCCTTTACGAGCGTCATTCAAAAAGAGATGGCCGAAGCGCTGCTCGAAACCCGTTCACAGCTTCCGAACGAGAACGTCACGCTCTTCGCCGAAGAGATGACCAAGATATTCCGCCACGCCAACCCTGAAACGCCTGAAGTTATGAAAATTCGTTTCCTCTTGTGAGGAGTAAAGCACGAGCTGTTCGCGGGTCTGATGCGGACCCACCAAGCACGGTCCAAGAAATAATCTCCGAAGTGAAGACAATGAAAAAGACGCGGGAGATGCGCAGCTGACAATTCAATTGCTGCACGACGCCAGAGTACGCCGAAGTTCAGCCACTCTGCTCCGACGACCTCCGCAACATCATGCGCACGACCGGGTGGGAGGAGCTGCGCAAGCTCTTACCTTCGGAGCAGCCTCAAGTGTATTCAATCGACGACATTGTGTGAGAATAAGTTCGGCAATCACTTCGAATTAACGAAACCCGGCTTCCCGAGCTGGAAGCTTCGAGCTACGCCACTGGAGTGTGCTACAAAGCTCCTACCCGTTCACGCCAAAACCACTTCTCCGGCGGATGAGAGTAGCGGTGGCGCTGTAGTTCCATGGTTCTGAAGATCTCAGGTGGGTCTGCATAGAATCGCGTGTGCGAAAGCGTGTATTTGCTCGTTTTTAGCGCGTTTATTGAGTTTCTGAGCCTTCACAAGTGTATGCACACCTGCTACGGCCCATGGTGAACGAATAAATGCGCAGGCATGCTGAAATTGCGTCAAGAAATCCTCTTTTTCAAAAACCTACCGACAAAAAAAGAACACGCTAAGTTTTCATTTGAGCGGATCCGCCTATCTTCTTACTCAAGCAGCCCTTTGAGCTACGCGACATCATTAGTGACTACTGGCGAACTACAAAGAGAAGAGAAGTATCAATATTGCGAATAAATCATACGCCCGCTATGTCGGCAATGTCTACGATATCCAGAGCACTGTACCTCATATCAGCCCACATGCGCTCGATTGTTTCATGAGAAACCCGAGTATAAGTAATGTCACAACATTTATATAGGCGACGACTCAGTTTTGTCATGTCAGTGTTGCGGAAGAAAATGAATAATGTTTTCTGAAAGCTCGTATTGTTTAAACCGCGTGCTTTCGCGCTTACTCTGCTTTTTTATGTAAGCTTCAAGTGCTTATAAAACCGGAAAGCCAATATGAAGGAAAGCGTACACCTAAGAGTCATAAATTCTACGCGAACGGGGTTATTTTAAACATAATAAAAAGTACCAATCGTATATATAGACCGTCTGTTAATCTGCGTAAGTTCACTGTAACCAGTTCTCATGTTGTATTCACAGCTTAAATTGCGCTGCTTTACAACTATTCTATTGGCGTATGGTCATTGTAAGCCTAGCAAATTCAGCCTGCTCACGGCTGGTTATTTTTTCATCCACTTTTCTTTCTTCTTATTTACATTACATTGGTTCTAATAACTTCTCCTGTACGTTCGTTGGCATTACTGTCTGTTAGATCTCATTATTATTGTGTTAAAACACGGAAAAAAACGAGCCCTTAGGTATATACTTTTTGCCCTTATTTCATTGAACGAGGGTCTCGTGCTGGCAGACTTGGTGTGTTCAGGTTGTATAGGAGGGACAATTAATCAGCTGCCCACTCATAATTAGTTCACGTGCTACGTGACGCCAAACATGCGCATAAGAGTGTTTTCACACTCGTCGTTTGGCTTATAGATGGCGCTGACTTTCACTCCTACTTCTAAATTCCCATATAAACCCAAAAAAGTGGATGGAGGGAAGGCCGCTGTGGTAGCTCAGTGGTTAGAGCATCGAACGCGTTATTTGAAGGTCGTAGGTTCGTTTCCTGCTCACGGCTGGTTATTTTTTCATCAACATTTCTTTCTTCTTATTTACATTCCATTGGTTCTAATAAATTCCCCTGTACGTTCCTTGGCATTACTGTTTGCTAGATCTCATTATTATTGTGTTAAAACACGAAAAAAAACGAGCCCTTAGCTATATACTTCTTTTCCTTACTTTATATATATATATATATATATATATATATATATATATATATATTCATATATGACGTATGAAGCGATGGTTAGGAGAAGTAGATAAGGAAGAAGAAGTCACAGTATAGAATAAACATGGAGTATGAGCCAGACCACGTCTCCCAGTCATCATAGCGTCACACGAGTCGACAGGATGGAGACCTGCCTGCCCCTTCATTAGTCACTAATCATTGACGCAGTTCCCCAGAGGACACCCTGACCATACATTGACTACCGAATCATCGCCTAGAAGGACAACGACCAGCACCGTGACAGAACCATCGGCTGATCTCGACATCCCCAAGTACACCGGATCAGCGGACGACGGTCCCGTACAGCACTGGTTCAACCTATTCGAAGTCCACGTGCCGCTGCATCCTGGTCGGAACGGGAGGTGATCATCAACGTCACTGACTACATCTCCGGTGAGGCATTTAAGTTTTACTTCACCCACATCTTTGAAAATGACGAGTCTTAGAAAAAGATAAAAGAAGAAATGATCCCTCGTTTTATCGACTATGACCAAGACCTACTTATTGCCAACCATCTCAAGAAAACCCGACACTATCGTCAATTCCCTAAGCATTCATCGAGCATTCGAAAGCCCAACGTGAATCGACAACTGCCACAAGACAAAGTCGCACATGAGTTTACTTACAGAAGGCCATGCGTATTTTGGGAAAAACAAAACCATCGAGCGGGCCTTCCTTCTGCACGAAAGTCGGCATTTTCGAAGTCATCGCTCCAGCACTTGACACGAGACGTTTCTCAACCACCTGATGTCCTTCCCTGTGCGTCTCTCATGCGTGGTCCACCACCTGGGTTTTAATCACGCGGTTCTTCAAGCACTCCTAATACTCACCACTTGCCTTATAAGGACGCCGTATTCATGGTAGATGACCTGGCGCATCGGGAAAATACCTTGTCAAGCCACTGCCGTTCCGAAAGCCGTTGCCCTTCAGAAACGCGTAGCTCAACTCTCCCGCAAAGAAACAAACATACGGAATCGCAACCACGTCAAGCCATGTTTGCGGCGATGTCATCCTCGGGAACTGGACCAACCCAAAGTCGAAACAGTATGGAGTTACCATTGAATGCAAGTCTCGTCGATAAAAACGAAAATGCATTTACTGCTTTCCAGGTGCCACGTGTCGCATTTCAGCGCCAGCACAAGCGACAGTTGTGCTGCATGAAGTAATTACAACCACGCACTATGCACCTCCCAATACTTGAAAAAAAAACAGCCGGACGTTTTCGCGCTCCTTCTTATCGCAAAATAAGTGAGGTGGTTGACTTTGTTCTGTCCCGGCTCTCACGTTGAGGTGTAGCTCGCCGAATCGCATCAACAGCAACTTGTCCACCCACTTGAGTGGCATCTGGAAACGAAACTTGTGACTGAGGCCAAAAACATCACGATAATGATCAAGGTGCTTGTCAAGAAGTGTTGTCTCACTGAGGTTCAACACTTTTACAGTTTGCGCATGCGACTTCCTTCTCTTTCAAGGTTAGGGAAGAACATCTCGCCAGACGTACTCGGCCGTGTCGTCACCGGTGCGACAACAGTCCCTGCAGAAGGGCTGCCAGCAAGTACTATGCATCGTGTTGTACGATATGTTCACCCAGTCCTTGTAGTTCCTTACTCGTCACAGTATTTTGAACCCCAGTATCCGGAACATTCTCTTTGAATTTTTGATGGAGGACTGAAGCCACCCGCACATTGCTTCAAGGTCAGAGCACAGGTTCCCTAGCAAATGTGCCAAGAAGCCGCTTTTGCCCTACAAATTGAAATGGTTTTTGTTTTCCCATTCATCAGCACTGAATCTTGGAAGATACCTATATGGCTCATTAGAATAACCACGTTTATAGAAAAGTGAAAAACAAAGAAAAGAAAACGGAACAATTCTGAATTGATCTAATGGGCACAATATTAGGAGAATGAAGGCACCGTCTACGGTGTGAAGAAGGTGCAACAAACGATATTTGGGCCAGAACAGTGGAACCACTTTAGACTGTGGTATTTATGGGTAACACGATTGCAAGCGTGACTATGTTTGAGAAGGTATATGTAAAATCAAGAAGTTGTTTTTATTTGAAAAGGTCGTGACTACAGTCTTTTCTACGTTTGCCATGTTTTGCTCCCGATTGAAATTGACAAAAAAATAATATTTATCGCATCCTGATCTTGGCTATTAGAGCTATGTGTCCAGGCGTTTTCGTTTTGTACTTCACGCCTTTATTTTCGGGCACTCAGTTAAGATCTATCAGAGGCTGTTCTACAAATAAAGCCGTCGCGTGCATTCATTTTAGGTTAATTTGCTTATCACTGATGATTTCTTCTGCCTCATGTATACAAAGATTTATCAAAAGCGGACCAAGAACCGCCATTCAAGGCCTCTTCTGAATATGCTATGTACTTCAGAGGACTTAGCGTGATTAAACATTTAAAAAATTTTGAGTGGACAGCTAGCAGTATTATCTACAATCAACCAACTTGTTCAAGCCAACATATTTGTGAAAACCCTTAAAAAGTAGCATGGTAAACCATGTCAGAGACCACCGAATTGTCAATAAATATGACATCAATCTCTTTTTGTTCGTTAAGAGAAAAAGCATTGTCGTGCGTGAATTGAAGGAACTATGTAACAGTAGAATAGCCAGCGCTAAAGCCGTGCTCTGATTGTGTAGGCATATTCTGTGCCTTTAGGTATTGTATAATGTATTTGTTAACGTTATGCTCCAAATATTTAGAGCTGGTATAAAGCAAAAATATTTCCTTCCGAATCGGTATTATTCTTTCGCTTACAATTATAGATTCGGTTACTATGTTCGCTAATTTCCACAGCTTGCCAACTATTGCAGAAATGATTGATTTTTTACATAGTACGATAGTCAGCACAACATTCTGAAGAACTTTAGAAACACATTTCGAATACCATCTGAGCCTGATCGTTCGGAAACCTTAGATATAGTATGTGGTTATGTACTTCAAAAGACCTTACTTAAGATTGAAAATTGCAGGTAGTTTGGTGCATGCACAAAATGGATTGATGCCGTTATCGTTATACACACAGACTTGGAGTGTATTCCTATCGCAAAAGGCAGTGGCACTGGCCCAGCGCCATACCTGATTACGGGACCAGTGTGGCGCTGACACTGGTACACTGTCATGCTGCACGAGGCACGCTGGCGCTGCACACTGGGATACCTATTATCAGCCAAATTCTGGCTTTGAAACTGTTTTTAAAAAGCTTGGTCATACGCACATCGTAATTACGGCGAAAACGCGCGCGCAGCGAAAAAATAAAAAAATGAGAAAAAAAAATACGCAGGCAAATGTGTTTTTCTTCATCAATAATTCAGGTCTCCAATATTTTCAATTTGTCTCTTACATACGTGGCGTTTCGTCTCTTCGTGCTCACGCCAATCTAACATGTGATTGTTAGCTTTTTTTTTTGTGGGTTGCCTTGCATCACATTCATCTGGTATGGTTTGCCGCAAACCATGTAAGCGTAGCTGCAGATGTTACCACAATCGTAGTGACTTGTTATACTGTTAGTAATACCTATTCAGAAAACAGATTCATCTGAACTGCTCAGTTCACACTGTAGATTTCATCCCTCGATAGTTTGGAAGTATTTTTTGTCCTCCTAGTTTACGTTCCGCGTACGACAGCCGCAGCAGTTCACACTAGTCGAAACGTGGATTAGGCTTAGGGCCGCACTTTGTGTGTCATGCTTGCTGTGAATGTCGTAGATATTGAGTGACAAAGAGGTTAATAAGCATTATTATGTTGTTTTAATCATATTTGACCCCTGAGTGGTCATATTTTCACCTTTGACTGCACAAATCACAAGCTAGAAAACACCGAGATTAGGCATTGCAGCGGATATTTGCTGCCAAAGACGTGCCGCTTTCTGGGGTAAGTGCCAGAAGGACTCGCTCCTAGAGTAGGTTGGCCTTCATTATCAGTGTGATACTACTGTCATGCTGTGTTGCGAATAACCAGTTTTATCGATGACGTTTATGAAATACATTGACGAAACTTGATTAAACTCCAAAGAAAGTGCACCCGCGCCAGAGGGTGCATCCGTGGGTGCGCTGGAACCTTTTTTCTCAAAATTCTCGCATGCCCCTCTTCCCCCCAACCCCCAAGAGCAACCATGGTCAAAACACGATGCATAAGTTCTGTGCCTTTCTGACCCCCTTCAGGAGCACAATTGCCTTTGGTACTCCCCTCCCGAGCAAAACTATAGCGGCACCCCTGACGCGCACCCTCGATATATGATTGCTTCAGCGTACTCGCACATGAATTGATTGCCTAACTGCACTAAAGCTATATATGTGTACCACATAGATGAGAATACCATCATGTTCGGTAAACTTTACGCTCGAAATCTCGCGCAATAATACGCACTCTTTATAAATATGAAGTAATGTGAATGGAATGTGCACCGATCGCGCCTAGTTACTTCCAATGTGCCGCTAATGTTTGTAGTGTGCTGTACACTGTACAGCGTCACCAGTGCCTCCCAGCGCACTTTAAGACACTGTACAGCGTTTCTAGTGGCATCAGGCACGCTGAAACGCACTGACAGACACTGGAAAGGCTGTTCTTTTTTGACAGGGATATAAAAAGCATTTACCAAGGCTTGATTACTTCAAGAGGACAGGCCATAAAAAATGAAGACGAGGGCATAGGCGAGGCACAAATAATCAAGCTCTAGAGCCTGGGTGCGTTGTTTGATAAATTTATCGAAGGCGTTGCTGAAGTAGCAGCTCTTCCTCTTTCATTTTGGCTTTCGGCTTACTTTTCAAACGAATAAATGGAGAAACATTATCTTTATCCTTGGAATGACGATACTTGCATAAGCGTTTTATGTGACGAGTGATATTAATTATATAATTATGGTACCGTGGGTGTCTTGGGTTACATTTATTATATACTTGAGACACATAGTTTGATAGACGTTCGCGGACAATGTCACAAAAATTGACAAAAAGGAGCACAATTATATTGCGAAATTCGCTACGACGTTCAAATTCCTCAAAAGATGAGGCTGAAGTGATCATCACGGAAGTGTCATCAACTTTAGGAATGTTCGCAAAAGTTTTTACCTCAGGTAGTTTAGAACGACACAATAACTTTGACAGGACTTGTTGTGACAGGACTTGTTGTGAAGAAATGCCACGTGCGCGCTCGATTTGCGGTTGGAGTAAGTCCCCGAAGGCACTTGAAAACGCAGCGATCAATTTTTGTTCACTTTGTTCCAATGTTTCGAGGGCGTTGGCTATGTCTCTTAAAATAAGATTGCATCTTCGTGAGCGTTCTTCGAGGTCGTTTATTCGAGCCTCTCATTTCAGCTTATGGGACGTTACCTGCTGGGTCGAAGTAACGTCAAGCTCGTATTCTTCAAGTGATTTGCAGCGACCCTCAAACTGTTCCTAGCGCTGAAGAGCACAGACCAATTTACTTTCAATTGATTCCTCGCTTGCTTTAATTTTGTTTACATCAGCGCTGATTTGCTGGGGTTCACGTTCAGGTTCAGAGGGGGTTCTCTATCACGTGTTAAAACCGTGGTTACTTTTAACATTGCGCCAGCGTAGTAGTAGTATAAATGAATCGAAACAATCACGGGTAACGGTGAATCATACTTCTACAAGGGAGAAAAACAAGAAATCTATTTTCACAATTATGAGTGAAAATAGAATTTTGCTTAACACACCTTTGGTGCGAAGAGCAGGGAAAGTTTAACCATGCCGGCGCATTGGCTCCTGTCTTCTCCACTGAAGTCACTAAGTGGCTGCAGGCACTGTATGTGCGCGAACAGACGCGATGTCATTGCTGTAGTGACAGACTTGATAACAGGCATGATGACGGGATATTGTCACTCAGAGTAGACCCAAGCGTGGTTAAATTGTTCACCTAGCACGGCATTTGGAGTAGAGTCCTGTGCTTGCCGAATGACAGGCTGCGAATGAGTCATGAAACACGTCGACAGAAACAGCAGCGCAAGTGATGTGGAGGGCATACGCATTTTAGTATTGCTGCTATTTTTACGCTGAGGGGAGAAAGAAAGCACTAAATATAATGCAAAAAATAGCTCACACTTAGCCACAACCTTACGAACAAAGTCAGCACGAGTGCTAATAAGCCCCATACAGTAAATTCTTCCGTGAGGGTTGGTTAACTTTATCGTCACCGCTTCCATATATCACATGAGCAGAAATCCATAATAATAATCATCGAATCATATACTTTGTATTTAAATAATAGAAGGGTCCATCGGTTAACGGTCACAACCGGAATGTTCTGTGAACGAAGGAGGGCTGCACGGCAGCAGGAACCTTGTAGACCCTTTTGGACCAGTTGGGTCAAAGTATGCAATTTTGACGAAGTGGTCGTGGCCACATGCAGTCGTGCGTGAAAGATCTTTGTAGGCGGTCAGCTGATGAGTGACTCGTACCTACTTACTTGTGTTATTTTCGCAAGGTTTACGTTTTGAAGTACGACAAATTGGACTCTAAGCATGAGGAAAAACGATTTCCAATAGACCTGCCCTACCGCGGTGGCCTAGTGGCCAAGGTACTCGGCTGCTGACACGCAGGCCACGGGATCGAATCCCGGTGGCGGCGGCTGCTTTTTCGATGGTGGCGAAAATGCCGTGGGCCTGAGGGCTCAGATTTGGGTGCACGTTAAAGAACCCCAGGTGGTCGAAATTTCTGGAGCCCTCCACTACGGCGTCTCTCATTATCATATGGTGCTTCTGAGACGTCAAGCCCCACATATCACATGATGACTGCCAACAGACCCTTTTCAACATGATAAAGTTAGCTTTCCTACTCTGCAGGTTGGACAAGTCTTGGAGGCTTGTCATTTATTAAAATGTTCTGTTGACACACCGACAAGGGTAACACCGACGAGGCGTTAGCCAAGGAAGCCGAGTGCAAGCGTCTTCAACGCGCCACCGCTATCCTTTGTTCATGCCCCACCAACGATTCCCCACGTACGGTGACTGCCCAGGTGACAGAGAGAGCTACTCGTTCTCTACGTGCCGAGGCACAGCCCGCTCATCATCCAATCGAAGAGTTGTGGTACAGCGCCATTTAGAATATCCTCACTCAACTGCAATTTGTATGTACTGATATGAGACAGCACCATCTATTATACTTTATTCTTTCTCGTCTCTTCTTCTCTCGGTTACGCGTGACGCATGACAAGGTTAGACTAAAAGAAGCCTCAGCCCTAAAAAGGTAAACTTTGGTTCAGGTATCAAAATTAACTCAACTTTTTGTGGTAAGTTATGTCCAAAGTAACAAAGTATATACTTAATTAGAGATTGATATGTTTGGTTTTACGTCCCAAAACCACTATATGATTATGAGGCAAGCCGTAATGGTGGACTCCGGAAATTTTGACCACCTGGGGTTCTTTAACGTGCACACAAATTTGAGCACATGGGGATACAGCACTTTTGCCTGCAGCCGCCGCAGTCGGGATTTGAACCCGTGACCTGTGGTCCAACAGCCGAGTACCTTATCCACTAGACCATCACGGCAGGGCAAAACAAATACCTTGTTGTATTGATTCTAGAGTAACCTAACTTCGATCTGGAATTTCGGTTGAGTAAAATTTTGCCCCTTCTTGAAGGGTCAGGAACGCACCGGCAATCTGTTGCGCGTAAACGCTGCGAGATATTATCAGCTTGTACACATACAAAACGTAGACTAATAGCAGCACTTATCGCTGAAAAATAGAAAAAAAGTACACTCTGTATTACCTACAGAGGCCGGCGAAGTTGAAATGCCGCGTCTTGCTCCGTTTCTCGTTTGCCCCCCCCCCCCTCTTCTGGTTTACACACTGAAGCTATCTGCATACGAAGAGCAAACTTGACACTTGGGCAGTAGCCCTGACCTATTCTACAGCAAACCACTTGCTTTCTCTCCCAGGGATGGAACAGGACTGCAGATTTCACCGCAGGCACGTTCTCACATTGAGAAAGACCCAGAACGCTTCGGTAAGAGCTTCCACTGATAAGATTTTCTGCTGCTGGGCATCTTCATATCAGCAAATTTTTAATTTTTTGACACCTATGGGCTGAAGAAGGGCGAGAGAATTGTAACCATTGCAACAAAGTACGCGGGTGCTTCCCCTTACGCTCGCAGCCTTTCTCTGCAGATGATGTCAACGTGTAGCTCTGTCTGAAGCATGGACTTCGTATCACCTAAGAGCTATGGCCACAAAACCAATGGGAGAAGGACTGCTATCGTGGGGCGATTCTGTTGCAGTTTATGAAATGTTTGGCCATTTCGCTACCGTTACCTGTCTGCCACCGACTAACAGCGATGGCCCACAACTATCTATGCAACATTATTCAGCTAATGGTGGCGAAATACTTAGACAAACTCATGAAATCGCGACAGAATTGTTTTACAATGGCGTTCTTGGTGCCTCATTTTATTATTTCTTGGAAGCGCATGCACCAACGAGATGTTCTATACTATCTTTGCAGTTACCATAACGAATGGTTGTGCGATATCTGCAAAAACTCAATATAAAGCAAAACATGTAGACCGAAGTGAACCTTCCATTTTGCTATAAAGAAAAAGGCGAATTTTTTTGGTAAACGCAATTAGAAGGTGTCTTGCGTGGCGTTTCTATTTATGTATCTTTCAAGGGCACATGGGCACTTTCTTTCTGCGTCTTTGTTTGTCACAGCTGCACCACTATCTACCCTAATGTATACATGAAGCATCTGTTTCTCTCATTTAGATTTGAAGTAGACGTTCAACGCTGTAGCTATAAAGAGCTGGGTTAATGAAAAATTTCGGCGTTGGTGGTGGTCTCGCGGCCTGTGTCGTTAGCTGTGAGCAAAAAATCATCTTTTGCGCGGCCGAAAACCCAGAAAAACTGTGCGTTCACGTGGCTTTTGAACCCGGGTCGTTTCAATGACAAGCCGCTGTTCTGCCACTCAGCCGAGCGTCTGGATGTGAACACAGTGAAAATATCTTCGTCGTCTTGGAAATGCAGTGTAAGTAACTTTCATGTTTTACGGACACACGCGTCCTGTATAAATGCTTCACTGTAAAACACGATATGTTACAGTAATAATGCGCCATGAGAACGTACATTACCATCAGGCGTCAGAACATACGATTATCTAAATGACATAATTTAAAGTCGGTCACCCACTATATAAGACACGCACGGTACTGCGCCTATCACCTTAAGGCCGCGTAGCGGGTGCAAAGCAATGGAGTTCGACAAAGTTTCAGGCAAAACAGTTTGAAGTACACATTGAGGAAAATTTAAAGCATATCAATATCGCGTTAAACGCTCCAAGACGAAGCTTAAACATCCCTGATTTTTGTCAATAAACTGTTGCTAGTTCTGAACGTGCGTGATCGGCAATGCTTCTCTTTTAAGTGTGTCTTGTCAAGACTAGGTTCATAGATTTTCCAGTCTGTATACAGTGTAGATGGGTTTCCTAGCGACTTACCCAATGAAGCGACTGGGAAGAGACGCGACGTATTCAACTGCCGTCTAGTACAAAGATGCTTCAGCCGGGGTCGTCAGCTCTCTGACACGGCACCGAGATTGCACTTAAGGCAGGTACACAAAAAATAAGGCTTAATTTACTCAAGATATATCACACTGTGACAATCATGGTCTCGCGGGCCGACCGAGAATCTCCGCAAGACCGACTGGGTGCAAGATTGCCTATAAGCGCTAGGTCTATCACACAATGAGCACCAGCTGAGCGCGCGTGCGGAAATCGCCTGCCAGTGCCGTGCGTATACCTCTCGGGTAAGCCAGTGAGAATCTAGGGAGGCCAGTGAGCGCCGGGTGAACGCAAGCTACCGGGGGAGGGCTGTCACGGCTGCCAATGAGGATCAGCGAAGGACGGTAGCGTGTGCTGGCATAACATGAGGAGGAGTCATCGTCAGGGCATGTTCATACACTTTTCTCCGTGCAAAGAAAACAAACACGCGGATTACGCCAGACAAAAAGGCCCGGCGGCGAAAGCATAGTGGCGATGCTCATTACACTCAAGCCGCGCGTAGTCAGTACTCTCATTAGCTGGGAACAAGGTGCCATAGAGGAGGCCGCGTTCAGTTCCCACATTCCTTTTGCCTAATGACTGAGGCCTGCTTGTGAAATAGGCTCTCCGAGGTCAAGTAGCGAAGTCGGCTCAGCCTCAAGGGGGCTAGCTAACAGGGCTTTGTCTAGCAGGAAGGTGTCTCCACGGACGCCAGGATTGAAGAACCGTGCCGCACCACACTGTAAGGCGACGTCATCACCCCCGATTACATTAGTTCATGGTAGGCCTCGGTCACGCACGAGTTCCAATAAAAGTTTCACCATGCCAAGGAGAACCCACTACCACTAAGGAGGTGCGCACACTTTAAGGCAATAGGGTGTTAAAAGAGTGTGCAGCTTATTATTTCAGGGACTGATGGGGCTACCACAACCATTAATGTCTTTAAAGACTAACGGAACCAGGTCTAACAGTTAGTCTCCACAGACAAGCTCAAGGCACCAGCATTTAGTCCTCACATTTGTAGCGGAGCGGGTAACCGTTAGTCCCACAAATAAACTGGAAGGACTAGCAATATTCATCACATTTACACATGATCAGGGTATCGTTAGTTCCAACATTTATACCATACCGGGCATCCATTGGTCCTCACAGTTGCACCTTGCCGGATGAACGGTTGGTCCACTCAACTACTTCAATTGGTTAAACATTTCTCACCAATTCATATATTACTTTCTTATTTGCTCTCTGCCAGGCGTAATACTTTTTAGTCTGTTTTTCTGTGCAGAGAGAAAGAAATGGCGTGGAGAAGAACACGCGAAAAATTACTTAGACATCTGTGTGTCACTGCTTTCGCAGTCACTGCAACATCGAAAAACAGAAGTTAGAGAAAAAACTTTTATTTTTTTCATATACACACGAAGTTTCTTCTTTCTTGAAGTGAACTCAAGGTGTAATGAACAAGTTCAACCTCGTTGTCACATCTTCTATAGTACTTGTAAGCTCCTCTGTTAAAAGCGAAAGATGACAGGCATTGCAGACGCCAGCGCAGACAGCCACAGTCTTCAGCACGGTGTGTGCCCACGGCGGCACAATAACGTTGTTAAAGTACTTAGTCATATGTGTCAGAGTGATTGATTGATATGTTGGGTTTAACGTCACAAAACCACCATATGATTATGAGAGACGCTTTAGTGGAGCACTCCGGAAGTTTTACCACCTGTGGTTCTTTACCATGCACCCAAAACTGAGCACACGGGGCCGCAACCTGCGGGTCAGCAGCCGGGTGCCTTAGCCACTAGACCACCATGGCAGGCCCACATGTGTCAAAGGATGAATTTGAACGCCTATGAAAAATACGTGCAACGTGAGTGAAATCATTCTTACCTGTAAAATATAGCAATACAATAATTTCACCGTGATGTCTCACAACTTTGAAAACACATTTCGATCCTCGTAGCGCAACAGCTTAAAAGCCGAGGCCGCCACCATAACTCCGGCGCGCCACCAACCACTGTGCTGCCAACGATTCGGAGAGTTCTAAGCGAACGACGCCTTTCAGCTCAAGCAAGCGCACTCGAGACAAGACACGGTGTTGCACGTGAAGCGTCGGCCGCCTGTAAACCTCGAACAAAAGGGCGAGCCTGCTTTGGGCCACCGCCACGACCACTGCCGAGCTAGTTTGGAGTGAGCGCCAAAGAAACTGTGGCAATGCGGCCCTTTTCCACAAATTCGAGGGAGTGATAGTGCAGCGAGCAAACGCGAGTCCGCCGCCGTGACCGTTGCCGAGCTGCTTGCGACCAATTGACGGAGAAACCAACTGTAATGGCGACGATTTTCACCAAGTTCCGACGCTAGGGAAACCTCGCCAGCCCGTGCAGGTCAGGCTGCGACAGCCAGCGACAGCCCGTAACCAAATTTTTACATGCAACCGCGACGGGTTTGGACGACTCGCAACACAGCAAAGAGGCGTCTGCCATATATCGTGAGCCGATAGCTCAGCACGGTGGCGAAGACAGGCGAGCACTCGATGAGCGTGCGTCCGGGTGGCCGATGGCAATGGTGCCAAATTTTCAGGTGGTCACGAAGCACAGGCGAACTGTAGACGCCCAAGCCAACCTTTGCGGTGCATTTCGTGCGTGCGATATACAACACGACCAAGAACTTTGCCTGCAATAGCTATCCGTACCACACACGCGAGAAGTACGGCACAATAAAGAATGATAACCTACTTTTGAAAAAATCCAGCGATGAATATTTCCCTGTGTCAGACTGAAATAATGTATCCAATAGGCCTGCTGCCTTTTCGGCTGCCATGTTGGCATACATTCCCAACCGGTGGGGTTGTGAGTTATTCGTGAGGGTCTTGACTAAGCTAGATATAAAGCGTGGCATAGCCACGTGTCCAGACCTGCTGCCGACTTCATGGGTGTGGCGAAACGTAAAAGCAGCAGCGCATGCTCATCCAAGCGTACACACAAAGCACTGCGACCTGATTCCTAGATCGTCGAGCTTTGCGAGCGCAATGCAACTCCATTCGGCTCCAGAAAAATTAGGGGGCAGACTGAGCCAGGACAAAGGAGGACGGCTACTGTCCTTGACAATGGTTTGCGGATGGTCCACATATCACGTGCGGTTCATTGTTTTGAAAACAATGTGTTTTGCACATGTACGAAACCCTCTTTGGTTACTCCTGAACGATCGATCTGTTCATCGCGTGCGTCTATTGGGCTACGTTACTCTTGTTCGGGTAATTTTGTCTTAGACTGCAGCCCGGACGAAAGAGGGCGAGGCCGCTTAACAGGTGCAGATGGCTCGCTTGAAGTTCACCGGACTGGACAATTTGCAGCCGTTAGCGTGCGAGGCATGGCTGCGACTTGTGTTCAGTAGCTATCTACCGAAAATCGCTAAGACAAGAGCTAGCTGGAACGCTGGAACGCCTACCTCTTTCGTCCGCCGATATATATATATATATATATATATATATATATATATATATATATATATGAGTCGTCGGTTACTTCGGCGTTTTCTCCATAAATGGAGAAAGAACGTCTAAGACGTTCTGGCTCTTCGATATGAATTTTCATTCACATTTTAACAGGCCGAGGAATGGTGCCCTGAGCCTTATTTCTGCGTCCAATATGCGACGTTTGTCTTGCTATCACGCATTTCTTTCTGATTATGTTTCGACGCTCAACATCTCCCTACTGAAACGTTCCGTATGCGATGTCCAATAATTCCGTATGTTTCCGTAAGAATCTTAGGGAAATATATGGAAAATATATAGGAAACTTATGTATTCTTTATGGAAACATATGGAATTATTGGACTCGCATACGGAACGTTTGAGTAGGGCTACAGATACCACAAGAGATTGTTTAATAAATTTGTCATGAATGTTAGTTGTCTGAATGGAGATGTACCAAGCGTGAACGAGGATACACCCACGTTGAACGGGGGATATAGCGGCCAAGCACCGGCACATAACATCGGTAAACCCTTCGTTATCAATCTACAGTAAACATTTAGGTACTCCTGTAAAGGCGCGTTTCACTTTTGTGTTATATGCCATTTTCTATGACGGAAGAATGAATCATCTTTTTCAACGAATAATTGCTGTTATACTGTTTGGTAAGTATTACATTTTCTTGCATATGTAGATTATAGTTTGCAATATTTTCTTATAGTCCAAACACTGTCCCTGGAGAGTGTATTTATTAGCATTATTGCTACTGTTCTATTACTGTTACCATCCTAATATGCACTTCTAAATCACTTTCTTGAAATTATATAATTTGTGATGTTAGGGGTATAGTACATTGTTTACACTCATTGGATTTGTATAGAAATTCCTTAACAGGGCCCCGGCACCTTCATGAATAGGCCAATACAAACAGTGTAAACAAAATTTTTTTGTGAAATAACAAAAATTGGGCTATATAACGTTAAACCATTCCTTTTTGATTCCTTTCGTAATGATCGGTTGCTGTATATGATTAGTGTAAATATGCTGTGTTATGCACACAGCACCGGCTTGTTACGCTAGGCAACGAATGGCGCGAAAGTGATCAATTGCGAAATGAGCGCTTAAACATGGCCACGTAAAAAATATGAGCATAAGCCATTAAGGATATGGCATATTGTTTCTCATTAGTTATTTGGCATGTAAAATGTTCTTTCGCATGCTTGTCACATGACGTAACGAAGCCGGAGTGCATATCTTCTACTAAATATAATTCAAGTAGGCTAGCTGCCGATAATGTAAGCAGCGCCTACATATAGCGGCAAGTGAGATGAATTATAAGTTTAGTAAAATATTTCTGCTTGCAGAATAACGGTGTTTTGTAAATTGTACGCCTATACATATCTTTGAGCTCACACTTACACAGAGAAAGAGGAATAGAGAGAAATGAGCAACGCTTCAAGTGTGTGCTCTATACTGTCGAGATGTATTTTAAGCTGTAGAGACGATTCAACTTGTGTGAAAACCAACTATAGCCCGACTTCTAACTTAGCTTCCATAGTGCTAAAAACCTTGGTTTTTCACCTTCTCCCTGGTGCGGTGTGGTCAAGTTGTGGGGCAAGCGTAGAAGCTCAGTTTCCCATTGAGGTCGAGCCCACTTTAAACGCTGTCGTTATGGCTCCAAGTTACCATAAGCAAGGCTAATCAGGTTTATCAGATACTGAAGCGCTAACAATTTTTGGCATTTCAGTACAGAAAAGTTAGATATCAAAAACGATTCGTCACGCTCATCAGCTCGCAACAGCTTCCACAGGGCAGCGGTGATGGCGTATCCTTTTCGAAGAAAATTATTTTTCAAAAGCAGCAAATTCTTTGACCAGTCATTAAAAGTTTGCTTGATCCCATTCGTAACTGCATCGACAAGTCGAAGCAGAATAAAACCATGAGCAAGTGATGTAATGCATGAGCAAGTGATGCAATTATATAGGGCCCCTGTACAGCGCTTGACTGTTTCGCGATACTACAGCACAAGACGCGAAAGTGTCTCATAGGCGACCCGCACCGCAAAGAACCTGCAAGAAAAATCTTCACAGTGGAAATGTTGGCGAACTTTCGATATGTTGTGAGATTGCCACGTAACATTTTCATTCTTCTTTAAGGACGTAATTAAGTTATTACTATTTCTACGGAAAAGTTCGCTAACATTTTGGTTTCCCAAGCATGCAGCCCAGAAGCACCACTGTCGAAACTGGGGGCTCAGCCCCTCCAATTTTTTTCATCGGGAGTCTTGCGCGTCTTTGCCTTCCCCCCCCCCCTCCCCTTCCTCCCGGGCAGGTACGCCTAGGGCAGGTACCGAGGAGCGGAAGTCGGAGGGACAACGCTCGGGCCTGGAGAAAAGCTTGAGTGGGCAGACTAGCTGTCAGAAGCGGCTGCTGACGCCGCCAGGCCTATCGGGCTGGATGGTGATGTGAGCAGGCGAGAGGCGCGAACCAGGCCAGAGCAGCGAACACCAGGAGACAGCAGGTCACTGGTCAAGAACATGATGGCGGCACGGTAGTCAGGCGCTGGGAGTTGACTTGGTGATGAAGAAGCGGGCAAAAACGCCGCGGCGTTGCTGGTTTGCCAACAACAGTACCTATCTGACGGTGCTACCCAGCAATGGGACGCGTGCCAGAATATTGCTTCGACCTCAAATCAGAGGGTATCTTCGGTCAGGTGGGCCTTTAACCACTGCACACATGCGTCCGCCCACCACGGCGCTTCTTCTGCCGTTACTAACGTAACCTGCAATAAAGTTCAGCTATATTTTAGTAAGAGAAAGGCTGCTTAAGTGCGCTTCCGCAGGTTGTGCCAGTGGCCTCAATTGGGGCCAGCCTTCTCATGGTTTTTCCAAGGTTCAGTGACTGCGTTCCCCCCTCCTAAGTCATTGATGCAGACAACTAAAGCTTTAAGGTCGAAGACATTAGCTGGAAAGCTGACTTGCTTTCCATAGGAGTCAGCCTGTTTGTACACAGGAGGCGACACATTGGTGTACATTTGGCATGGTCCCAATCACTTGGCCGACTGCGAGGCCCATATGCCTCTGGCGCGTCACTAAGGCGTGATTGCGTCTGAAGACGAAATCGACGACATCATAGTGCACGTCCCTGTGCTACCTGTCGAATTGAGCACTTTGTCCAGCTCGCGCTTTTGCAAGGTTGCAACGCGCCAGGTCGTGGGATGAGTCTATGCGTGAGCGCAGTTCTTTCGCGTTGCAAGATGGGCTGGCATGCAATGCGCACGTCCTGCTGCCGCCCCGCAGAACGCGGTCCAACGGGGTAGGTAGCTCTCTGCCAGAGTGAATGAAAGCGGGCGTGTACCCAGTCGACTGTTCACCGCGGAACTTTCGGCACTGCACCATGGTCACTCTTTGCTGCATGCTGAGAAAACTAACAAGTATAGCGAACTTTTTCCGTCACAACAGTAATCACTTAACTTTGTTCTTACGGGAGACTGAAAATGTTACGAGGCAATGTTACAACAGAGCGAAATTTCATCAACATTTCCACTGATAATTTTCCTTGTAGGCACTTCGCGGTGTGGCTCGCTTGTGCGATGTCCTCGCGTCTTGTGCTGTGGAATTGCAGCGCAGGCAAGCGCTGAACAGGGGCCCTATATTACTACATTGCTTGTTCATGCTGTTATTCTGCTATGACTTGTTGATACACTTGCAGATGGGAACGAGCAACTGTTTATGAACAGATGAAAGCATTTGCTGCTTCCGGAAAATAATTTTCTTCGAAAAAGGTATACCATCACCACTGCTCTGTCGAAGCGGTTGCGAACCAATCAGTGTGACAAATCCGATGAGTGACACGCGTGATGAAGTAACACGCGCATTTACAGTGGTAATTAAAAATTTAGTGTACATTCATAAAGGAGGGTTTGCCAAATGTATTTATCGGTGTTTGGCAGCTATTGTTTAGTTCAACGGGAATATAGCCTCGTTGACGCTTGGCACAATCGGAGGACTAACATTCACGATATGTTTATTAAGCCATTGTGGTATCTGTAACATCTGTAGATGTTAACCGCCAAAGCATAAACATAGAAAGATGCGTGATAGCAAGATGATCTTCGCATATTCGACGCTGAAATCGCGCTAAGGGTATCATTCCTCGGTCTGTTAAAGGGTGATTGAGCTTCGTGATAATTAAGACTGAGCATTGTGCCACCTCTTTGTATGCGAATTCATAACGAAATGCGAGCGTGTCAGTGAAGTTTTCTCTCTCTCTCTCTCTCTCTCTATATATATATATATATATATATATTCGAAGACTTATTCGAAGGTCGTAGGTTCAATTCCTGCTCACGGCTGGTTATTTTTTCATCCACTTTTCTTTCTTCCTATTTTACACTCCATTGGTTGTAATAACTTTCCCTGTACATTCCTTGGCATTACGGTCTGTTATACCTCATTATTATTGTGTTAAAACACGGATAAACGAGCTCTTAGGTATACAATTCTTTACTTCTTTCCCTTATTTCATTGAACGAGGGTCTCGTACTGGCAGACTTGGTGTGTTTAGGTTGTAAAAGAGGGACAATTAATCAGCTGCCCGATCACAATAAGTTCACGTGCTACGTGACGCCAAACATGCGCATAAGAGTGTTTTCACACTCGTCGTTTGGCCTATAGATGGCGCTGACTGTCACTCCTACTTCTAAATTCCCATATAAACCCAAAAAAGTGGATGGAGGGAAGGCCGCTGTGGTAGCTCAGTGGTTAGAGCATCGAACGCGTTATTCAAAGGTCGTAGGTGCGATTCCTGCTCACGGCTGGTTATTTTTTTATCCACTTTTCTTTCTTCCTATTTTACATTCCATTGATTCTAATAACTTCCCCTGTACATTCCTTGGCATTACTGTCTGTTATACCACATTAATATTGTGTTAAAACACGGAAAAACTAGCCCTTAGGTATACACATCTTTACTTCTTTCCCACATATATATATATTGTTAAGGCGTTTAATAGCCGGTCCACAGCGAGCAAGCACAATGGCGACAGTAACGGCCAAGCACAGGCTCTCAGTGCGAGCGGCGTCCTTGTTGGGTAGCCCCACTAGAAGGTACTCAAGAGTTCGACCCATTTCATAGTTCGGAGGCTTCGCTACAATTACCCCGGGGTCGAAGAGGGAGCCGCCTGGCGACCTAACAGCTTGTTATTATGAGCGGGTCATAATAAGCCTTCAGGCGCTCCACGTTGACGATGTCTCGCCCACGGCGGCGCATGTCCGAAGATTGTTCAACGGGTTCGATCAGATAGTTGACGGGTGAGGTGCGCTCGATGACACGGTAGGGGCCTTCGTATTTGGGACGTAGTTTGGAAGAGAGGCCAGCGGCAGAGGTCGGGATCGAGAGCCATACAAGCGCACCAGGAAGGAACGTGGGCTCAGAAGTGGTGCTGGCATCACGGATACTCTTCTGCCGCTCTTGCTCTTGCGTCGTAAAAGTCTTGGCAAGCTCGCGACACTCTTCAGCAAGCCTGGCTGTCTCGGAAATAGGTGTACACTCAGATGGATCCGGCGTGTACGGGAGTATCGTGTCCATGGTGTGCGACGGGTGCCTTCCGTACAGCAAGTAGAAAGGTGAAAAACCAGTCGTGCTCTGAGGGGCGGTGTTGTAGGCGTAGGTGACGAAGGGCAGTATATTATCCCAATTAGTGTGGTTGGCAGCGACGTACATAGAAAGCATGTCGCCGAGGGTGCGGTTAAAGCGTTCGGTGAGGCCATTCGTCTGTGGGTGGTAAGCAGTAGTTTTGCGGTGGACAGAATGGCACTTCGTTAGAATGGCTTCGACGACTTCCGACAAGAAGACACGGCCTCGATCGCTGAGAAGCTCTTGGGGTGGTCCGTGGCGCAGTATAAATCGATGCAGCAGGAAGGACGCAACATCGCGCGCAGCAGCCGCAGGGAGAGCGGCGGTTTCGGCGTATCGCGTTAAATGGTCAACGGCAACGATGGCCCAGCGGTTACCAGCCGACGTCAGAGGAAGTGGTCCATACAAATCGATACCTACGCGCCCAAAGGGACGGTCAGGGCAAGGTAACGGTTGTAGACTGGCGTGCGACATTTGAGCTGACGGTTTACGGCGTTGGCAAGTGAGGCAAGAGCGAACGAACTGCTGCACATAGCGGTACATCCCGCGCCAGAAGTAGCGTTGTCGAATGCGATGGTAGGTTTTGAATACCCCAGACTGCGCGCATTGCGGATCAGAATGGAAGGATTCACATATCTCTGACCGCAGACTGCGGGGTATCACGAGTAACCACTGCCGGCCGTCGGCGTCGTAATTGCGTCGGTGTAGAAGGCCGTCACGAATGGCGAAATGGCGAGCTTGACGACGCAATGCACGCGTGGATGGCGTTGCGGATGGATCAGAGAGCAAGTCGATCAGCGGGCCGATCCAATTATCCTTTCGCTGTTCGGTAGCGATTATGTCAACGTCAATGCCAGAAACAGCAGCCGAGGATACTGAGCAGAGCACATCACCTTCAGGCAGAGGGGAGCGCGAGAGGGCGTCGGCATCAGCATGCTGGCGTCCATTGCGGTGCAGCACGCGGATGTCGTAGTCTTGTAAACGAAGAGCCCAACGGGCGAGACGGCCTGAGGGATCCTTCAATGATGAAAGCCAGCATAGTGCATGATGGTCGGTGACGACATCGAATGGGCCACCATACAAATACGGTCGAAACTTTGTAAGAGCCCAGACGATCGCCAGGCACTCTTTCTCCGTGACGGTGTAGTTTGTCTCAGCTCTCGTGAGCGTACGGCTTGCATATGCTACGACATATTCAGGGAATCCGGGTTTGCGCTGCGCCAGGACAGCGCCGAGGCCTACACCGCTGGCGTCTGTGTGCACCTCCGTCGGGGCCGTAGGGTCGTAGTGGCGTAGAATGGGAGGAGATGTCAACACATGGCGGAGCTTCGCGAACGCGTCGTCGCACTCAGACGACCACGAATTGAGGGACCCGTCACTTCCAAGGAGCTTCGTCAGCGGTGATATGATCGTGGCAAAATTTCGTATGAAGCGTCGGAAGTACGAGCACAGGCCCACGAAACTACGCAGTTCTTTGACGGACGCAGGTTTGGGGAATTCGGCCACGGCCCGAAGCTTGGCTGGGTCAGGAAGAATGCCATCCTTGGACACGACGTACCCAAGGATGGTGAGTTGCCGTGCTGCAAAGCGGCACTTCTTCAGATTTAGTTGCAAGCCGGCATTGCTGATACGTGGAAAAACTTCTTTCAGACGTTGGAGGTGCGTAGAGAAATCTGGAGCGAACACCACAACGTCATCGAGGTAACACAAGCACGTGTGCCATTTGAAGTTGCGCAGAACGGTGTCCATCATGCGCTCAAAGGTCGCAGGTGCATTACATAGACCAAACGGCATGACGTTGAATTCGTACAAGCCGTCGGGTGTGATGAACGCAGTCTTCGGTCGAGCGTCATTAGCCATGGGTACTTGCCAGTACCCCGAGCGCAGATCGAGAGAAGAAAAAAATTCGGCTCCGTGAAGGCTGTCAATTGCGTCATCGATGCGCGGCAGTGGGTAAACATCCTTGCGAGTGATCTTATTGAGCCGTCTGTAGTCTACACAGAACCGCGCAGAACCATCTTTCTTCGCAACAAGAACAACAGGAGACGCCCATGGACTGTCCGAGGGCCGAATAACGTCGCGTCTGAGCATATCATCAACCTGCTCGTTAATTTCCCGACGTTCAGCAGGCGACACGCGGTAGGGACGTTGCCGTAATGGTGGATGGGCACCAGTGTCGATACGATGCGTAACAGCGGACGCACGACCGAGAGAACTTCGCCCGACATCGAAAGAAGAACGATATTCTCGCAACAGGTTCAGAAGCTGGGAACGCTGTACCGACGTGAGGTTGTCATCAATGCAAGGGCCAAATACATCAGGAGATGACGAATCAGAAGTGGAAACAGCACTGATGGTACGCAAATTGGGACAACGCGAGTCATCAGGTACGTCCAGGACTTGTGCGTTATCCACTGGTTCCACTCTGCCGAGACATTCCCCTCGAACCAAGGTAACAGTGTACGGGGATGGGTTGGTCACGAAAAAAGAGGCGTTGCCCTGGGTGATTTGCACGGTCGCGAAAGGTACTAGCAACCCTTTCCTTCGGCAAGCACGGTCGGATGGCGAAACGAGTGCAATTGTGTCGGAGAGTCCAGCGCAGTAGACAGATACACCCATCGTGGAGCTTGGAGGCACTATGGTATCGTCTTTCACGAGAATCTTGCTCACTTTCGAAGAACTGTCTTCCGGCGTCAAATGCGAGAAGGGGGAGAGTTCAATTTCGGCGGCGGCACAATGGATGACGGCGTCGTTGCGGGATAGAAAATCCCACCCCAGGATGACGTCATGAGAGCATGCGGGAATGATGATGAATTGGGCGACATACAGAACGTCCTGAACGACAACGCGAGCTGTGCACCCTGCTGTAGGATGGATACGATGCAAACCGGCGGTACGAAGGGACAATCCAGAAATTGGCGTCGTCACTTTACGAAGCAAGCGGCAAAATTTTTCGTCCATAACAGATACTGCAGCTCCTGTGTCAATAAGAGCAGATGCGTGAACACCGTCCACAAGCACGTCAATGACATTAAATGGGCGGCTCTGAGGGCTTTCACAATGCGATAGCATCGCAGTCCTTGCCTCGGGGACTGCGACGACTAGTTTTCCCGCTCGTGAGCAGCTGAACTTGGCCGCATGGGGGACGGGGAACGACGTCGTGGAGACGGTGACCTACGAGAAGATGAAGCTAGGCGAGTTGGCGGTGGCATAGACGGCGTTTCCTCGTGATAGGTACGCCTAATCTGGCCAGCAACAGGCGACGAGATATGGGGCGTCTGTACGCGAGTGCAATAACGTGCTACGTGGCCGGCGTAACCGCAGGCAAAGCAAATGGGCCGGTTGTCGGATGTGCGCCATCGGTTCGCCGGGGTAGGTGTTGTCCATGACGCAAGAGCCGATGGACGGAACGGTGGCTGGAAAGGCTGCAGGGGGTGCTGGAGCTGAGTCTGAGAGGTCACGTCAACATACGTAGCCGGCATACCCGCTGCAAAGGATGGAGGTCGTGCGGCAGCTTCGGCGTAAGTCAGTGGGGCGGGCGCTTGAACGACTGGAGGAGGCCTGGGGACCACTTGGGCGTAACTTGGGGGTACAGGAGCCGGAAGCTGTTGTGGGTGGTACGCAGGCATGACCTCCGCTATTTCCTGCTCAATCGCTCGGCGGATGGGGGGGGAAATGGTAGTGGCCGATTGTTGAGCAGCCGGTGGGTGGGCGAAGGGCAGGAGAGAGAACTGCCGTGCGATTTCCTCACGTATGAAGGACTTGAGGTCTGCCAGCAGTGCCACCTGGTCACAGCTCGCCTCCAAGCCTGCAAGCCCTGCATCTCGTGGTGTTGAGCGACGGGTCATCGAACGCTGCCGGCGGAGCTCCTCGTAGCTCTGGCACAGCGTGATGACCTCAGCTACTGTGCCTGGGTTTTTGGCCAGCAGCATCGTGAAGGCATCATCGGCAATGCCCTTCATGACGTTCCGGATCTTGTCTGATTCGGACATGCTGTCGTTGCATTTCTTGCATAGGTCCAAGACGTCTTCAATGTAGCTGGTGAATGATTCACCGGCCTGCTGAGCGCGTTCGCGTAAGCGCTGCTCGGCTTGCAGCTTACGAACGGCAGGGCGGCCAAAAACGTTGGTGATAGCGGTCTTAAAATCGGGCCAGGTTGCGAAATCAGACGCGTGGTTGTTATACCACATGCCGGCCACACCCGCGAGGTAGAAAACCAGGTTGCCGAGTTTACCTGCCTCGTCCCAATGATTGGGGACGCTGACGCGTTCGTACATGACGAGCCAGTCCTCGACGTCGGTGCCATCCGCGCCGGTGAAGACAGGTGGGTCGCGGATGCGGGGGGCACCGGAACATGGCGTCGGCGCAGGAGGAAGCGTTTGCTGGGCGGCGTATTGTTGCATGGTTGAAGGCACGGTACGGGATCTAAGCTCCAAGGGCATCGAATGTGAACCGAAGATGTTTGAAGGGCACAGCACTCTCCACCAAAATGTTAAGGCGTTTAATAGCCGGTCCACAGCGAGCAAGCACAATGGCGACAGTAACGGCCAAGCACGGGCTTTCAGTGCGAGCGGCGTCCTTGTTCTGTAGCCCCACTAGAAGGTACTCAAGAGTTCGACCCATTTCATAGTTCGGAGGCTTCGCTACAATATATATATATATATATATATATATATATATATATATATATATATATATATCCCGGATTACGAGTGTGGTAAGTTTGCCCCCCCCCCTCTCAATCGCGAAAGAGTTGGTAAGCCACTGCCGGAAACTCAAAGGGGGTTAAGACCTCGGTCAACTGGTTCGAGATGGTTCATGCCGCTCACTCCCGAAGGGGAAACAGCTCGGGCCACTTTGTGAAGTGATCTTGGACAACCAGGAGAAAAAACGTGGCTTTCGGCTCCTCGGCAAAGGTTTCCTAATGTCACAGGCCACGATTAGCAAGAGTTCTTCGCTCTAGATTGGCTGCTATAGACATGAGAGTTGGAGGTTTACCCCGTGAGGCTTCATGCATCTGCACACGTGGAATAAGCAGGGAGACTGAGCGACATCACGCTTCATGCCAAATTATATGGCAGAGTGGTACAACTTCTGAAAAGTCTTAATGCCACTCGCATGTGCAGTCAACCGCAAGTCGTGTAAATAGCTGAGGGTGGCTTTAGTTAGTCTGTGGGGTTTTACAATCTTGAAAGACTCCTGGAGAGCTTCTTCAAATGGTATGTAGTGAAGGAAAACACATTCAGCAACAAGCGGGTACGAATCAAACGTACCCGCAGCAATACGCATTTGAGTCCGGTTCTCGGCAACGAAAGCATTACCAGCTCTGTCATTGCGCCCGGTAAGTTGATCACCACGCTCCTTTTGGGAGCTCAGCTAAATGAGCCCATAAGCAGTTTGCTGACAAAATGAATTGTTTTGTTCTGCCTTGCTTTTATGCTGAAGACAATACCGTCGCACATCACAAGTTCTATCAGGTATGAATCCTCACCCGAGGCTGTCGGCTCGGGTGAGGATTCATTTGGGCTTATGACTGGGCATTAGGCAAGACGTTTGAGCTCACTTTCCAGTAGTGCACAAACAAGCTGTACCGCTGCAAGGTTAACGCACATCATGCGAGGTGGCCAGAGGGCTCATGCTAGCGCTAAATCAAGGTGAGTGTGGTTCGTGCACAAAAGGAAAAAAACTATAGGAATACATGTTCGAATGTTGGCGAGTCGAGATTTGGTGCCGCGAAACCCAGGAGTGGTCACTCCGGGACTTCGATGTCGTCAGCTGAGCGTCTTTGGAAAGTGCATGGGACTGTCAAGGCCGGCATCTCACAAAATATTACGCTACTGCGAGGAATATTGCGAGACTCTGACACCGAGGCACGTGAGGTAAACAGACAAGTCACAGTTTTGATGACTAGAGAAGTAGAGCTCCGCCATTTGAACAAGCGAATTTTCAATGTACCTGAAGATGAGGCAGTACACAAGGAACTCGAGGATGCTGTGGACAACCATAAGAAGGTAGCGTGCGCCATTGCTGACGGACAGTCTACCTCCGTGAACATGAACAGCCTATTCACGTAAGTTACATAAACTACTGACTGCTTTCTTATGCTAGTCATGGCTATGGATACTGCAACCGAGCTATAGTTTCCGTAAAATCTCCGTAAACAGTGACATTTCCTTAGGCACAGAAAGAGACACTAGATGTTTGAATGGCACAAAGTCCAACCACAGAAGCGGAATGTTCGCAAATCAAGACAGTTTTGCCGAGGTTGAAGAAAATAACACAGAATCGGTCTGAACAGCGTGCAGGAGCATAGAAATATCAAATAGGAATTCAATGTCTTGATTTTTTTGGCAGAGATCAAGCGATCACGGCATGCATTGGAGATACTCTCAGCAATCGTTTCACGATGTCAATTGAACAGGAGAAGAACAGACACTCAAGCATGTCCTTGCAGTACTTGAAGGTTGAAAAAAGATCTAGAGGAGAGCAAGATCAAGGTATTGCCAATTTCGAAAAGGCCGAAGCAAGCCGAAGAGAAATTGGAAGATGTCGTATGTTGGACAAGAATGAAGATACTGAGCATGTTTCTGTCAATAACCAACTGATTAGGCGTGCCGAAGAACCTGCTGATAGCTTGCCCACCAGCAACGATGGCTCCTATCTTCTCGGCAGTGAAGCTAAATGTCCTGTGTTTCACGTGGTGTCTTCGCCATTGAATGCAAAGCCTGGATCTCCGGAATTGGATTCCCTCAGCTTCAAAAAACTGAACGATGCAGTGACAAAACAAGACAATGGTCGCCTGAAAGTAAAGGTGAACTCGCTTATTGTGCCTCTGAAAGCTAATCAGAGCCCAGGCAGCACACCGGCGTTAGACCGATCTTGGACCCCTATTGGCTAACGTCGGCCGCAGTATTGAGCCAAGGTCGGCATCTCGGCCAAGTGCAACTTCTTCCGATGTAGTTCCGATGTTGAAGCCGACCTAGGGCCGACGTTCTGCCGTTGCATTTTCCAGTATCCAGCCGACGCCAGCCCACTCTACACATGTCGATGAAGGCCCGTCCTTTCACCGACGTAGTTGCCGACATACATCCAGCATGAGATCATTCTTGGGCCACTTCACTGCCAATGAAATGCCATTCTTACGCCAGTATTCGCTTTCCGACGAATATCGGCTAACATTGGCTTGCCAATATTTCACCGTTATTATTATCGCCTTTATACTACTGGCGTTCCTTAGCAGGTAAACTTCACATTACACTTCCAGAACTTGCCCTAGCAGCTTATAGCAGCCCCGTACGAGTTTCACGGTGTAGTATACTTCAAGGCGACTGACCACTGGATGACTAGTGTAGAAACACTACGATCCCACTAAATCATTCATTTTCGCCTTTTTTCTTCCATTGCCTATTACCCTCCCCACATGTAGAGCATAAAACTGCACGAGTCTATATACTGTCTAGTTTTCTCCACACATTCCTCCTCAGTTTTGTGAGAAATTGTAACATAGGCTGTTCCAATTTCCACGAAGTATTAGCTAAAGAAACATTAACTAAACTAACTGCTCGGTGCAAATAATGCGCACACAGGCAATCTATAAATAAGAATTTCAGAACACAAGTTTCGTAACTTTATTTATAAATACACCAAGTCAAACCATTTATTTTTTAGTTCAACTTTTCAAGTTATTGCTGTTCAGTAATACACCCCAAACTAGGAGGTTCTATTGGGCATAGGGCTGGCCAGAGCAGCAGAAGAGGGGCGATGATTTAGAG
This sequence comes from Rhipicephalus microplus, assembly GCF_043290135.1. Taxonomy (NCBI): domain Eukaryota; kingdom Metazoa; phylum Arthropoda; class Arachnida; order Ixodida; family Ixodidae; genus Rhipicephalus; species Rhipicephalus microplus. Next base: position 192,144,667 of record NC_134704.1, on the reverse strand, counting down.
GCTGCAGCAGAAAATGAGGCAATGACGGTGGGCTGCCCGGGGTCCTGCAAGCGGCGATTGGGCAGGAAACCAACCATCTCCGGCTGTCGCAGATCCCTGCTCTGAGGGGCAGCAGCGATCGGGCTGCATATCTATGAACACATGTGTGAAGTGCCTTTCCTAACCCCCATCGAGGCCAACAAACTTCAACAGTCACGTCTTGATGAAACGCTGAGCTTTTTCAAACACCTGCATACGTGAATAGAAATAAACACCTCAAAACACTGCAGCATAATAGAAATAAACACTGCAGCAAAACATAAATGCAAGCTAAAACAATGAAAACAATGACAGCAGACCTTGTAATGAACTATCCAGATCAAATGCCATGTGGCCATTATGAAAAGAAATAAGCAAATACTTCAACAGTCATTGTGCAAAAAAAATCTGCCACACACCAAAATGTTTAGAAATAGGTTTCAATGAAAGTCGATTAAAACAAGCTTGATTGACTAATTTAAAAATAAACACAACGTCTTTCATGATTTCTAAACATGACTTACAGGGTTACAAGCCAGGTGAACTAGTCTGCAGATATAGCCTATGGCTGTATAAATTTATAACAGGACAACAAGACACACGACCACACGAACTCTTATCTCTGGATTATTCTTGGGCACACATCAGCTAATACTTCAAAAGAGTATGACTGATAACCAGATAGACAAACACAAGAAGAAAGAATCCATGCAAGCGCAATTTCAGCAATGAGACTAGTGGATTATTGCAAGGCGACTGTATTAATTTTAAAATGGTATCTCCAAATGCTATGAAAGATGTGCTGATGTGGTTTCCTACTTGTTTTTGTTTTGCATGAAACAAACCTCCGAAATTTCACGTGCTGTTTGAGACTTGCATTGATCCGAAGTCTTGGTTTCATAGGAGACCAGGACCGGATAGCTGGCTCACCAAAAAACAGCACTTGGCAGAGAGTCGCGGTACAACTAAGCCAGTCGTGCCCAGACGACCGCCTGCAGAGAGACCATGCACTTGTGGCGCTGTCGTGCTTCAATTTGGAACGAACAGCTCTATAAACCATTGGGCCAGTAATACTGCACCGTGGTTTAAAAAAACTGTCTCAAGGCTACTTTCACATAAATATCACTTGAAAACAGAGAGAAGCTCTGCAAAGCGGACTGCATCTATGCATGTGGTATTGAAGAGACAGTGTTGTGCAGTGATGGCAACTCCCTCGTGATCATTTTCTGGTTGGGACTTTGTGCTATGGTAGTACCGGCGTATATGCCCGTGCGGCTACGATACTACACTGCACACTTCTGTCGTAAATTAAGCGAATAAGTAGTGGCTGTGGCATCACTTTTTCTGTCTGGCGGCATATGTACATCTTGTCTGCGGTTTGTATGTACGTGGACGTTGGTCAAGCCAACCACTGGGACAGCATAGCACGGGTTGTGTCGCGGTCTTATGCTTGATAGCGCGGGATAGATCTCCGACCACAATGGCTGCATTTAGATGGTTACGAAATAGAAAAAGAACACCCGTGAACCAAAAGATATGTGCACATTGGAGAACCCCAAGCGGTCACAATCTTGTTACGCACCCTACAGCGTACCTCAGAATGATATCTTGTTGGTACATTAAAGCCTAGCAATTATCGATGTTGAACAGACATGTTCATTTTAGGCCGACACAGGCAAGCGGAAAAAACTAAAATTGTGTGTTAGGAAAAGTAAACAACAAGTAAACATTGAAGACATTTGATACTTCTTTAGCAATGCATAAATTCCAATGTTACTTAGCCATGGCAGCAAGTGAGAAAAATGCTTACCGAATTGGCAGGAGCTAAGCTTTGATTAGTCCACTGCTTTGTTCGTAACAAAAATAAAATAAAGTAAAATGAAAATTAAGAACGCTGTCTTCTGCACAAATTAAGTTAAACAGAGGCACTTCAGCATCGAGTTTTCACCGCGAGAGTATCTGAGTTCAGAGGCGTATGAACGTGGCCCTGCACAAGTGTTGTGGGCAACGCAGCTTTCCTTTACACACAACTGTTTACAATAAAAGAGACTACCTGCCTATTGTTTCGTTCACTAGACGCAGTGGCATCCTATAGAGTTTGGTGGTGATGGTCAAACGAACGGACGTATGAAAACTTTGTTAGTCTTGAAGTTCACTACTCAACTCTCATCGGGCCAGATAAAAGATAAGATTACAATGCCGCGTGTTGCATAATATGCTCGTTTCATCCGGCAAAACACCGTTTAAACTAGACTGTTTGGCTCTGGTTTCCACTGATGGCTCTCTTCTCTATCGAATAAATATAGCAGACACGTGCCATCCGGTTTAGAAACGAGCCAAACAGCACTGGAAAGGAGAGCGAGAGCAAAATTTTTCTCGGCTGACCGCTTGGATGCAATGCTGCCTCCTCTTTCTACGGTCTCCCTTTCCGCTATACTTCCTCCTTTTTACATACTGTTGCGCTTGAATACGCAGCAGTATCGCAAGTGCCCTTTGGTTTTTTAGAGAAATATATTTCAGAAGGAAGATATAGCATTGATTGATATGTTGATTGATTGGTTTTTTAGAGAAATATATTTCAGAAGGAAGATATAGCATTGATTGATATGTGGGGTTTAACGTTCCAAAGCCACCATATGATTGTGAGAGACGCTGTAGTGGAAGGCTCCGGAAATTTCGACCACCTGGGGTTCTTTAACGTGCACCCAAAACTGAGCACACGGGTCTGCACCATTTCAGTCTCCATCGGAAAGGAAGATATAGCAGAGAGATAGAACAGAGCACGCACTTGCAGCCAGTTTTATTGCACAGATGGCGGGAATATATATGCAGTCAAGAGGGCGAGGAGATCACGCACAGAAAATAGGACAAATGATGGCGCATGCGGCGCACCACCCTATTCCTGTCTTAGAATAACAACTTAACTAAAAAATACCTGTATGAATTATCCGACAGATTAACAGGTATTTTTCCAGTTAAGTTGTCATTTTAAAATTGAAAAAAGGTGGTCAGGCGCATGCGCCATCATTTGTCCTTTCGTCAGTGCGTGATCCCCTCGCCCTATTGACTGTATTCCCGCCATCTGTGCAATAAAATTGGCTGTAAGTGTGCGCTCTGTCCTATCTCTCTGCTATATCTTTCCTCTGAAACATTTTTTGCACAGTAAAAAAGTATGTTTCTCTCAAAAAATGCAATACCAACCAGCCCGAGTAGCCAATCTTTTGGTTTTGTTACTGCGATGCGCGCACGCGCCATCTCTACCAGCCGCCACTCTCGTCTGTGGGAGCAGCTGAGAAGTGCGCGTTCTCACCGCCAGGGTGGCCGTGGAAACTCCAACGCTAGTTCCCTATTGTAGCAACGTTTACGATTCCATGGTGCGGGTTCCGATGAAAAAACCTTGGAGAAGGATAACTTTAACATAAACTTTGAACGACCCCTTTACCTGGGATGAGCGACAGAAGTCAAACCTGACAGGCACATCATCAGCACTAAGGGGAGGACACTAGAAAACTGGAGATGGCAGGACTGTGAAGACGCAATTTTGTACTCAATTGAATTCACTAGGCAAACAAGGTATATTTTAGGTAAAACATCTTGATTGAGGAGGTACATGTATGAATAAATTTTCACACAACTGTGAGGTTGCTAGAACAGAAACCAGTTGTAGATAACTCAAAAAAACTTTGGATTGTGTAACTTTGTGCTAGCCTTTTTTTCCAATCATATTCAGCCAAAAACAACTTTGTAACAAAACTGCCCCTCACGACGAAGATTCATTTGCCCCACTTCACCTCCCCACCTCAATAGAGCCATTTGTATTGAAAATGTGGATCAATAAAACACTGCGTAGTGCGAGGGAAGGTTTTATAAACGTTCTGCGATTATTCATTTGCCTTTATATTGACCACTCTCCAACAAGGGAAAAACATAAAAATTCTGTCAAAGAGTAACCCCATTTCACGGAAGTACAGGCATTCTACATCTAAGCTAAATTCACTGCATGTCTTCGGATCATTCTGCCGCAGAAATATCACTATAGCCCCTGAATTGGGCACTAGAAACGGATCATAGTAACGCTACACCATTCTTCAAAAAAAGAACTCCTGACTGCTGTTATTGCGCTACAACACGAGGTCAACGACAAGGCCAAGTTTAACAAAGTGATAGGACTAAAATGTCAGTAAAACCCCGATGTTTAACTTGAATAAAATGAAATAGTGCTTCAAAGCAGTGTTTGCAGTGACTGGTGTTGCACCAGCAGTTGGCAATTTTTTCTTAAAGGTTCACTAAAGAGAACCAATGTCTCAGTTTAGACTGACATGCTGCATTCGAGACCTCTCATGCGACTAGTTCATTATCAGTGGAGAAAATTAGGGTTGAAGTTTATTTTTTAATTTTGTGATGCTCAAATTTCAAAAATGTATTGTATTTTTGCAACATTGGCTTGATGAATATTTCGGAAACTTCGTATCTTAGATCCATCACACCGACAGATGACAGTATACTTAATTTTGATGAATTAGAATTTACGTAAGACGCAGTACACGCGTTTGAAATTCATGATGTCGCGTGGTTTCGTGTGAAAAGATTAAAGCGGCATCCCTATCTACATTTTCTTCTCGCGCGTTTTCTCTCTTACCAAGCATCGTTTCGTGGTACAAGTGGTATTTCCTGGATTGAGAAATTGTACTTGACTAACACGTGAAAAACGTTTTTGGTTTTAGTGTCTTTTAAAGGTGTACCGATACAATTTTGAGACATTGAGAAAGGGGCATTTTTAGTTTCCTCTGTACGCAAGTAGTATTACCACTTTGTACACAATAGTCAGCCAGCATGCATAAGAGAGTTACTCTGATTTTAAAGTTTTCGTTGCAAAGCATTGGCAAGCAAAAAAGTGGACATTATCGTGACGAGTCAACAAGTCCTCCTCCCCACCACCCTGAGTTTTCAAACGGAGTTTCCGTGCAGCCTAAATCACAGAAATCACTGTCACGATCAATAGGGACAATGCACTTATCGTTTATATGTACCAGATCGCTCATCTGCCATTAGTTCATAGCGAATTGCCAAGTTCCTGCAACGTCACACTGCGTTGTCATGTTACGGAGAAGCCACCCACTTGATATCGAAACTGAATGTGTCTTTTATAGGTAGAGGTAATAAAAATATATGCGATAATTTCCCGGGCATCAGAGAACTCTCTTCTTGAACCCAATTGTTTTCTACAAAACAAGAATTCCTAAATATTGAAAATTCGTCTCAATACTCTTTTAGATGATGCCAACAAGATGAATCGGGACTAATATGAGATGGTTTGGCAGTATATATTTCGGTACAAGCCCGATGACCTGATCAATTGTGAAGGAAACAATATTAACGAGTGGACTGTAGATCACAGCCGGTCTATAGGCGTTCGCTTTGTGCTTTTACGGCCTAAGCAGCCACCCCGAATAAAATATTGTTGTTTTTATACAGTGTCAGCGCACTTCGCATGAGGGCGTTGAGAGCCAACTCTTCAGAGCGCCTTTTGTCGCATACGCATTGCATTGTAAATCAGCTATACCCGGCCACTTTCTCTAACCAATGACACTTCCATTCGTAGGAAGCAGTCAGAGTAGTAGAGGTGTGTGTACGCACAGCCTGCATTTTTTGGCACACATGCATTGGGAAATGATTATGCACACGCAACAACACAAAGATCTTTTTTTCAAGGCTTGAACATAATCTATTCGATGAATTCGGAAATGCTTGAGGCTTCTGTGCTTGAATTTATCATTTAAGTGCACGTTAAAGAACTCCGCATGGAGAAAATTCCCAAAGCCTTCCACTATGGCGTCCCTCATAAACATATCAGTGATATAACTTCCTCGAACAAAAATCCTTGACAATTGCAGTCGATTGTTGAGTCATACATTGAAGATTCCCTGCTACTGGCCTGTCTGCAAATTGTGGACAAGAGTCACGCAGAAGAGTTGGCGCTAATTCTGAAAAGTTGCTCCGAATTCTTCAAGTTAATTGTATAAACGTTAATGGATCAAAATGACATGCCATCTGGCTTTGTTTACAAGCCCATACAAAAGCATTTCCGATTAGAAACAATGTCGCTACTTCAGCTAAAAGCATCATGACAGAGTTTTGCCAACAGCGCTTTTTTTTAGGTGCAATGAATATATAATAAATCTACTGAGAATATCTTCTGATTATCTGAAATTGTATTGTTCCCCTGCGTCTCTGGCGACCTGTATTGCATATGAAAATGTTTCACATTTTTTCATCGGCATTGAAGATTGCATGTGGACTCGTGTGGACTTGAGGTTTTTTTTCTTTACACAACAACTTTCCAAAACTGTATCACTACATGCTCTTTCATGTTCCTAAATTTTGTGTTTTCACTTTGAACAATTATTATATTTATTGACATTCTTATTACTATTGCTATTACTCCTGCTATTGCGAGTGCTATTCACACCTACTTGTGAAGCATAGTGGCCATCCCTATTATGCTTTTTTTTTCACCTTTTCGAAGGACTTATTTCAATAAACACGAAATGTGATACCTTGAACCAAAACGTGCAAATATTATCATTTTCATGGGCACTGGCTGCCGCCATGTGGATTCAAAGTAAACGTTACCAAAACGATTTTTCTCGGAAAAAAAGAAGATTACGTTGTCTGTCATTTCGTCTGCCAGTTAGTGATGAATCATGTGGTCGAGCCTTCTGAACGTGACGCACAATGGTACATGCGTGCAGAATGGAATATTTATCAATTTACTCCTGTCTTGAAGTATCAGAAAGAGTTGTTATATATGCTTCCTATCATGTTTCAATTGCATTGGTACCACCAGGAAGTGCGACAGTAGAAATGAACCTGAGCATTATTTGAGTGCGCTAGTCTTTTTTTTCCAACGGACGGCACCAAGTTAGTTTGGAACGAGATTGCAGCGATAGGTAGAAGCACAGCCTCCTTCTCCTATGCACAGGCCGTAAAAAACGCGAACGTGCGCCTCCAGATTGGCCACAGGTAGATATACTCGGGACAATAAAGAGAGACAATGACTTGACTTAGATTAAAAAACTGTGGTCTGAGAACTCTAATGCTACAAGTTTCACTCTCATCAGTTTCATTATTAATAAATAAAAATTAGGGTCAAAGTTTCAATGTTAAATTTCGTGCTTAAACATTTTTCAGGGGTGCAACAGCCGAACTAGAATTCAGAGCAATTTTCGGAGCAGCTAATTGTTACTTTTGAAGCACTAAAACTCGAATTCGGAGCAGGTTACAAGCAAAAAAACATTCATTTTTTACCGCGAAAGACAGAATTGCGAGCAGCTTGAGAAAAAGGCCTAAATTGAAATATATATATATATATATATATATATATATATATATATATATATATATATATATATATATATATATATATATATATATATATATATATGCAAGCCATTTAACATTCCCTAAATCATGCCAAGTGAATATGAGCACTGGTATTTCAACAAAGTAGTATTTTCTTTAATCACCCCACTCAGCAATCAATTAAGAGGTCCAAATTACAAGTCACCAGGCCTGTCAAATTGTTTGGGGATACAAATGTGGATTTCCCAAGATTGTGACCGAAAAATTCGTAAAATTGGAAAAAAAACTGACTTTTTACAGCTGCAGAGATGTCATATTGCACTCCAAATAATTTTGTCAGTAACTTTTTAGGCATCAGCGAGCATATTAGTTCTCACAAGTATGTGGCATATACATACATCAGTCATTGAATAAACTGTGCAGGGTCTAGAGACTACAACTATAAGCCCCTTATAAATATTATAAAGCTTTTCTGCAGGCCATCCATGTACTATAGCGAAGGTGACTTGAGCGGTGTTTCTGCACAGGTTAGAACAAGACCAAGAAATTTTCAAACCACAACTCCCCCTCCATTTCTTTTTTCATAAATGGGTTAGGGTTAATGCACAACTTTTTAGCTTGCTTGCAAGGCGCGTTTGACCAGATAAAGTAATAACGGCAAGGGCCAGTTGGCCTCGCAATGGCACCGGATATCCATTCATGTGGCGTTGCTATGGCAACTGACGTGGTCATGGCCTGAACTAAAGCTGTTAGTGTGCAAGCTCGATATGCTGAGAGTTTGTACACTTCCAGCTTTAGTTACTAATGATTCCTAACATGCCTTGGCCGCACGTGCTGACAAGAAAATTCATATTTCCAACAAAGTGTTGCTAGATACGGCAACATATTTTTTGTGTTGTAGTTGCGTCGTCCCGCCGGTAGATATCTGCTGTGGTGAGCAAACCGACAGGCACGCGGCGTCGTTACTTCATTTGGTCGATTGAGTTTCGCGAGTGTCTTGACCTAATGAGCAGCTCTCATACACTGCGGTATAGGGTTAGGGTCTGCCCGCATAGATCGATGATGCAAACTACAAGTGGCTAAAGTGGTCTTCATTTCTCGCTAAAAATAGGACAAATGAGAAAATTTTGAGGCTGCTCGGGCATTTCAGCGCAGTGTGGCGCAATTTCGGCGAAATTCATGTTTTCCGCACAGCTCGGCGCACAAATAAAGAATTTCATCAAATCGGCGTAACCAGCGCAGCTGTTGCACTCCTGCATTTGAGCATCACCTAGCCAATTTCAAAATGTCTTTTTCGTATTTTCACAAAATTAGCTCAACGAAATCTCCCAACCATCGTATGCTAGGTCTAGCTCCCACTGAATACAATGTATTTCATTTTTATTGAGTAGAAGCTATGTGGAACTCCCCCAGTAGAGGCCTTCAATATTTCCTACGTCACTGTGTTTGGCATGGCAATCTCAGTGAAATCTCCACCCAAATTTTCTTCTTGCATGTTTTCTCCGTTGCCGAGCAACATGTCGCGGAAGAGAGGTGTTTTTGGGATAGTGAAACTGCAGCTACTAATATGCAAAAAATTGTTTTGCTCTTTAGTGTCTCTTTAAAGAGAATGAAAGCGTACTGTTTATGACAGAACTGCTGCAGGAAATAAACCTTCAGTTTTTAGACCTAAGGCTAACGCCTTACTCAAACTGGGGTGAAACGGCTGAAACTAAATTAGGAGCAGTTTTTGGAGCAGCGAAATTGCAATTTTGGAGCACCTAGCAGCCTTTACTAAGTTGTCCTGGGAGCTTAAAAATACCTATGTTCAGCAATATGGGGGCACCAGTGCATAGATTAATTGGCTTATAATACACATTCCACTGAAACAGATTTTGAAGGAAGTTTTTTGAACAGATTATCGCTAGGTATGAACTGCACTACTTTTTTACATACCGCACACGTGACCTATCTAACCCTCGTAACACATGAAATAATATCTAAAAAAGGTTTTGTTGAAAGCTAGGTTCTGCAGAAACATTAAAAAGAAAACACACATCACACTCAAAAAGAATATAAGAAATTGTGATCGCACAAGAATCTTAGTGACGTAACAGTGGTCGTTCGCTTAAAAAAGCCTGAAATGATAGCGTCAAGAGCTTTTAACAAACAAAAGCATGCTGCACTGCCGTTCGCGGCCAGCTCATGCAGGACCACCTCCAAGAGTGCGACGCGAGAGCCGAGACATCTCGCTGCATAGACTATCTCGTAAAGAAGGTGCATATGCCACTAAGTGATAAGCGAGGGATACTGATAACGCCTCTCCACATGAGCAACCACGCTCTATTATTAGAGCACAAGTTGGTCAGTTCTATATTTTTTCAATATCTATAGGTCATCACCGTCGATGATGAACTCCCAATAATACATGGACTTGCGATGGCTGCCTGCGCCGCTCCTTGACTCGCGTAAAGTGCTCGTGCACCACAGGTGAAAAAATCCCGGTCCATGTAAACAAACCGCTGATCATAGAGAGGCAGGTTTTATTGCAAAAAAAGAAGAAAAGAAAGAAATGGAATTCACACTGCCGCCGACCAAAACACTGATTCAGATAAGCCAAAAGCTCGTTTAGCCCAGGACCGGCACGCATGCAGCGACACCTCTTTAGGTACTTGTTTCGAGTTTCGATTACAAAACGAAGCAGTGGCGAATCGCCAATAATGAAAACTGTGCCAAGTGATTGCGAATGCGGAATGAGTCACGAATAAAGCGCCAAGGTGCCTGTTTATTTTCTGTACAATGGTTTGAACATTTGTTTTGTTACCATGGCTTCGCATGTAACCAAGTGTTTCCCTCTACCTGCAGACACTGATGTGCGTTTTCATTTGCGATGGCTTTTTTAACAGCCAAATGCAAAGAGAACTCGCCTGTCTAAATAAATTAGTAGCTTATGGGTGTCAACCGGGAAAAGGTTGCACACATTCTGCCGCTCACGAAACCCATTTTGAGAACCCATGTGCACGTGCCAGAGCATCCGGGAGACGCGTTGGATTCAGGGAAAAAATAACTCCACGTTTACTGCTACTCGCTCACAGCAAACACGTACTCGTAGGTGACCGCATGCAGCAGCATCAACATATCAACATGAAAGCCACAATGCCTGGAAAAAGGGGCTATGCAAGGCAGAGAACCGGAGAGTCAACCCCGCTATGCTTGCCACCCAACTCGGTGGTTTTTGCTAGGCGACAGTGGCGCTAGAACACACAGCCTTGCTAGTAGAAGCAGTATGCTCGATGCTTGGAAGCACATTTTTTTGGGGTCACGCATATTTTCTAAAGTTTAAAGATTATGGCGGCACCATGGGAGCCTTTGTCATTAGAAAGATGAAAAGTGAGAAAAAACACAATTGGGTGCGTCTTATTAGTCAAACTCGCCATTTTTTCCCCCACTGAAGCTGAGTTTGGCATCAAAATTCTAGTATTCGAGGCTGTTTCGGAGCAGTTCAATGCCATTTTCTTGATTACTATGCTTTTATAGCAGCTTGGAACAAAAAACGGAAATGTATCAAAAATTCGTAATGTGAGCAGCTGTCTCACTCCTTATCAATGCATGTGTGTTGGCAGTACAGGCCCAGGTCGCAACAGCCTCTTTTGCCTTACACATCAGCTTATTCCGAAGTGATCAAAAATTAATTGGCTGCATCTTTGGTACATGAGGCTGTGTGCAAGTCATGTGTGCACAAGGTATTGAGCAGTGCTTCTGCTCAAATCCCGAGGTTTCCAACAGCAGGGTTTCCAGATTATATGGTCACCAGATCCTGCGAAAAGGTGGCGAGATGGATCAAACATTTCAGCAAATGCGAAGTCTGTGAGAAAAATCATGAAAACAGCTTTAGCCTGCTGCCGTACTTTCAAGTTCTGTATTGATACAAGCTCTTATTAGTATATGAAAATACACAACACTTGGTAGACTTGTTCACAAGATGGCGCACAATTAGGAGTGTCGCATACAGATATGATGCGTCAGTGGTATGTACAGCTCTCAAGAAGCTGGGCAGCACATGCACACTTGTTAAGCTCGGGGCCAAATGCAAAACCAAAAATAAAGGTGAATGTGGTCAGAAACACCGAAACTCCTCTATTCCTTGTGTTACAGGAGTAGTGTACAAGATTCCTCAGTCGTGCGCCAACAGTTATATTGGTCAGACTGGTAGGTGCATGTTAAAGTACGGGGGCACCAGAAGAAATGAGAAAAGAACATTCGAATACCAACTTGTTTGCTCATTGAACACAGTGTAACTGAAAGCTACTGTTTAACAACATCAGTGATGCAGCAGCCAAAATACAACTTGGAGCAAATATAGGAGCCGCAAAATATTACCTTTGGAGCACTAAAATCTTAATTTCGAGCAGGTTACAGAGAAAACAAAATATGCAATTTTCATCACTAGATACCTAATTTTGAGCAGTATAAAAAAGAAGGCTTACATTTAGAAACAAAATATGTATAAACCATTCGCAAACTGTGCAGTGTAAACATGAGCACTGATAGTTCAATGAAAGTGCTATTTTGAACCACCCCACTGAGCCAACAATAATAAACTTCATATTAGGATTTGCTGTGCCTGTATATAGTTTGACAGACTCTGCGAATTTAAACATGGATCTGTCCAGCTTGCGACCATGAACTTTGGGAGATTCCTGAAACCGAAGAGCACAGGTGGTGAAAAAAAAACAGGTGCACAATTTTAGTTTGCTTTTTTAGGGAAGAAATGTCATACGCAGCTGCAAATTATTTCCAGTAGCATATTTAGACATCAGTGATTACACTGATACTCATATTTAGGCAGCCTACAAACGCATGAGTAAGTGAACATTATGTGCAGTGTCCCGTGACTAGGGATAACAGCCCCTTCCAAATTTTAATACGCTTTTCCGCAAAGCACTAATGTAAATTGGCAAAAGTGGCCTACTTTGGATACCCTGCACGGTTTAGAATCCCAAGCTAAGAAATTTTCTAATCACTACACCTCCCTTTCCCCAACTTCCCATCTTGTTTTGTTTTTTTCCACCGTGGTGTTAGGTATCGCTTTGGCTCTCCTTTGAAGGCGCATTCGACCAGGTAAAGTAACGATAGCATGCACCCATTGACCTAGCGACAGTACCGCAGATGTCCATCGCCAGGACCGTGGCCAGGATGACGCAACTTCAAGACAAAAAAAAAGGGGGGGGGGGGCTCAGAGCTTTCAATGAAATAGGGAGTGTCCATTTTTTTCTTTTCAGCTTTATTCACGAACTGTGCGATATTTCACGGCAGCTCTTGGAAGATGAATCAGTTTTCTAAGCTTACCAAGTTTTCGCCTGTAGATCAAAACAGCATTGAGGGGAAGTGACAGTGGCTATGGGCCCATCCTACAGACGTAATCTATAAGCAAATCACCATGTGAGCTGAGGCCACAGATGACTGAGGCCTTGCCAGAAATGTTTTTCGAAGGGGCGCCACCTTGATTAGAATGAGTCCCAGCTGGGCAAGTAGATGTGGTAGACTGTTATTTTCTGCTCTCATATATACCATAGGAAAATATTGGGAGGGCAGAGGCACGGGCATGGTGTGCCGCCCCCTGGCTACGCTACTGGTGGATGGAAACCAGTGTGGTCGAGTACACACATAGAGAAGGAGAGCCGGGGAGGAAGGTGGGAGTGGCACAGGCTACTGTTAGGTTACCTTGGCGAGAGAAGTGCCTCTAACTGGAGCGGCACTTGTATGATGTAAGAAACAAGGTTTCGTCCAACGTGCTGGCCGAACACACACAAGCAACTGACATATAATAGAATGAAATAAGAAGAAATCAGCAAAATAACGGGAAAATAAATGGACTTCCGGGCTATATCTAGACTCTGACAATTCGGACAACAACGGGGCACATTCTTGAGTGCAATGACAATGACAGAAACTTCCCCCAGATATACACACCTACATCCTATTTTGAAATATACATAATTGTACTGTTCACACATTCATTTTTAGTTGTGGGCGTGGCTTCCGTGCAGAACCTAAATGTTGCGCTTTTATGCGAGTATTCAAGGTCGGTGCTCATGTTAACCCCATAGTTGAATAACAACCACAACACAAAAAGAGAGCTGACAGTGGCACTGCAAGCCACCGTGAGAGTACCCTCACGTATAAAGCGCAATGTAGCATGCCGCCGGTAACTTTTGCTGTCTTTCCGCATTGTGTAGTCTGCAGAGGTCTGCACACATGAAGCCAGAGCAAAACAACGCTGTTCGAACATGAAGAAACTGCAAAGTCACGGTAAAATCACACATGCAACTGCCAGCTTTCCTTTGCTAGCGCGAGGCGAGATCACGTGACCCAACCGTGCACGTCACCGCGATTGCAGCACTCGCGCCTCCGGTGGTGGGCCTCACATCCAATATGTTAGGGAAACTTGCATGACCGACCCTTGGTACACTGGACGGTGCAGCAAGCAATAGAGGAAGACAAGAGTGGTCGGTGCAGAGTGAATCAGTGGTCGAAAAGACAGTGACAAAAGACTTATCGAAAACAGTCAACCATAAATTCTTGGCTCTCTACTCATTTGCAAGTAGTGTATATAAACATCTTTAATATAGAAACCAAAAGTCAGTGATTCGCTGAATCAAACCCTTCTATAACATACTCTGTCCTGTCATGCAAGTTTTTTTTTCATGTCAAAGATTGGTTGCAAAAAAAAATTAGGGCTCAATCAAACTCACTTATACATACTTCGTGCCTAGGGCTCATTCTGACCCACCAAAATTTTCTTAAAATCAGACTCGCTCAGCCTTGAGCTCGCTAAATTATTACTCACCCTTACTCACTCAAGCACATAGCTTAACTTGAGTATGAGCGAGTCTCGACTAAATCAACTCATAAGTGAGTTGCTGATCCAAGGTGTCAAGTTAGAGAGACGATCACAGAGTGGCCAAATTTAATAGGCTAGATTAAATCGATCGATTAGATAGATAGTATACAGACCGACTGACAGACAGATATGGTTAAGGTGCTTTTAGTTCGCTAAAACAATGCTCCTGCTTTAAAGAGCAGGTGACTATTAGGAGCTCAGCCCTTAAGGGAAGCTTCACTTAGAGACTTCAGCTTTTCTGGTTTCTATGAATAGAAAGCACTTTTGAGACATTTTTGAAACTTGCCACTCTGTACTAGCACTGGCGTCCAAGTGATAACCGACACACTGCCCTAAACAAGCCTTATAAAAGAAAGCACAGGTGAACAGCACGAGAAAAAGGGAATTCTTTGTTATCAAGGCAGGACGAAAACACTTGCTAGGCTAATTAAAAGAAATAATTGCAAAACTGATGTGTTTTTGAAACACCCGACAGCGTTGTACAGACCTTGTGTAAAATCTGCTGTCATCTAACAGACACCGAGCGTTTTTCTGCAATGCTGAAGGCTGGGAGCGCTCCACCTGTGCAGGCACGGAATGTCCATATTAACGTGTGGTGCAGATAGGGGCGGCAGTGCCAACAAATTTTCGTGTGTCATGTTGCTCAGACTGAGGAAACTGGGATGCTAAAATATTTGCAGGAAATCAAACTCTATGGTATTAGACTTGCTCGTGGCTGACGCAAAGGGCCAGATCTGTTGCTTATTTTGCTGCTTACAAATAAATGCCTGTTTATGTTCTCCGTTCTATTCAGATGTGGAACAGCATAGGCACTCATCACAGCACGTTCTTTTATGGCACGCTGGAATGAAACAGTTTTGGCACCTTGTGAATGCATGCACAGACAAACCGGCCTTGTGTATGACCCTCAAAGCTGCATCACGGCTACTCCTGCTTGCCTCTGCTGCTGTTTACAGCATTACTCTGTCGATTACAATGCGATAACAATTATATATAATCCACGTAGCTTCTGCATGTCATTGATTCTCAACTAATGGACTGGTTGTGCTCGAATATGTTGGTTATTGTTACTTATTTATTGTGGAGTTTAATAAGGTAACATTTGGTGGTGTGGTTTGCACACGTACTGCTTCACTATGTGTACTTTTCAAGCATTCCATGTGCTCTTTCAGAGGGGGTGGCCAATTTCATAAGGGCAAACCGAATGCTGTGATCCTCCCCCTGTTATTTTTTTGATACCCCAAGAAGAGTAAATATGTTATTCCAAATGGTGATCCTCCTTTATAAAAAAATCTTGTATCCACCTTTGCGTACCGTAAAATGTTAATAGATGTCTCAAGAGTGTCAACACTGTGCAAAACTGAAAAATGCTGTTCTGGAAAATCTGTTATCCTTAACTGTGGGTGCACTCCCACTGTTTAGGCACAAAGGTGGTTTCACAAATGTTCAGTAAGCGGTACACAACTGCCCTGCTGCAAACGGCGTGAAATTGTAAGGAGCAAATAAGCCCCGAAAGTGATGACGTGAACCCAAATATTTTACACCTACTCTGCTGTTTACGAGCACATGCTTCCCCCCCCCCAAAGGGTATTCAATGACATACCAGCTAATCAACACCGACTTTATGGATATGCTTTTCATTTTTCTTTTTCACGCACAGAAGACTAAAAGTTTAAAAAAATTTTACTTGTGTGTTAATGCTATATATAGCGTACGTTGATGTCTACAGCAGCAAAGTATCATTTATTTGAAATATAAAGAAATAGTAAAAAGTTTCAAGTTATATGTGCGATAAATTGGAGGGGATATTTTGTAAGTATTCTAAATAAAACAGGGCAGACATGAAACAAAAGAATGGAATGGAGTCCCACTAGATTGGT
The DNA here is from genome assembly GCF_043290135.1 of Rhipicephalus microplus. Classification (NCBI taxonomy): domain Eukaryota; kingdom Metazoa; phylum Arthropoda; class Arachnida; order Ixodida; family Ixodidae; genus Rhipicephalus; species Rhipicephalus microplus. Next base: position 192,128,524 of record NC_134704.1, on the reverse strand, counting down.
CAAGGCTATTCTCATGGTCAAGACATGAGAACAGCCATGGAAAGTGCATAGAACGGGTGGAGGCCGCATTGTGTCAATAAAATGGAGACAAAATGGCATCCGAACAACATGCACTTACCATAATTCTGCTGCAAAAAGCACAACAAAATGACTCCTCTGAATCGCAAGACCACCTAGCATCTACTCAAGGCCGAAATAAATGGCTGAAGTCATCCCAGCCTGTAATCTTAAGCTTTCAAAAACAACATGTGCCAATATTGATGATGTGCTGTATTCATTTTATATTTTTACGTGTGTTGAAAGCATTTCCGAATTCCTACAAGCTTTTTGATCCCTCTTGTTGTTTCATTCTATCTTCTCCATTTCTAAATAAAACGCTTACAAATTAACCCCCACGTCGACATAGGCCGTTTCTAGTAAATTACGCTCATCAATGGTGTTACAGAGCTTCCTTAGCCCCCAGCTGTATCTCGCTATAGGGTTTTCTCAGCCATCCTGCACCTCATGAATAGCAAATAAGTAAAGCAATCCTTATCTTAAAATCCGGCGACCGTTCCGGTCCATTTAAAGGGCCCCTAAACTACCTCGTATAATTTTTTTCAAACGTTTGAAGTAAACACGTGCATCATATATATGCAAAATGCTGCATGATCAATGATTCTCCACGTGGCAGCGCAACAAGACGCCAATGCTCCACAAATTCCAAGAAACAATCCCCCCATGCCTTTCGGGCTGGCACATGGCATCACGAAGTTGAATCTGACGTGCAGAATAAATATGCTGCAATTGGTCAAGCAAGCACCTATAGCTTCCTGTTAGCTTGCAAGAAGATGTCCACGCCACTCGTCGTTTGTCGAGATGCCCGCATGCATGCACGTGCTTGCAAATCCAGTACTGTGGTCCGTAGGACAGGGTTCATACCGACACTATTCGTATAAGCACCGTCTGGCACAGCAACAGCAATTCGTCCAAAAGCACGCAGTTGACAGAGGGTGGAGTGGCGGCAACCGTAACCAGAGAGTGTTTGGAGCTCATCGATGATGATAGTTATAGCGCGAGAACAAAACGACGACACAGAGACAAGAAGGACAAGAAAGACACGAGCGCTTGTCTTGTCTCTGTGTCTCTTGTCTCTGTGTCGTCGTTTTGTTCTCGCGCTATAACTATCGTCATGCCATACCAACTAGCCCAAGCTGCCACACTTCTAAGTTCATCGATGATGTATGCCGCGCAAGATTGGGAGAGGTGCTCGGCAAGAGGGCAAGGCGACTTCGGGAGAGGTACCAACGAAGGGTGGTGAAAAAGAAGATTGAAAGGAGTGATTACTGTGTGTGCTTAGATAATCAAACGCATTTAGCTCCGCTATTAGAGCACCGTTTCAAACACTTGACACGTTTATGGTTGTTGTGCACTTGCACACAACTTCTTCACCACAACTTAATTTCCAACTCCGGGTGGTTAAATATTGCATCTGGTTTCTGGCTGCATGCAGTATAGCACATATTGCGAGCCAGCACTGTTCACCTAAAAAATAATCCTTGGTGTATGGCTGTGAGATTGGTGGCCTCGAAATAAAGCGGCAAATGTCTAGACCAGCAATGCTATTTCACTGATACACACTGTCAAATGTGGGACTCTGGTGCAGCATGACATAATCTACATTGAGTTTATTATGATGGTGTAGGAAACTTAGTTTGGCACATTTGTGCGCAAAAGCAGCATCACACGATGAGAAATGGGGGAGTTTACATTATTAAAACCACACGAAGCTAATAGACAAAGCAAACATAAAAATTAAGATGAATTATTATTTGAAATTTCTTATTTTGTTTCTGACTCACCACGAGTGAACTTTTAAAACGAACTGAAAGGTTTTTTTGGGCTTGCAAAGCAAGAAAAAACGAAAAAGTAACTCAGACCTCCTTTTGTTGTCTGCCAAGCTAACCCCCTAGTAGCAACATAATCACCACCGCAACTTTCTTTGCTGCGAAGTAATTGACATAAATGTTGATGCTACTTTTATTTACTCGTATTGATGTCACGAAGCTTTCAAACGTCACTGCTCATTTTATCTGATGTGACTAGCAAGTTACACAATCCTTGTCTAGCGTACTAACCTCCCACACAGAGAACTGCCTCTAGTTGCAATGGGCCACGCTCCACATAATGGACACGCTGAACCCCCGGCAGACTGCAGTAGTTGGCCTTGTTTTAGGTGCATGGTAAAAACGCGGTTATGCCAAATGGTGCGACATGTGCCACGAGTATGCACCATTTAGCTCACACTGCCGATTCACTGCGCAAGTTTGACACCCAGGCACATAAAATTAGCATTGGTGACAGGCAGGCAGGTTTCAAAAAGATACCGGAGACATAGGCAGACGACATAGGTTCCTGTCATGTTGCGGTAAGCTTACACAAATTGCAAATTGAAGGTTACCTGTACTCTACTATGTACCCTCGAATCGAAAGAAAAAAGATCGGTCACTCGGGTCGCACGTACGCAACTAGCCACAACTGTTCGTCCAACTTACTCGCCGAATACTCGCACACTACGGCGAGCGGTTAATTAAAGTGCACGTGACAGGTATGAACAAGAAGGCACTCGTACAGAAGAACAGTAACTTATACTCACACATGCAATCTGGCTCGTTGCTGGCGTTGCTGAAGCAGTTGATATCATCTTTTTCCTGCCCAGAACGCGGTTGACAAAATCAGTTGCCATGTCTTAGTAAGGAAGCGTCAACGAATCCAGACAAAATCGCCAGAAATGTGGCCAGGGAAGTATTTATTCGCAACAAAACTAAATATGGTTTCAAACCTCCCTAACAAAAGTGATATTTAGCTCTCGGAAAGGCAGCGATGGTGTAGTCAACCAATAAATGTCAAAATCTACTGTCGCTCAGCTTAGCGAGCTGGTGTCACGACCGAGGTCGTGGTTGGCGCAAAAGACTGTGAAATGAATTTTTTTAATGAAGTAGCATGCAATCGATAGTTTTTATACAGCACCAATTGTCTGTATCACCAATAAAGCAAGCGTACTACTTCTTACGGTTGTGCTAAGCTTGCGTTGCGTGTTACACGGACACCTGTCATATCGAAGGGAATAAGACTGTTGCGATTTGCGCATCGCAATTTTCGACTCTCAGGCCATGACTTAGCTAACATCTTCGCCAAACGTTTGCGTGATTCTGCGCAAAACACAACATGATAGGTCTGATCACGATCAAAAGACACCGTTACAAAGCATCAGCAAGAAAAATTTGACGATCCTTGCAAAATCGCGAAAACCAGCATCTTCTGATCCAATTGCAGCATATATTTTATTTCATCATGCCGGAGTTCCGGATGGTATGCAGCTGCAGTAGTCTTGAACTCGACATGCGTGAAAAGCCACGGTTGTACGTGCGAGAATGACGCGTAAATACAAAGTGAGAATGACGGCCGTAAACAGGTGAAGAAGCGCACAATTTTCGTCCTAAGTAAATTAAGTGGTAGTATAAAGTGCTAAGCGTTGCCACAAAGTTGGGTTCAAACTATACAGTTCAATACAATAATACCGGTTCAGCCACACCTTGGGTTCAATGCTTCACCCAGAAATAAACTCTGGCTACGCCCTTGAAAACCTGACCCAACATGTTCACATGTGTGTGTAGTTTTAATCTCAGATACACCTCACTCTAATTGCGACATACACTAGACCGCGTGAACACAATACGGCAGCACGTAAAATACAATAACTAAGCGTATACACGTGCGTGCTTTCTTAGTAAGAAATGTGCAAAGCCACAGCAGTTCACCTACGCCTGTCTGCTATTAACTTAGTCCCAACAACAATACATGTATTCACTCTTGGAATGCACTCGAATATGCTACCAGAGAGCGTATAAGCAAAACGTCGCAAAACTAACGAGGCCTTTGGTAGTGTGTGCACAACACGAGCGCTAATTTTCAACATTTTTGACAGCTTAACCGCTAAGCAAAACTCTGCATCTGTGAGAAGCGATCGGTCAATTTATTACTTGTGTTTTAAGGCATAGCAATTGTGCCTGCTTCTTTTCGTTGAAACAATATTATAGCACACTACATTATCACTGTTTCATATATTTAACCGCGGAGCCACCACAGCGGTATGGGATGGTTCTCTGAGAAAGAGCTCTAGTCTCAGGGCTCTGATGACAGAGAAACAAAGAAGAAATAATTCTGCATATGGCAACTCAACCTTGAAGTGGATGTACTACACAAATTATATTAGAAGCACTATCCTAATTGGGATGCAATTGAAAAGAATTTTCCAGGCAGCCTTACCAAAAACGCATATATATACACATTTTGCCGGCTTTAATGAGCCCAATGAGTGCTGTATGTTGGTGTTACTGTGTTCTGCGAATAATACTGAAGTCTAAATCAGGATGCTGACGGCATAGCACAAACAGTCAACTGAGCCTACCTGTCTCAACTCAGCACCTCACATTCGTATATGATGTCAGATATATGATGCAGATTTTCTCTGAAATCGGCCTCATGTGGTTCAACCACCAAATCTTTTAAGAAGGTGCGCCGATTTCAAATAACATACTGATAGCGACACCGTTCATCGTGTCTGATCTTCTACCTATGCCATGCGGCATGACAAATTCCACACATACATTTCAGCATTTTCCCCAGCCTTGGTTTCTATCATGCTTGCCTCGACAACCTACTCATCGCGAGTTAATCAGGTGAGCACAGTTCACATCTGAATTCTGTAATCAAACATCTGAACAAGGCACATTTCTCAACGTAAGCAGGTGTGCATTTGATCTGCAAAAGCTAGCCAAGTCCTATCCTCGTTTTCTCCCCATCCGGTATTCAGCTCTACCCAGGCAGATTTATAGGTGTTGAGAGCTTCCCATCTCCGAATACTAGATGCTGATAAGCCCTACAAGCTCCTTCGTCTTATTTTTGTGAACTACGTACTATACTAACATTTTGTACCATGGTGCCAGGTCATTATACATATTCCCTGCACTTCGTGCTATTGATACACAAAAATGCTAATATATTGAGCTCCTTTAGACTAAGAACTCCCATACAAACTTTGGGGGATCAACAGATGCTTGCGTGACAGTATATGCTACTCCCCGATTATCAAATGAGAGTTGCACTATACATCATCGTACGCCATGTTGAATGCAATTTGTGCTAGATCACCAACTCGTCAAAGGAGTACATATGGAGGCCAATCAGTTCCCTGACATGTCCTGAAAACTTATGCCCACTATCTGAGCAGCATCACAGCATTTTTTGTGGAGACTGAAGCCAATATATCCTCAAAAATGTCACTGTATTATGTAGTTGCTCTGTAAACATATCCTGCAATGTGACAATGCGACTGAATCTTGAAGTGCCCCAAAGCGATCTACTCAGGTGGTGCGTACACCCACCTGATGCTATACTACAGGTATTTGCCTGGGAAAGTCTTTGGATTTCCCGTGTACTTGAGTGTGTGTGAAAGACTTCCTAATTGTGATATACCTAATTGTGCTTACAAATGGGCATAAATGGTAAGTGATTATGTCATGACAATATTACAGGAAATAAATTACGTGATTTCTTTGTCATAGAATATGTGAGTACATCTCTTATCGGTTCATGTTACACTCCTTCAGTTACAATCGTTGCATCCATATTCCCATGAACTGCAGCAGGTGTCAAACATATCCGAAACATATCATAGGAGCTGTCAACATTGTCATTGATGCCCTGTCACATAGCCCAAAAAACACGTTCACCTGTCCCAGAAAAATACACACCTTAAAAAGTGGCGACTGGTTGACATGACAACAAATTCTGCCATCTGCAAGAAATATCAGCTTCGACGCTGCTAGACTTTCAGTGGTGCAGGGTCGTTTGCCCGTAACAGGAGACATATTAGCTTCCACACACACTGTGACTCAAGAACTGACCATTTATGCCCACTTGCAAGCACAATTAGGCATATTACTAGACTGTCTTTCATGCCCAAATATGCGGGAAATCCAGAGGCTTCCCCTGGAAAATAACGTAAGGTGTAGGTATCACGTGGGTTTACGTACCACCTGTGTCGAATGCTTTGCAGCACTTCAATATTCAATGACATTGTGACATTGCTGGATATGTTTGCAGGCCCAACCCCTTGATTCAGCGACGTTTCTGAGGATCTTATCGTGCCATTGACTATACTGCCGCTTTGTAAAAGAGAAACTTATGGGCTTGTGTTGATTGCATGGTTCAGCGTTGGGTGGAATATATTCTTCAGACATTTCTAGGTCACGCACTGTTGCTCCTGCTTTTGTAGCTGCTGATTGCATCACTCATGTCATCCTTGGTCCCAAGAGACAGAGAAAGCCAATATGGACCGAGAGTATTCCACCAAGCCCTACCTACTAATGAGCAATTGAATTAAGAAACGTATATGAATGACATTCAAGGCAGACATTGGTTGCAATACTGTAAAACTTGCTTTACACCTGACTGTAGGTCTACCCAGTGACCATGTTCTTTTACTGTGATCGACACGAAGCCCACCTTCCTGCCAATGACTACAAATCTCGTCTATGTTACATCATAGAGAAGCTTCTACCTATAGCTGTGTGACAGCGCATTGGAAGGCACATATGGTAGCGGTGAACTAGACTCTTGTACACGCATGCATAATGAAATGATATGGGCTAACCATTCCTCATTGGTGTGATGTTGCCAACATTAAAAACCTTTCTCTCAAGTAACTTTTATTGAAGTTTTAAGAAAACAAGACTGATATTTCATTCCTATGCAGAAGTCATCATCAGTGCACAAATGGCCTAAATTAGCAAAAATATCACACTTACATACTATCAATAAACATTCCCCACAATGCCATGATTAAAATTGCATGTTAACTGGTTGTCAAGTCAACCTAGCTAATAAAGCCTTTACCAGCATCATTTCTTCAGGCAAATTTAAAATATTTTTCTGTGTTTTATGCATTTCTTACATCTGAAATAATACTTTATGTGAAAAAAATGTCCCATTGAGTTTGTGACAGCTGAGTTATGATGGCTACAAAAATAATTGAATGACAGCTGTAATGTTATCTTATGATTCAGTAAATCTATGTTTGCATGGGTTTACAAATGTCCTAGTTCTCGAGTGCCACAATCAGAAAGTGAGAATGTAATTTCAATTTTTATTGCCTGGTACTTGCACTCAAGTGCTAGGAGAAACAAAGTGTAACTTCGTGTTTGCTGTGAGCTTGATCCCTGCAACCACTTAATAAATATTGAGGCACTATTCTAAATATTTGAATTTTCAATCAGTTGGAATAAAAGACCATGTGGTCTTGCATCTTCAGCTTTGTCTCATTTGTAGATCAACAAGCTCATGGTCGTAAGTCATGCCTAATTGTCTTTCGTAAGTTAATCAAATCATAAAAGCACTGAAGCTTGAAAGCCACATTTGCAAAAACTAAAGATTAAGACCGTGCATGTGCCCCTGAACAGCAAAAAGCAATATTCACGCAACCAATGTGATGAATGCTGTGAACCCTGTCGTACATCAAACGGTCCTCCAAACATTTTCAGAGGCATGCTTTGTGATAACTCTGAGATGGTTTAGCATAGGAGCCAGGAAGCTGGAATAGCCATAGAAGCCAGAAAGCTTGATTAGGACTGACAGAATAACTTGGTATGGATTCATAATACTAGAACAGTACAACAAACAAGATTAAAAACAAATGAGCCACAGGAACACAAGTGCCGACTCGCAGCTGAAATTTATACAAAATTACAAAACAGATATATACTACTTCCACATGTCAATACTCAAAATTGACCAGCAATACCGAAAAATAAAAAAACAAGTTTTACACAAGAGTGAAAGATTTGTTTACCCTACAGTATAATTGAAAGAGAGCTGATGCATGATTGTTTTTCATTTTAACTGTACCTTCTCATTTGGTTCCTTTTTTTTAAAACATTATCACAGGACAACTCAGGAAGTTTGTGCTCGTGCACGTTACTCAACAGTCTTTCTTCCTTCTTTTTCATGCCAATCTGAAAACCAGAATGCTTACTGGCTCTCAAGATTAGTTACAGTAGTTCTTCCCCTACTTGATTATGGGAAAATCCACTAGTATTAGCTCTTTTTGACTCCACTGTTGCCATAATTGATATATATTCTGCCTGAGTAGTTCTTTTTTGAGTCAACTCTAGCACACCTATATAATGCTATTATTCATGCTCCAGGCAGCTTTAGTGCAACGAACTGAATTTGTCGCTGGCAATAAGTCAGTGCAGCAAACTCTTCTGCAGTTCACTAAATCAAACACACATTCAAGGCAAATCAAGTAAGGGGACAGCTAGTGATAGCATTTTTCATATTGAAAAAAGTTGTTTAGAGCAAGGCACAGCATTAGATTTTAAGAAAGGCCATATATATTGAGGAACATGTGAGCCCTATCTATATATAGTTAATAATAATATTAATAGTAATGAACATGAGAGCCGAGTGTGACAGGGGCTATACAAGGAAGCACGTTGATTGTCATGCTCTGATCAGCTTCCAAGCCTCACTTTAGCTTTAGCAAGTCTTGCTTTATCCACTCATTGCGTGTAGAAAGATATTGAAAACACAGTACAATTGTTTCTACATAATACACGACGTGTCATTAGAGCAACAATCCGGTTTTTTAAACTCTAACACAGTTCAAATTTTCAATAATTAAAAAGCGTATCAAAGTGTACATGCCTCTCTTACAGATATTTATGTCTTTCATGCCTTTCATTGGGCACAACTACTACACTAACATGTCAACGTGAATATAACAAATGACTCAGACGTGAAAGTTGGTCAAAGATGACCATGACGGCCATTGCTCATTTATTCGAAGATCCCAACCAGTGCCCTTTGTCCCCTTTAATATGAACACACTCCCAGCAACAATGAAGGGTTACAGAGAAAGTTGGTGAAACGGTTTCTATAAACCTGAAAGCAAGAGTATTTTAATTACGTAAAGATGACGTGTGTGTGTGTGTGTATATATGCCCCTGTTTCACATCATGGCGACGGGCAGCAGGTCATCGGAACATTCTTATTGTGTTTTCCTTATTTTTCTTATTTCTTATTGTATTTCGGTTGGGAATGTTCAGTGTTCCCAGTGTTCAAGATTTCTTGCGGCATCCACTCTAGCATAAGTTCATGGTTGGTGGTTAATCTCTTCATTGTGTCGCATTGTAGTCTGCCTTCATGTCTCGTTCACTTGCAATCAGCACTTTTGAGGGTATGTTCGAGAGTTGAGTTCAACTGAAGCCATTGTTAGGAATCCAGCCAAGTATCTTCAATCAGTGCATAAGAGCCGGATTTCAGTACTGGCTTTCTGCTCCGTTATTTTGTATTACTTCTAATGTTCTTGTGCAAGAAAGGCATTGAAGGTAGATTTTCATGACTTTTCAGTGCTGTGCATGAAATGCTTGCATGCCTGAAAGGTTTTTCTTTTTGTTGTGGTGTTGTCTCAGTCAGGGCCACACAGCCTCCTGTTGCTTTATAATATTTCGCTTCGTAGGATTGCTCTTTGCATGCTTCTTCAGCACTTTGTACTATTATGAAAGCAGGTACTAGCAGGTGTGGACTGTGGTGTTTTATTTATTGTTCCGCATACTTCTCGCTAGATTCATTTGCACACAAAGCAATAAGTCAAAGTATGATGGTAACGTTTGCTTTGAGTTTTCTGTTGTTCTTATTGAATTTTAGCCAGGGTTGGTACCAGGATTGGTGTTTACCGGGGGTGCTCCCACGATAAGCGAGGTTCTTCAGGAGGAGCAGAGAGGTGGGGAACTTGGCCAGTGTGTTACGACTATGTTTCTTCTTGGGAACATAGTCGTAACATATAGTCGTAACACAACACAGGGGTCAGGCGAAAATTGGGGGAGGGGGCTCCAGTCTAGCCTCTTTGTGCCTACCCTGGAACCCCCCCGATTCCAGCCTGTGTCGTTTGACTGCTGACGAGCTCGTGTGACAGCTTTCCCTTATGCACTCATTGTTTGCCAGTTACTTACTCGCCTCATCCGTTGAAGGCTGTTCATGTGATGAATAAGAACCTCTGTCGGTTCTTGTTTTGTTATTTTCTGATGGCGTATTCTCTGTATCTTTTCTAAGTGTACCCTTATTTTACTTGACTGGAAGATCAGCAACATTACAACTTTGAACTCTTAGCAGGTTTTTATGGCATCTAAAAGTAAGCACCGCTCTTTTCTCCGGCAATCCGTTTTGAGTGGTTGGTACGTCAGTACTTCTCCTTCCAGCTGGTGTGTGTTTTTATGTAGGACTTTGTCGCTGCAGCCTCCTGGTAATGGATGCAGTGCTCACTCAGCCAGCCTTATCGGCACAGCAGAAAACATAAATTATATGGACAAATCACTGCAGGTGTGATTGATTGATTGATATGTGGGGTTTAACGTCCCAAAACCTCTATATGATTATGAGAGACGCCGTAGTGGAGGACTCCGGAAATTTCGACCACCTGGGGTTTTTTAACGTGCACCCAAATCTGAGCACACGGGCCTAACACATTTCCGCCTTCATCGGAAATGCAGCCGCCGCAGCCGGGACTTGAACCCGCGCCCTGCGGGTGAGCAGCCGAGTACCTTAGCCACTAGACCACCGCGGTGGGGACACTGCAGGTGTGCGCTTTCTTCGTTGGGGCTGGTGTATCTTTGCAGTGGTGATGTCCTGAGCATGTATTACTAGCTCGACAGGCGCAGTGGAATGTCCTGACCATGTAATACTAGCTCGACAGGCAAGGCCTCTTCTTTTAGTTAGCTGTAGTATTAACACTTGCTAAGAATATAGCCCTTTCAGGTGTGAATTATGATGCACTGTCAACCAATGTGACAAACTCAGCACAATCACAAGGCGCTCAATATTACATTCCAAGGAACAAAATGATGTGTTTTTTTGTGTGAGCTTAAGCAAATCATTACAATTTCTATGAACCTAAATACTTCATTACTCAGCTGTAAGTTATGTTTAGTTTTGATAGCAAAAGAATGAAATCATAAACTTTTCATGTGTGTGCGTTTAGTTTTTCATTGCATTAATTTGAGGAGAAGAAAAGCAACACTTGACGTTGGTTTTTGAACACGATTTGAACGACCCCTCAAAGATAACAGTTTCATCCCTAGAGTGATCAGCTACTATTGTGAGCAGCAGACTGAGGTCAAGTCGGGACATACTGACTAGGAAGAAGGTTCAGTTAATCTAACGAACTATGTATTTTACTCTGTTTTGGCCTCAAGTTGACAAAGCTAGCATAAACAAATTGCATACACAAATGTCGCCACTGCTGCTAAATGTTTGTATTTGTTTCTCTTAGAAAAATGTTTCCTTTGAAAACATGAGGTCGCATAAACCTTGACAAAATGCTTGAACATGGGCCGTTAACTTATAACCTGTGATATAGGCAGAACTTTGTGTGGTGGAGGGATAGGGGGATGACGTCCTTGGTCTTCAGTACAGGAAAGTCGAGTATGTGTTATTTGGTTCTCGGTATTTCATTGCTGAAAATTTTAAGGGTGGGCTATTTGCCCAGTGTCCCACTCATCGGCTACACCACTGCATTAACAATGAAGCACACATCTTGCACTTTTGCGCCTTCAGTGGCTCATCAATTAAGCTGTGTCTGGTGTAGACGAAACCATTTCAGCCGTTGATAATACAGATAAGCTAAATATCTTGATCTGTACGTCAAACTAAAAGTGAAAAGGGTCGTTTCAGTTTGAAAAGCCTTGAGGAAACATGTTCGTATACCACAAGATTATAAAAACCAATGAAAACTTCATGTGTGTAGAGCAGTATAAGTCACAAAGATATAAAATATGGGAAGAGTGCATGATATGCACAAGCTACTTGAGCCAACTGAGCCGTTCCTTGCTTTTAGTTCTGTTTGACTCTTCCACTGATTATAAGACGTCCTGAAGACACATACGCCACGAAATTGCACACAGAGTATGTGATAAGCAAGACAAATTAAGTAGTTAATCGCTGATCACAACAATCCTGTTTGCTCTCCTGTACTGAGTCTGGAGAAAGGAAACTATAAAAGTATGACTGAGCTAGATTGAGAAACACTGTGAGAAAGAAATTGCAAGATCTCACATGCCAAATATACAAAAAAATGCACAGCTGCTGACAACACAGGCAACAGTCTTCAGTACTACAAACAGTAACTCACTCGTAGCTTAAGATTTATTCATAAATATTGCCTTTCAGTTGTGAGGACCAGTCTTGACACCAGCTCCTCATGTTTTGGAGTTATAGCAATTTTTGACACATTTTCTGATTTGTACCGTGTACGTCCATTGGTTTCTCGAAAGACACCCAGCTGGCCTCAGCCACCTTACCAAACGGAAAATTATTAAAGGACAGCGAGTGTGAAATCGAACTCTCTACTTTACAGGAACAAGCTTGCCTGATCTGTGCAGATCACTTCCTTCTTTCCACGGACTTAAAATAAGCAGGAGGGAGGGGGCTGGAGAGGGGTCTGTGGTTCTGTATTTGATCAAAACAACACAATGCCGTAAGCAAGCGTGTTTCTTGTTTATAAACAATTTAGCCTATGTGTTATGTGTTCTATGCATCAGCACATATGAACTGATGGAAACGTTTTTTTGCGCGTCGTACTGCGGGTTCAATTAAGTATACGTACTGCATAAGCTAGCTGATGTTGTGGCTACAGTAAGGCAACGTATATATTTAAATAGGACTATATATATATATATAAGAGGGACAATTAATCAGCTGCCCGCTCATAATAAGTTCACGTGCTACGTGACGCCAAACATGCGCATAAGAGTGTTTTCACACTCGTTGTTTGGCTTATAGATGGCGCTGACTGTCGCTCCTACTTCTAAATTCACAGATAAACCCAAAAAAGTGGATGGAGGGAGTGCCACTGTAATAGCTCAGTGGTTAGAGCATCGAACGCGTAATTCGAAGGTCGTAGGTTCGATTCCTGCTTACAGTCGGTAATTTTTTCATCCACTTTTCTTTCTTCTTATATACATTCCATTAATGATAATAACTTCCCCCGTACATTCCTTGGCATTACTGTCTGTTATATCTCATTAATATTGTGTTAAAAACACGGAAAAACGAGCCCTTAGGTATACACTTCTTTCCCTTATTTTCATTGAACGAGGGTCTCGTACTGGCAGACTTGGTGTATTTAGGTTGTATAAGAGGGACAATTAATCAGCTGCCCGCTCATAATAAGTTCACGTGCTACGTGACGCCAAACATGCGCATAAGAGTGTTTTCACACTCGTTGTTTGGCTTATAGATGGCGCTGACTGTCGCTCCTACTTCTAAATTCACAGATAAACCCAAAAAAGTGGATGGAGGGAGTGCCGCTGTAATAGCTCAGTGGTTAGAGCATCGAACGCGTAATTCGAAGGTCGTAGGTTCGATTCCTGCTTACAGTCGGTAATTTTTTCATCCACTTTTCTTTCTTCTTATATACATTCCATTAATGATAATAACTTCCCCTGTACATTCCTTGGCATTACTGTCTGTTATATCTCATTAATATTGTGTTAAAAACACGGAAAAACGAGCCCTTAGGTATACACTTCTTTCCCTTATTTTCATTGAACGAGGGTCTCGTACTGGCAGACTTGGTGTATTTAGGTTGTATAAGAGGGACAATTAATCAGCTGCCCGCTCATAATAAGTTCACGTGCTACGTGACGCCAAACATGCGCATAAGAGTGTTTTCACACTCGTTGTTTGGCTTATAGATGGCGCTGACTGTCGCTCCTACTTCTAAATTCACAGATAAACCCAAAAAAGTGGATGGAGGGAGTGCCGCTGTAATAGCTCAGTGGTTAGAGCATCGAACGCGTAATTCGAAGGTCGTAGGTTCGATTCCTGCTTACAGTCGGTAATTTTTTCATCCACTTTTCTTTCTTCTTATATACATTCCATTAATGATAATAACTTCCCCTGTACATTCCTTGGCATTACTGTCTGTTATATCTCATTAATATTGTGTTAAAAACACGGAAAAACGAGCCCTTAGGTATACACTTCTTTCCCTTATTTTCATTGAACGAGGGTCTCGTACTGGCAGACTTGGTGTATTTAGGTTGTATAAGAGGGACAATTAATCAGCTGCCCGCTCATAATAAGTTCACGTGCTACGTGACGCCAAACATGCGCATAAGAGTGTTTTCACACTCGTTGTTTGGCTTATAGATGGCGCTGACTGTCGCTCCTGCTTCTAAATTCACAGATAAACCCAAAAAAGTTGATGGAGGGAGTGCCGCTGTAATAGCTCAGTGGTTAGAGCATCGAACGCGTAATTCGAAGGTCGTAGGTTCGATTCCTGCTTACAGTCGGTAATTTTTTCATCCACTTTTCTTTCTTCTTATATACATTCCATTAATGATAATAACTTCCCCTGTACATTCCTTGGCATTACTGTCTGTTATATCTCATTAATATTGTGTTAAAAACACGGAAAAACGAGCCCTTAGGTATACACTTCTTTCCCTTATTTTCATTGAACGAGGGTCTCGTACTGGCAGACTTGGTGTATTTAGGTTGTATAAGAGGGACAATTAATCAGCTGCCCGCTCATAATAAGTTCACGTGCTACGTGACGCCAAACATGCGCATAAGAGTGTTTTCACACTCGTTGTTTGGCTTATAGATGGCGCTGACTGTCGCTCCTACTTCTAAATTCACAGATAAACCCAAAAAAGTGGATGGAGGGAGTGCCGCTGTAATAGCTCAGTGGTTAGAGCATCGAACGCGTAATTCGAAGGTCGTAGGTTCGATTCCTGCTTACAGTCGGTAATTTTTTCATCCACTTTTCTTTCTTCTTATATACATTCCATTAATGATAATAACTTCCCCTGTACATTCCTTGGCATTACTGTCTGTTATATCTCATTAATATTGTGTTAAAAACACGGAAAAACGAGCCCTTAGGTATACACTTCTTTCCCTTATTTTCATTGAACGAGGGTCTCGTACTGGCAGACTTGGTGTATTTAGGTTGTATAAGAGGGACAATTAATCAGCTGCCCGCTCATAATAAGTTCACGTGCTACGTGACGCCAAACATGCGCATAAGAGTGTTTTCACACTCGTTGTTTGGCTTATAGATGGCGCTGACTGTCGCTCCTACTTCTAAATTCACAGATAAACCCAAAAAAGTGGATGGAGGGAGTGCCGCTGTAATAGCTCAGTGGTTAGAGCATCGAACGCGTAATTCGAAGGTCGTAGGTTCGATTCCTGCTTACAGTCGGTAATTTTTTCATCCACTTTTCTTTCTTCTTATATACATTCCATTAATGATAATAACTTCCCCTGTACATTCCTTGGCATTACTGTCTGTTATATCTCATTATTATTGTGTTAAAAACACGGAAAAACGAGCCCTTAGGTATACACTTCTTTCCCTTATTTTCATTGAACGAGGGTCTCGTACTGGCAGACTTGGTGTATTTAGGTTGTATAAGAGGGACAATTAATCAGCTGCCCGCTCATAATAAGTTCACGTGCTACGTGACGCCAAACATGCGCATAAGAGTGTTTTCACACTCGTTGTTTGGCTTATAGATGGCGCTGACTGTCGCTCCTACTTCTAAATTCACAGATAAACCCAAAAAAGTGGATGGAGGGAGTGCCGCTGTAATAGCTCAGTGGTTAGAGCATCGAACGCGTAATTCGAAGGTCGTAGGTTCGATTCCTGCTTACAGTCGGTAATTTTTTCATCCACTTTTCTTTCTTCTTATATACATTCCATTAATGATAATAACTTCCCCTGTACATTCCTTGGCATTACTGTCTGTTATATCTCATTATTATTGTGTTAAAAACACGGAAAAACGAGCCCTTAGGTATACACTTCTTTCCCTTATTTTCATTGAACGAGGGTCTCGTACTGGCAGACTTGGTGTATTTAGGTTGTATAAGAGGGACAATTAATCAGCTGCCCGCTCATAATAAGTTCACGTGCTACGTGACGCCAAACATGCGCATAAGAGTGTTTTCACACTCGTTGTTTGGCTTATAGATGGCGCTGACTGTCGCTCCTACTTCTAAATTCACAGATAAACCCAAAAAAGTGGATGGAGGGAGTGCCGCTGTAATAGCTCAGTGGTTAGAGCATCGAACGCGTAATTCGAAGGTCGTAGGTTCGATTCCTGCTTACAGTCGGTAATTTTTTCATCCACTTTTCTTTCTTCTTATATACATTCCATTAATGATAATAACTTCCCCTGTACATTCCTTGGCATTACTGTCTGTTATATCTCATTAATATTGTGTTAAAAACACGGAAAAACGAGCCCTTAGGTATACACTTCTTTCCCTTATTTTTATATATATATATATATATATATATATATATATATATATATATATATATATATATATATATTATGACGACTCGGTTGTAACGAGGTTTATTCGTCGTGAACTCGGGAACGAACAAGCGCAACGGACCCGACAAAATAGCGCTCGTGGCAAGAAGATGATGATTGTCAGCCAGAACATTGGATGATGATTGACTGCTGTTCAGATGAGGATGCAGCGCATAATAGATGCCTACACTTATTCCCCCCCCTCGTCACCTTGACTACCCGCTGCGGGCGGGTAGTCAAGGTGACGAGGAACGTCGTGTGAAAAGCTTCATGCGGGAAACGTGTACAATTTCGGTGCTGCGGTAACGGCGGTCAGTTGGCACGACAAGAGGCGTCACACGATAGTTGACAGGTGAAGTCTGCTCTAAAACAACATATGGGCCGATGAATCGAGGCTGGAACTTGTCGCAGAGACCAGGTGTGCGAATTGGTGTCAATCGCAGCACCTCGTCACCCGGTCGGAATGATACCACACGATGAGAGGTGTCGTAGACGGCCTTCCTTGCTTGTTGCGTAGCTTCCGTGTTCATACGAGCGCGCTGGCGGCACTGGGCAAGGCGAGAAATATATTCTTCGAGAGAAGATGGTGATGTAAGGCCATTGCTGGTGAAGAAGGAAACATCGATAAAGAAAGTAGGTGAACGTCCTTAAACGAGATAAAACGGTGAGTAACCGGTTGTGCGCTGAACAGCGGTGTTGTAGGCGAAAGTTAGGAATGGTAGAAGTTTATCCCAGTTTCTGTGATCCGGTTGAATGTATACGGCGATCATGTCGGCAAGGGTTCGATGAAATCTCTCGGTCAGACCGTTTGTTTGAGGATGGTAGCTAGAGGCCATCTTGTGTGGGGTACCAGAGACGCGAAGAACTTCACCTAAAAGCTGTGATAAGAACACCTTTCCACGGTCACTCAGAAGTACACGGGGAGCACCATGACGTAGTATTATGGCCTGAAGGACGAAGTCAGCAACTTCCGATGCTGAACCAGTAGCTACTGAAGTTGTCTCGGCGTAGCGTGTCATATGGTCTACGGCGGTGACTATCCATCTATTTCCAGCACCAGTAACAGGAAGGGGTCCATAAAGATCGACACCGACGACCTCGAAAGGCGTTGTAGGGCACGTCATTGGCTGTAACTGACCAGCCGGGGGAGATGTCGGAAGTTTGCGAAGTTGGCATGGAGAGCAGGAACCCACGTACTTTGCTACGCTGGTAGAAATCCCAGGCCAATAAAAGCGGCTTCGAATGCGGTCGTAGGTTTTGTGAAAGCCTAGGTGGCCAGCAGTCAAATCGTCATGAAAGGCGTTATGTACATGATGTTGAAAAGCGCGTGGCAGAACAGGTACCCAGCGTTGGCCGTCAGGACGATATATTTGACGATACAGCACACCGTCCTGAAACTTGAAGTGCTCGAGTTTTCGACGAAGGCGTGCATTGGGTGGACGCGTAGCTCCTGAAAGGTGGTCTATAATGCGCCGACAATACGGGTCAGCCTGCTGGCGAGAACTGAAGGGTTGTTCATCGTCGATTGGCGGTTGGTACAGCGAGGCGAGCAAGGCAACAGAAGTGGGAGTCACGTCCGCACTGGTGTCGTTGGAGGTGGCAGCTGGAGTGTCGAACGACGCCGTAGGTAGTGGGCAACGAGAAAGAGCGTCGGCGTCTTGATGTTTTTTGCCCGATTTATAAATAATCTCAAACTGATACTCCTGTAGGCGTAAAATCCAACGACCCAAGCGTCCGGACAAGTTCTTCATTGTAGAAAGCCAGCATAAGGCGTGGTGGTCCGTTACGATGGTGAATTGACGGCCGTACAGATAAAGACGGAACTTTTGTATGGACCAAACCACAGCGAGGCACTCCTGCTCAGTGATGGTATAGTTTTTTTCGGTAGAAGTTAGCACTCGGCTAGCATATGCGATGACCTTTTCCCGTCCAGAGTTATCGCGTTGGAGGAGAACAGCACCTATACCGCAGCCGCTGGCGTCGGTATGCAGGAGTGTTGGGGCGGTGTCATCAAAATGGCAGAGTACAGGCTCTGACGTCAAAGCTTTCTTCAATAGGTGAAACGCCGACTGACATTCCTCGGACCACACAAAGGGTGCATTAGATGCAAGTAGTTTGTGAAGTGGCGCAGCTATTGAAGCGAAATTTCGTATGAAGCGACGAAAATATGATGCGAGGCCAAGAAAACTTCGCAAATCCTTAAGTCTTGTGGGGCATGGAAATCGAAGGACGGCAGCAATCTTTTCGGGGTCAGGGCAAATACCGTCCTTGCTGACGACATGACCGAGAACCTTCATGGATTTTGTGGCGAAACGGACCTTCTTAGTGTTGAGCTGCAGACCCGCACCGGCGAGGCATGTTAGGACGTCATCCAAGCGGCTAAGGTGCTGAGAAAACGTTGATGAAGAGATGATAATGTCATCAAGGTTGCAGAGAGGCGTCTTCCATTTCAGACAACGCAGGATGGTGTCGATCATGCGTTCAAACGTCGCGGGCGCATTGCAGAGCCTGAAAGGCATCACGTTAAATTCGTAAAGGCCATCGGGGGTTGCAAATGCCGTTTTTTCTTTGTCGTCATCGTGCATGGGAATTTGCCAATATACCGAACGCAAATCAAGGCTTGAAAAGTATTCGGCGCCTTGCAGTGAATCAAGGGCGTCGTCGATGCGTGGCATGGGGTATACGTCCTTGCGTGTGATGTTGTTAAGTGCCCGGTAATCAACGCAAAAGCGCACGGAACCATCTTTTTTTTCGTACCAAAACAACAGGGGATGACCAAGGGTTAGTTGATGGACGAATTATTTCTCGTTGGAGCATGTCAGCGACGTTTTCCTTGATGATTTTTCGCTCAGTGAGAGACACGCAGTACGGGCGGCGATGTACAATAGATGTTCCCTCCGTCTGAATGCGATGTGCTGCAGTGGTAGTTCGGCCCAACGATGAGGAGCAGGTGTCGAAAGAATCGGCGTGTCGTTAATAACGCAAGCAACTGCTGCGCCTGCATAGCTGTTAAGTCATCACTGATAAGAGCTGTGAAGGGAGAGGATGAGGCAGGCTTACTCATAGAACGGTCGTTGGTAGAGGCAGGGTAAAGTGGCGTGACGCTGACAGGCTCAGCATCCACCACACAGGCTACTGCAGTGCCCTCTGGCAGGAGAATTTTCTCTGGTGTTTCATTCGTAGCAATGACGAGCGCGGAGCCATGGTGAAAGCGTACGACACCTGATGCAAGGGCTATGCCTTTTGCGACGCAAGTCGACGAAGGGGATACCAAGACATCACCGTGGTCGATGTCCTTAGAGATCAGGGTCACAATTCGTTCTTGATGTGGCGGTAGTTCGAGATCTTCGCGAGCGAACAGGCGTAGAGGCTTGTAGACGCCTTCGTCGAACATGGAGTCCGTATTAGTTAGGTGCATAATCCGTTCACCACAACATATAGCGGCTGAAGAAGAAGATAAGAAGTCCCACCCTAGAATTAGCTGGCAAGAGCACCGGGTAAGCACAGTGAACTCGATGTAATGCAAAATGTCATCAATAAACACACGAGCAGTACAAAGAGCAAAAGGGCGGACAGCGTTCCCCTGGGCTTCGACTAGATTGGGTCCATTATAAGGTGTCATTACTTTTTTCAGGCGTTTGCAGAAATCATACCTAATCACAGAAACTGTAGCACCGGTGTGCACCAAAGCGTCCACGAGGACTCCTTCCACCGTAACAGAAACCATGTTGAACGGGCGTGCTGGAGGAATATGAGTCCTACTGTTACATGCAGTTTCGCCTCCGAAAACTGCATCATTTAGTTTTCCGACCAATTGTCAGAAGTAAACGAGGCTGGCCGAAGAGGAGAGGAGGAGCGACGGAAGGGCGAAGGTGATCGGCGTCGGCTGGAACGGTAAGTGTTCCGCGTCTCAGTCGACGCGGGCGGAGATGGAGACCACTGCTGTCGAGATGAATAACGCCGAGCCTAAGACTCCCCTCTGGAAAAGTCCCGTTCGCGCATGTCGTACCCGCGACGCTCGTCCTGCTGGCGCTTGCGGCAGAAGCGCGATATATGGACACGATATCCGCAGTAAAAGCATGTTGGGCGAGACGGGCGCCAAGGCGGGTAGTAGAGGGCGTTCGGCGCAACGGGAGATAGCGCACTCAAGTGGACTGACGGAGGGTCGGGTGGGATTGGCCGGAAGTGGACCGGTGGTGCAGCAGCAACCGGCGTGAATGATGGCAGCGGTGAAGTAGAGTTTACGTTGCGAAGAGGCGCGGCCGCAACTTGCGCGTACGTTGGAGGGCTAGACGGAGCTGGCTGGACGTAGGCTGGACCGGTGAATGATGTTAGTTCCTCTCTTACGATGTCCCGGAGGGCCATGCTTGAAGGCTGTGTGACAGATGCAGAAGGTTGTGAGATGCCCATTGATTGAAGTTCTTCTCGTATGATCTCCCGTACCATGTCACGCAGGTCGCGGTCTGCTGTACGGTGTTCGCTATTGCCCGACTGAAGGCGAACAGAATCAAGTTCGTCGAGACGCTGACACGTAGAGACGACGTCAGTGACAGCAGAAGGATTCTGGGCAACAAGGGCATTGTAGGCAATGCTTCCGATGCCCTTCAGGATGTGGCGCAGTTTGTCCGACTCGGACATCGAAGAACTGACGCGCCAGCAAAGCGCAAAGACATCCTCGATATAAGATGTGTATGACTCGCCGGGATGTTGTTGGCGAGTATCTAGGGCCCTCCTCGCTAGAGCGGATCGAACGAATACTTGGCGAAGCTGCTGCTTGAAGGCAGGCCAGTCGGTGAGGTCGATCTCATGGTTCAATAACCATGTCTTGGCAACGCCCGTGAAATTAAGTGATACTCGGCGGAGCTTGCTAGAGTCGTCCCAGTGATTAGTTGCGCTTACTCGCTCGCATTTATCGAGCCAGTCCTCCACATCTTCACCGCGGAGACCAGCGAAGATCGGAGGGTCACGCTGGTGGTTTACGATGTAAAGAGGAGGGGCTTGCGGCGCAGAGACGGGAGCAAAAATGGCATCTACCCACTCACTTTGAGACATGTCGGCGGACTGAGGGTCCAAGCGGCAGCCTAAACGGAGCTCCAGCGAGTAGGCGATGTAAGGAGAGGTACTGGGAACGTCAATCCACCTCCACCACGTATGACGACTCGGTTGTAACGAGGTTTATTCGTCGTGAACTCGGGAACGAACAAGCGCAACGGACCCGACAAAGAAGTGCTCGTGCCAAGATGATGATTGTCAGCCAGAACATATGATGATGATTGACTGCTGTTCAGATGAGGATGAAGCGCATAATAGATGCCTACAATATATATATATATTGTCACGGGGTCGTGACGTGACCAAAGACAGAAAACTTCGTGTTGGGATTTAACTGTTTATTTGGGCGAACCTGTGCCCGGTAAAGGGAAAGTCTAATTACAGCAGCAGTCTTGCACGGATAGCAGTCTCGGACTGATAGCGGCGAACGCAGCGTCGGCCTTCGATCAACAACTGACAAGCGGCGAAGCGCGTCGGCATTGATACCCTTGCCGTCGAATGTTCTAGCGTTATCGCTGGCGGTGGCGTAGGTTCCAGAACAATCTGTACCGTTCGCACAGTGGGCGTGATCTTATCGAAATGATCTACTACAGTCTGGAACCTTCTCGAAACCTGCAGGCGCGGTTTGCGCCGAGAATCGTGTGGTGTTTCGGAACGATAACAAAAACTTGTGAAATGGAACGTGGCATTGCCCCCCTCTGAAAAAAGGCATCGTCCCGATGCTTTAACTAAAGATGAAGGTACAATAATAATGCAAGAAAGTACAATGAATAAATTACAATACAACAATAATACAAAAAAACACTGTTTCAGTTTGTTAACGTGCATGAAACGGCTTGAGGCGCGCGACATGGACGACTTCAGGTCGCGATCGGCGTCGTTGAGAGTTCGCGATGCCGTCGGGGACAACCTCGTAATCAAGTGGGCCGATACGTCAAACCACCTTGTACGGTCCGAAGTACCGTCGCAGAAGCTTTTCACTTGGTCCACGTCGGCGTATCGGCGTCCACACCCAAACACGTTCACCGGGCTGGTATTCCACGAAGCGTCGTCGAAGGTTGTAACGGTGGCTGTCGGTCGTCTGTTGATTCTTGATACGAAGACGCGCAAGTTGTCGGGCTTCTTCGGCGCGTTGAAGGTACTCGCTCACATCGAGGTTTTCTTCGTCGGTGACGTTGGGTAACATGGCATCGAGCGTCGTTGCCGGGCTCCTTCCGTAGACCAAATTGTATGGAGATATCTGCGTCGTCTCCTGCATCGCCGTGTTGTATGCGAAAGTCACATATGGAAGAATGGCGTCCCACGTCTTGTGTTCGACATCGACGTACATTGACAGCATGTCGGCGATCGTTTTGTTAAGCCGCTCGGTGAGGCCGTTGGTCTGTGGGTGGTACGCTGTCGTCCGGCGGTGGTTTGTTTGGCTGTATGCCAAAATCGCTTGAGTTAAGTCGGCAGTGAATGCCGTTCCTCTGTCGGTGATAAGGACCTCCGGGGCGCCGTGACGTAGGACGATATTTTCGACGAAGAGCTTAGCTACCTCGGATGCACTGCCTTTTGGCAGGGTTTTTGTCTCGGCGTAGCGGGTGAGGTAGTCGGTAGCTACCACGATCCACTTGTTTCCGAAAGCCGACGTCAAGAACGGCCCAAGTAGGTCCATACCAATCTGCTGGAAAGGTCGGCAAGGTGGATCAATTGGCTGCAGAAGTCTCGCTGGCCTTGTCGGCGGTGTCTTGCGTCGCTGACAGTCCCGGCATGTCCTCACATAACGAGTGACGTCGGTGGTAAGACGTGGCCAGTAGTACCTTTCTTGTATCCTCGCGAGCGTGCGGAAAACACCGAGGTGCCCTGCCGTCGGATCGTTGTGCAGGGCCTGCAGGAGTTCTGGTCGCAGAGCTGAAGGCACCACAAGGAGGTACTTAGCTCGAAGCGGTGAAAAGTTTTTCTTTTGTAGAAGACCGTTTCGTAGAAAGAACGACGCAAGGGCGCGCTTGAATACCTTCGGGACTTCGGCGGTCCTGCCTTCGAGGTATTCTATTAGGGCTTTAAGTTCCGAGTCGGCCCGCTGTCGTTCAGCGAAGTCGTCGGTAGTTATCGTTCCCAAGAAGTAGTCGTCATCCGAGTCGTCGGGTAGCGGTTGGTCGACAGGCGCACGAGAGAGACAGTCAGCGTCGGAGTGTTTTTTGCCGGATTTGTAAATGACAGTAATGTCATATTTTTGAAGTGTCAGGCTCCATCGTGCGAGGCGACCTGAAGGGTCCTTCAAGCTGGCTAGCCAACACAAGGCGTGGTGGTCGCTCACAACTTTGAAGGGCCTGCCGTAGAGGTAGGGGCGAAATTTCGACGTAGCCCAGATGATGGCGAGGCACTCCTTTTCTGTTGTGGAATAATTTGCTTCTGCTTTGGATAGCGATCGGCTGGCGTAACTAATAACCCTTTCAAGTCCGTCAGCCCTCTGCACAAGAACGGCGCCAAGACCTATGCTGCTTGCGTCAGTATGTATTTCTGTCTCGGCGAATTCGTCGAAATGGGCAAGTAACGGAGGCGTCTGGAGGCGATGTTTAAGCTCCTGGAAAGCTTGTTCCTGCGGCGTTTCCCACTTAAACTCCACGTCGGCCTTGGTAAGTTTAGTGAGAGGATCGGCGATGCGGGCGAAGTTTTTCACGAACCGCCTATAATAGGCACGCAGGCCCAGAAATCGGCGCACGGCTTTCTTGTCAGTGGGCGGCGGGAAGTCGGCGATAGCGGCTGTTTTCCGTGGATCGGGACGAACTCCAGACTTGCTGATAACGTGCCCCAGAAACAAGAGCTCCTCATACGCAAATCTGCACTTTTCTGGCTACAGTGTGAGTCCGGACGTCTTGATGGCTTGAAGTACAGCTTCAAGGCGCCGAAGATGCTCGTCGAAACTCGAAGAAAACACGACGACGTCGTCCAAATACACAAGGCAAGTCTGCCACTTCAATCCTGCCAGTACTGTATCCATAACGCGTTGAAAAGTTGCAGGCGCTGAGCAAAGGCCGAAGGGCATCACCTTAAACTCGAAAAGGCCGTCCGGTGTTATAAACGCCGTCTTCTCGGTCGCTTTCGTCGACTTCGATTTCCCAATAGCCAGTCTTGAGGTCCATTGACGAGAAGTACTTGGCGTTATGGAGCCGATCAAGGGCGTCGTCTATTCGTGGGAGAGGATACACGTCCTTTCTTGTGATTTTGTTCAGGCGGCGATAATCGACTCAGAAACGTAGGGTCCCATCTTTTTTCTTCACTAACACCACGGGGATGCCCACGGACTCTTGGACGGCTGGATAATGTCATCTCGCAGCATTTCATCAACTAGTCTCTTCATTGCCTCACGTTCTCGCGTCGAAACCCTGTACGGACTCTGACGGAGTGGTCTGGCATTTTCTTCGGTTATGACTCGATGTTTCGTGATCGGGGTCTGCTGAATTTTCGATGACGACGAAAAGCAATCTTCGTATTGCAGGAGCAGGGCCTTGAGCTGTTCTTGCTTATCGTTCGGAAGTCTGTGATTGACGTCGAAAGCTATGGGAGGGGCTTGGTTCCTCTGAGCAAGTTCCGCAGAATCGGCGAGGGCGAAAGCACTGGTGGCTTCGACAATTTCTTCGATGTATGCGACCGTTGTTCCTTTGTTCACATGTTTGTACTCATTGCTGAAATTCGTGAGCATAACCGTTGCTTTGCCTCCCCGCAGCTCTGCAATTCCTTTTGCGACGCAAATATTTCGGGTGACCAACAGATGCTGACTGCCTTCAACGACGCCTTCCAAGTCAGGTGATTTAGGAGCACCGACTGAAATAATGACGCTTGAGCGAGGCGGAATGGTGACTTGTTCTTCCAGCACATTCAAGGCATGGTGTCCTGACGGCGTGCGCGGCGGTAGTGCTTCTTCTGTGGATAACGTTATCGACCTTGTTTTTAGGTTCATGACAGCACCATGGAGGCATAGGAAGTCCATGCCAAGGATGACATCTCTCGAGCAACGCTGTAGGACTACGAAGTCTGTAGGATAAATACGGCCGTTAATGGTGACTCTCGCTGTGCAGATTCCTGCAGGCGTTACGAAATGACCTCCGGCTGTGCGGATTTCAGGGCCTTTCCAAGCTGTCCTAACTTTCTTTAACTTCGCGGCGAACGACCCACTGATGACAGAATAGTCGGCTCCAGTATCGACGAGAGCAGTCACACTGTGGCCGTCGATAAGAACGTCGAGGTCGCTAGTTCGCCGTCTCGCATTACAGTTAGGGCGTGGCGTCGGGTCACGGCTGTGTCGGCTTGTCCCGCTGCTTCCATGTTGCGTCGTCCGGCCACCTTCGGTAAGTGAGCTTTTGCCTTCAGGGCTTTGCCTGGTTGGGGTTGTGTTCAAAAAGCTCCGTCGCGTCGGCGTCGTCATCGAAGGATCTTCGGTAGTTCGTCGCACAGCAACCGCACCTCCATCGGTTGCTGCCCTTAGTTTCCCGGATACGGGCTAGGAGACCAGCCCCGCGTTGGGCCAGAGTACTGCCGGGGGTGCGGTGACATGCGGCGGCTGGGCGACGGCGAACGGGAAGGACTTCGTGGTCTCCATTGAGTTCCTGCCAGGTAGTCGGCGATGTCACGTGGCCGATCTCCTGGCTGCGGACGCGGTGCATTGACGGCGAAGCCACGCAGTCCCATCTGTCGGTACTGGCAACGGTGATATGTGTGCCCGGCCTCGCCGCAGTGGTAGC
The DNA here is from genome assembly GCF_043290135.1 of Rhipicephalus microplus. Classification (NCBI taxonomy): domain Eukaryota; kingdom Metazoa; phylum Arthropoda; class Arachnida; order Ixodida; family Ixodidae; genus Rhipicephalus; species Rhipicephalus microplus. The sequence goes on along the minus strand of NC_134704.1, from coordinate 192,102,321 downwards.
AGAGCGGGCGGTTGTCAGGTGCACGCCAAACGTCCGTTTTCCTCGGTGCACTGCGCTGGCCCGCTGGGGAACGGTAGGACGTCAGTTGGGGTGGTGGCGGCGGTGGCGTCTGGCGAGGGAAGTGTGACGGGGCAGCGTTTTGGCGTGGACGGGGAGGAGCGTTGTGGCGCACTGCAGCGGCGTAGCTCATAGTTTCTGGCTCGGGCGGCGGTGTTTCGGGAATTCGAAGCGATTGCCGGACTTCTTCTCGCACAATGTCGGCAATCGAATCCACTTGAGGCTGCGCCGAAGCACCAGTTTGCGCAGCTCTTCCTGCACGATCGCTCGGATTGTTTCACGCAGGTCGTCGGAGTCACTGGCTTGAGCAGCAGCGCATTCTGGAGTCAGGCGACGATTATACTGTCTGGTGCGCATGTCCAGCGTTTTTTCGATGGTGGTCGCCTCGGATACAAATTCTTGGACGGTGTTCGGTGGATTTCTCATTAGTCCCGTGAAGAGCTCCTGTTTGACCCCTCGCATGAGGAAACGAACTTTCTTTTCCTCAGGCATGTCTGGGTCAGCGTGACGGAATAGGCGGGTCATCTCCTCTGTGAAAATTCCAACCTTTTCATTTGGTAGCTGAACCCGGGTCTCGAGTAGAGCAGCGGCCCTCTCTTTGCGAGCGACGCTTGCGAACGTTTGAAGAAATGCGCCGCAGAAGACATCCCACGTTCGGAGCGTGGACTCCCGATTCGCTAGCCAGGTCCTTGCGGTGTCTTCCAGGTAGAAGTACACACGACGGAGCTTTTCTTCGTTCTCCCAGTGGTTGAGGGCGGCCACACGGTCGTATGTTTCTAGCCAGGTTTCCGGGTCTTCAAACGATGAGCCATGGAACGTTGGTGGTTCCCTGGGTTGATGAATGATGATCGCGGGCTGGGATGCTCCGGTTGTCATTGTCGCTGCAGTCGAGGTCATGGTCTTGGTCTTCCGCGCCTTGTCTTGTAGCTGGCCGTACTCCGGTGGGAGACCTTGCTGTCGGCGGCTCGTTCGCTGCTCTTGGTTGGCGTCGGTGTCTTCTGCGCGAAGGGGGCATGGTTCACGGCTTGACGGGGGCGTCCGGTACATGAACGAAGCAGCACCTCCACCAGATGTCACGGGGTCGTGACGTGGCCAAAGACAGAAAACTTCGTGTTGGGATTTAACTGTTTATTTGGGCGAACCTGTGCCCGGTAAAGGGAAAGTGTAATTACAGCAGCAGTCTTGCACGGATAGCAGTCTCGGACTGATAGCGGCGAACGCAGCGTCGGCCTTCGATCAACAACTGACAAGCGGCGAAGCGCGTCGGCATCTATACCCTTGCCATTGAATGTTCTAGCGTTATCGCTGGCGGTGGCGTAGGTTCCAGAATAATCTGTACCGTTCGCACAGTGGGCGTGATTTTATCGAAATGATCTACTACAGTCCGGAACCTTCTCGAAACCTGCAGGCGCGGTTTGCGCCGAGAATCGTGTGGTGTTTCGGAACGATAACAAAAACTTGCGAAATGAAACGTGGCAATATATATATATATATATATATATATATATATATATATATATATATATATATATATATACTCATAATAATAAACAAAAAGCGTTCCACAACAAAATTGAAACTCGCGACGACCACGGAGACAAGGTGCCCGACGCCCACGCACTCCACCACACTTTACGAACCGCTCGCTGCGATATTGTAGGTAATTCGTGTGGTCATTTTGATACACGATGCGAGCGTTGGTGCGTTTGTCAGATTACGGCAAATGCGTGTGTTGTACGATTCATTCACCGTAACGCAACTGGTGACTTCAGTTCCCACACCTCAAGTACTTGTGTGCCGTTAACTGGTACAGCGCTGTGAACGCGAAAAAACCAAATCGGTCGTGGCGATAGCATAGCAGGACACACGATACGATACGCTTTCTGTCCGATATCTATGAAATCGAAAGCGCTTGGCGCGGCATCGCCGGCGTGATGCGACGAAACGAATGCCGGCGCACGCGCGTGCCAGGTCATGTCAAAGTGGGTCACGTACGGCAGTGGCATCCACGGTTGCTTCAGCGCACAGATCTGCACGATTTTAATCTGAGAAAGCACCGCATCGGACGTCTGACAGGCAACAAACTCGATAAATGTTTATCAGTAAAATAGTCCACCTTGCGCAACTTCAATCAACACTCATGCATATCAAATAGCTGTGCATGATTTATTGACAAAAATACATTACTCATGCTCCCGGCATATTACTCTCTCGAGCTTGAAAAATTGACACGTGAGTAGGACCAGAACAGTGCCAAAAGCAGCAGACAGAGAAATCAACTCATACCGGTGGAATGTTATGCCAACGAAGTTGACTCTTTAGCTGAAGCTGGCAATAACGTTCGAACGACGGGCCAATAATGCCAGCCTAATTGCATGGCTCCACCCATATTGGCTGCTGGTTGTACAACTCGGTCCAGTGTGGCCGTTCTAATACGCTGGCACAGCCAATTGTGGCGGGAATTTCTGAATGCTGGTACAACATCACCAATCTATTCGGCTGGCACAGCCATTATTGGCGGTACGCTGTCAATAATGGGCCATTTTCGGGCCATGAACTGCCAATCTATCCCCAGCATTGGGCCAACGTTCTGTGCTGCCTGGGACGGTTTTGAAAAAGGATACGAAGCAGGACCGCCACCGCGCAAACCCTCCACGCAAGGAATATTCAAAGTTGCAAGAGGGCAATGCGCAAAGTTCGCGCTGCAGCAAGAAATGTCGCTGCAGGTATCGAAGCACTTTATGGCGTCTTCTCGAAAACGCGGCAGTAAATGATCTACAGGAGGAACTGAGAGCGCAGCACACCCGTAAGGGCGCACAAATATGGAAACAACGCAAACGGAAGCACGCGCATCATTGTTGTGTTGGATCAGCGAACTCCATCTTAGATAGCTGTCACAGACGTGGTCACTCTACCAGAACACAAGTCTGAATCATGCAACTGCATTACCTCTTTCAGTCTTGATTGATATGTGGGGTTTAACTTCCCAAAACTACTATATGATTATGAGAGACGCCGTAGTGGAGGGCTCCGGAAATTTCGACCACCTGGGGTTCTTAAACGTGCACCCAAATCTGAACACACGGACCAACAACATTTCCCCCTCTATCGCAAATGCAGCCGCCGCAGCCGGGATTCGAAGCCGTGACCTGCGGGTCAGCAGCCATGTACCTTAGCCACTAGACCACCATGGCGGGGCACCTTTCAGCCTTGAGTTTTTTTAACTGGCAGTAATTTTTGTTTCTCGCTGATTTAGAGTTACTATAACCTGTAGAGCAAAAAAATACTTTTCCTTGGGCATCCGTCAGTGTACAAAAATTGGCTTCATGTCCTAAATATAAGACACCAGGACTGAGAGGTTGCAGAGTTAAATACGACGAATTTAAATATGTGCACTTATTTAACCCTGTCAGTGCAAGTTATCATTGTCAAACTAACTTACAGCAATTACCTATTTACAGCAATTACGCCACCTAAAATGTCCAATAAAAAATCTTGCCACTCATGATACACAGCTCCTCATTGCCCTTGAATAGCCACCGTTTACCTAAGGAATATTCAACATCATAAATATTGCCAAATTTGGCTTCTAAGCCCCAGAAACTATTCCGCCCATGTTTGCAAGGGCAAGCTTCCTTGCTTGTTTGTACATGTCTTGGCCCGTACCCACTATGCAAGTTGATTGAACTACATTTCATCGCCGCCGTCTTCTAGCTCCATCACGCACCATTATTATATTTCATAAAACGAACTAAAATTTATTACGTACATTATCGCTATTACACACCCCTTGCATATTATCTAAGTGATGTGGGTAGGTTTTTCGACTAGAATGTGAAGAAAGCGGAAGCTTTTACAGAAGCTACAAAGCTGGATTAGAATGAATGCATTCAGTGCTCTGCAACTCTTCTGAGCCCTAGTGGGTTATATTTAGGACATGAAGATTGTTCACTTCTACGGGTGATACGTCAGTGTTAGGAAATACCCACTTTGTCAATAGCAAAAGTTAGACATCTTAGAAGAGAGAGAGAAAAATAAAAGACACAGGCAGGTTAACCTAGAAGAACTGATTTATTCAGTGATTTATGTATTGATTAATTGATATGTGGGGTTTAACGTCCCAAAACCACCCTATCATTATGAAAGACGCCATAGTAGAGGACCTAGAACTAGTTTAGTACTCTGTACAGGGATGGAGAAATAAGGGTCGCAAAGAAGATAGATAGAGAGATACAAAATAAATTAGAAAAAATTACGTATGCATACACATGCAGGGCATTCTGATCACAGTCTTTTGGAGAGGCTGGTTGAACGCAAGAAGCGCAGGAGCGCCTTCACAGCCTTCGTTGCGACATAAAGTCCTATTGGTAGGGCAGGATGCTTTCTTCAAAAAGAGTCTAGTTGTCCAGTTTGCCTAGTACATTGCAGAGTGTCGGTCTCTGCGATCAGTACAGAAACAACATGACAATTATGATAGCTATTGATATAATAGTAAACCAGTAAGGTGCAATTCATTATTTGGTTGTGTGAAGTGTCATCCTTATTGCAATCCGTCATCTTTTTCTAGTTTGCAGAGTTTTAAAGAAGACGACAACAAAAAATTTACTACCTATGCTTGCAAAAGTGCCTTGAGGATAGTTCGAACATTTGTTTCAATTTATGATTGATTTATGTAAAATTTAGCTAAACACTATGTAGTGTTTGGCAAACGAGGGCCGAAAGGGTAAGAGAGGAGACGAAGTGGTCAGAGCCTGTTTCTTGTGTCTGCCAACTGGTCACTTGGTCAATCGCCTGATGCAAAAACTATCTTTTAAAAGCAGCGGAGTCATTCTGTTATAATTTTTGTTACCTCCCCCTCGAAGGATGCTGAAATAAAGAAGTGGCCATGGGCTTGGGGGGACGCGCGACGGATGCAAAAAAAAGGCAGTAAATGAGGCATGCGGAGGGAGCCCTGAGGGAATAAACATTGTCGTTCAGAGCGAAAACCATGGGTCCTTGTTCTTAACAAGCTTTTCACTGCAACTAGAGTTACTGTATATGCTACCTTTAGGTTGTAGATACAGTATTTTTAAGTGAAACAAGTGCACAGCGACGACAGACGTGCTTTCTGACGTTTCGACAAGCTATCGCCAAATGCGACAGTGAGTGATCCGAGATGCTGCTTTCCGAGGTGGTCACAGGCGTAGGCGGGACCTCAAACCCACAACAGCGCTATGCTCGTGAAAAAGCAGTATGCAAGAACCGTTTCTTGCCGCGCTTGCCAAAGGACCAGTCTTGGCGCTGGAGTGAGAAACATGGGCTGATGAGGATCCATTTTTTTCTCCTGTCCTCCTGGTCCTTCGTGACGTCCGGTGACTTAAATGTCAACCACTATCACGTGTATGCACGCGTCTGCGCGTCAAAAGCGTCTAGTCGCGCCTGTAGAGAAAAAGGACGAGCAAGCACTGGCACGGGTCGACCACCATGGCGCTCGCGCGTCCAAGTCTGATGCACGGTGTTGCTTGGTCTTTTGGCTTAAAAATGTCCTAGTTCAGCACTGAACGGCACATTCTCAACTGTTGCGGGTTCGTACACTGCCGAAGATGTGATAGCGTGTTAAAATATTGATTGTGCTTCATCCGCCACTGTTTTGACTGTTTAAAACGTAATTGACACCGCATTGACCAAAGTAACCACAACGGTATGCACAAGAAATCAACATCAGTGCGTGCGCCGCTGCCGCGAACGAAAACTCACGTCTGGGATACTGTAAGTGTATGGCTATCATAGGCGTGTGCAGGGTTCTCCTGAAGGGGTGGGGGGGAGGTCGCAGCAGCGTCCATTCTCTCTATCATGTTAATGTAGAAGCTGCCTTAGCACCCCCTTCTTATTATAATGACCCATGAAACTGACACTGCGTCCTCCTCTTTGTGACTAAGGGGGGAGGCCGACCCCCAAAATTAGGCCTGTAAATTAGGTTTATAAAAACCAAATTGTATAAATCACCACGTCGCTATACCTACACGAACAAGTTCATTATTAAAATTGTGAGTATTTCAGTAACTTTAGTAATAACACTTAATATTAGCAGTAGTAAGTAGTATTAGTAGTAGTATATTAGTAGTAGTATATTAGTAGTAGTTTAGTAGTAACACCTAATAATATACAGCACTCATTACTTGATACTCAGATCCTAAACTTCATTATATGTCTGATTTATATCATAACACTACAATAGAGCCCTGTGTAGAGGGCTTTCGAATGATGTACGCGATAGAAATATCCTCTAATGCATGAAACTACATGTGGCTCAGGATTATCCAACAGATATTGGTCATACTATAGGAACCAAGCACTGCGTAGAATGCTTTTGGGCCTTGTGTGCAGTCGAAATATGCTCTAACGCAACTAACTGTGCCTGACACTTCATGATGTGACAGATACTGCTCATAAGGCTGCAACTGAATCACGTAGAGAAACATTTTGGACATTGGCTGTTGTAAACATATATTGTAAGATAATAATCATAGGATTGCAACTTAACCCTCTATGAAAGGCGTTCGAATGTTATCAGTAGTCGAAATATTCTCTAAAGCAACAAACCACACCCGACACGTCATGATGTCACACATAGGGATCATAAGTTTGCAACTGAATCCTGTATGGAAGGCTTTTGATGAAGTGTTGATTAGATTTCATCAATTGCAGGAAAGCACACCTGGCTCCCAATGATGCAACAAGTATTGGTCATAAAATAGGAACCCAGCACTGCGTAGAATGCGTTTTGGTGATTTTCTGCAGTCGAAATATGCTTTAACACATATAACTGTGCCTGACACTCATCATATGACAGGTATTGCTCAAAAGACTGCAACTGAATCTTGTATGAAAAAATTATGGACATTGTCTGTTGTCGAAATATTCTCTAAAAACACAAGTCGCACCCAACACTTCATGAAGTCACAGATATCGGTCAAATAAGATTGCAACTGAACCCTGTGCGGAAGGATTTTGAACATTGTTTTCAGCTAAAATGTTATTCAGTGCAATAAACCACCCCCGACAATTTATGTTGCTACATATATTCGTCATAACAACGGAATCGAGCATCGCATGGAATAGTTTCTTAGGGCACATTTTTATTTATTTTCAAATACGGCAGCCCAAAGCGAGGCTACTCTGGAAAGGCGTACATAAATACAAAATGAAAGCATATAAACATTATTATCACAATAAGTCTGCCAATGTAAACAAATATCTCTACCTCCTGAGTTCAGCCCGTTAAAAAATGAGAGAAATAGAACAATTATATGATACATGTGCCTCGAAGAAGTCCAACACACTATTATCACGAACTAAACCAAGTAGATCGTTCCAGTGTTCGATAAGTTTATTTGAGCGTCTTAGAGAGCACTTAAAATGGCTCTAAGCTGGATTGTAATTGCAGATCAGTGCTGTGTTGCATGGTTTTGCACTCTTTTGATAGTTGAAATACGCTTCAACATTTACAAAATGCGTCTGAAACTTCTTGATGAGATAGATATTGGTTTTGAGATTGCAGCCAAGCACTGCAGAGAAGGCTTTCACAAGCCACCAGTGGTCCAAATACCCTATATTGCAATGAAGCGTGACCGAAATGTTTGATACCACAAATACCAGTCATAAAATTCTGCCGGAGCACTGTATAGAATTGTTTGGCAAGTTTTCTAACATAGCTTAACTGAATATCTTCATAATTCGAATATGCATGCTTAAGTGCATGCATATGTAGTCATAGTTAATGCGTATACTAGAAAACTGAACAGAAAATGAAGCAGTCTTTGTAAACACATACAAAGATACAATGTTTCAATGAATTTAAAATTTATTCAGCTCATTACAGTCTGGAAGAAGAGATAAATACTTGTACAGTTCTGAATCTTTTCAAAAGTCAGGTGAGGCACTTTTGGCACTTCTATACAAAGTTCAGTACAGTACTAGTGCATCTTCATTCATTCTGTGCATATACGTGGTGACTCTCTTCCTACTATTATGTCATCGTGGAGCTGATTTCAAATCAGGTGCTACTAACTTACAAGGTTTTCAGGTATTTATTTATCCAGTCACAAATAAAACGCATGTTATATCATATATTATACTGTACAACGATGGAAAAGCGCCATTGTACGCCTATAGCTATCAGTACCAGAATGAACTAGATTGTGTTCGAGAGAGAGAGAGAATAAGGAGAAAGGCAGGGAAGTTGACCGGGGCTTAGCCCCGGTATGCTACCCTGTGCTTGAGAAGGGGAGAGGGGGAAGGAATGTCATAGAAGAGGAGAAAAAATTCACTGACTGGGCCGGTGTGTGACAGTTTCTCATCACATATGACGAAACAGCCCGGCGTCTTTGAGAAAACGCAACGGCGCTTTCAGCAGTGCCATGGTCCAAATACTTTCTCGACCGTGAAATCACTTCTGTATAGTTAATTTAGAACACCGCGCAGGTGATGCTTCTCGTTTGTGTATGCCGGGCAGTAACATAAGTGGTGCTAAATAGTCTCATTGACGGCGCAGTCATTGCACTCCGCGCTGCCGGTCATCCCAATCCTCAATGAGTAGAGATTCGTGAAGGCTACCCCAGATGCTGACGGCAAAACAATGCATTTTTCTCCCTGGAAAGACCAGGAGGTAGCCGCAGTCATGGAGATTAATCGAGAGATTAGTCGATGGTGTGCGAAATATGATGACTGCTACTTCTGGAGTATCATGTTTTGTGCCAGCTTACTGCGCCGCGTCAATCCTAGCTAAAGGTACGAAAACGGTTTGTTACTACGTGCGCAGTTCTAGCGGCTTCTTCGGTGAGGTCGTTGATGGAGATACCGCAACGACTTGATATCCACTGGAACACAATGTTGTGTCCTTGTTCGGTCGCATAGTCCAGCCTTTCTATGATCTCACAAACCAGTTGTTCGTACGATTCACGACGAAGTGCCGACGAAGGACTTTGTAGAGCCACCTTGGAGTCGCTGAATACTGCCAATCGATTAGCCGGTTGTTGCTTGATATATTCCATGGCACCCCGCAGGGCAACAATTTCTGAACCAGTTGATGTGCTCACGTGACAAAGTTAGTAAGAGATGTTGTTGTGTCGCCATGGGATGACGGTGGCGCTGGCGTAGCTAGTCTAGGTGGTAGGCCATGCGTGTATACGTGCATTCTGTCGGCATAGAAGGTCTTCAAACTGCTGCCAAACAGCGTATGGGCTTCTGGACGTGGCAGAGAAGGAGAACAAGAATCAAGAAGTGAACTCACTGGAAACACCAGCAGCACTTGTTTATGCAACTTGTATTTTCGATCACCACAGCAACGCACGTGCGAATTTCTGTCTTGCACATGAACGGAAATGAATGCAATGGAATGCTGCCAAACAACGTTTGTGCAACTGAGCGTGGCAAAGAAGCCGAACAAGAATCAAAAAATAAAATAGTTGGCAACACCAGCTGCAATATTCATGCTACTTTATTTTTTGATCACCAAAGCAATTCACGTTCCCATTTCTATCTTGCACATGAATGGAAATGAGACCAATGACCGCTAAATATGTTAGCGTCTCTGGTACTCGACACAAAAACACATAGAACTGCTACCAATCAGCGCACGTTTGTTGCTAGCATGGTAACACACGAAAACAAATTTCACCGAAGCCAACGAATGTTTCAGCGTTGTACATCCACTAATACACTTACGTAAGTACGTAAGCTTTCACATCACTGAAATGTGTTGGCTAAGTGAGTTTTGCTTCAGTGATTATGAATAAAAACCAAACACAGTGCAGACAAAAACTCTTCCGCTGGCACAACGCGATGTTTCGGGCGTCGTATATAGTGTCTACACTGCGACCGAAATTACCGTCTATTTTTTTTCAGCCGATGTTGTCTGTTGTTCTTCATGAAAGAGAACAAGCGAACGCGTGACCTGCGCTCTTCGGCGGCTGCCTACAGCACGATCAACCGACAAGTGAAGAAAGCATGTTCGCTTTTAATGTCATCTATGTCCATGCAAAATAACGAGTTATGGCAGCTGGTAGACAAGCGCTTCTTGATCACATTTCTTCACCGCTCACACGGTGAGCAATATCGAGTGATTATTGCGGGTTGAGCCGTGTTCACGCACAATAATTGATATGTTGGCAGTGATAGTTGGCTCGTTCACTAGCATTAGCTTGTTATCATCGTTTTTTTTGGCAGCAGATGAGCATATGATGCTGAAAGTGAACGTGCTCTCTTTTGCTGTCGGTTGATGGTGCTGTACGAGGCTGCCGCAGAGCACAAATGACACGTTCACGTGTTCCCTTTCATAAAGGACGACAGTGTTCCTCCCTCGCATGAGCAGGCTTATACGAACTCGATGGTAGAGACCCATGTTGATTGCAGATGACACCGCTGTGGATCGCCTCCGCGCCCCGCCGCGCTGGTCTAGTGGCTAAGGTACTTGGCTGCTGACCCGCAGGTCACGGAATCAAAACCCAGCTGCGACGGCTGCATTTCCGATGGAGGCGGAAATGCTATGGGCCCGTGTGCTCAGATTTGCGTGCACGTTAGAGAACCCCAGGTGGTTGAAATCTCCGGAGCCCTCCACTACGGCGTCTCATAATCATATGGTGGTTTTGGGGCGTTAAACCCAACATATCAATCAATCAATAATTTGCCCCCGCAGTAGGCGCCGAATGCTTCGAACCACCGAAGCTTGTTCACACTCGCTTTTAGCACAGAAAATCACAGATCAAATCACAAGAATACCGACATGCTCCAGTAGTCTGTACAATGTTTTCGCGTGGCCGACGATCGAACTAAAAACCGGCGCAAGCGCCGCCGGCCAGAATTCGCTGGATTTTTCGTCATCGCTCGAAATCTCCATGAAACCACGTCACGCTGATAGCACTTGCAGCTGTTCGTCGTGTTATTGTCGTTGTAAATTACGAAGCAGTCATTGAGAAACGTTTAGAGTAGTGTCCGTGCTTGCTTCCAGGACTCGGCTGTGCCTTCAAAGCGGCGGCCATTAGGCACAGCATTTGGAGGCATCGCAGCCTCTGGGTGGTTGGCACCACTGTACGCGTGGTGACGTAGGTAAAAGTGTCAAGCCTGGCTTGATTCCTCATGCCTTGTCACTTATTCCCTTCGAACGCCAATACCGGGAGGCGTATTTGACACTTTTGACACGTAGGCGCGAGCATAGGCGTGCTAGGGACTGACACTTTACAGGCAGCCTTGATCACTGGAGGGATAGTGATAGGCCGGAGAACGCTATAAGGGCCGTTCCTGTAACCTCCGCTTGCGACGTCAATCACGATACCCATGTGCGCGAGAGCGCCGCGACCAAGATCCATGGGCAAAGTACGACCCGGGAGATGCACAAAGCGCGCTAACCTCCCTGTCCTTCCTCATTTATCTTCCTCCTCCTCCTCTGTCTGTGCGCGCGATTCTCCCAGCGCACAACCAACCATGCCATGCTGAATGAAGTGGCGGTACCACTGGCGAAATAGAATGTAGCATCGCAAGACCGAATGTCGAAGGCAAATGAAGCGGTCGCGTGAATGAGCCATAACCTCTTCGCCCAACAGCGAGATCGATGCCCCGCCACCCAGTGATCGGGAGAGCGCATTTACACTTCAGAAGTGAAGCCAAAAGTGAGCGCTTCCCCGCAAAGGCGAAGCGATAGACTTGACAGCAAGAAATCGAAAGATCACGCGCAGAATGGCCCGCAGATTGAAACGTTTTCTCGTTTCTCTCGCACAATTGAAGCACAAAACGTACTCTCAGGGACAGATGAATGCGAATAAACGTCTCAGTGGATACTTAACCAAGTCTGAAAAGTGCGCTCTTTTCACAAACGGAGACTGTGCAACGAATGCAGTGATATGCGTGCGCCCAGTAACTACAACGTAACCGTTCCGATGAAAGCCGAAGGCCAAAGAAGACTTACGGTCCTCCGCACCGCGAAACAAGGGCGCGCGAGTGGGCGTCGACCACCTGCTTTCCACGAGGCAAAGTGCGCGTTTTTATGAAAGCGCGCTCCACCACGTCGTGACGTTGTGGCAACGCGATCTCATAGCGCCCTCTTGCTAGTAATGCTGAAAACACGATGTATCCTCCTCCTTAAAATCCCGGCATCATCGGTAAGTGGTAGATATAAATAGCTTGCCATTTGAACGTTGAAGGATGTAGTCCTCGTAGGTTCAGTGGTTAACAGCTTGAACGCCCGCACCACGCAGACGCTGCAACTTCGATTCCGCGCACCGGAGTCTTTTTCTAGACAATTTTTGTCTTGACAATTATATATATATATATATATATATATATATATATATATATATATATATATATATATATATATATATGGGAAAGAAGTGTATACCTAAGGGCTCGTTTTTCCGTGTTTTAACACAATAATATTGAGATATAACAGACAGTAATGCCAAGGAATGTACAGGGGAAGTTATTAAAACGAATGGAATGTAAATAAGAAGAAAGAAAAGTGGATGAAAAAATTACTATCTGTGAGCAGGAATCGAACCTACGACCTTCCATCCACTTTTCTTTCTTCTTAATTACATTCCATTGGTTTTATATATATATATATATATATATATATATATATATATATATATATATATATATATATATATATATATATATATATATGAGCATCACCACTCCAGTTTAGGTTGTGGGGCACATACTCGAGGTAATAAAGAAGGGTCTTGAGGGTACTGGACGCCATCTTACAAGTGGTGGAGAGGCTGGGTACGTTTCTTAAAGACAATTCTTAACGAAATTTCAAAAACTTGTGGCACAGTTCTTAAGACCACGCCCGCTTACCACCCGCAGACAAATGGCCTGACAAAGCGAGTCCACCGGACTCTAATCGACATGATATCCATGTACATCGGACCGAACCACGATAACTGGGACAAAATCTTGCCGTTCGTAACGTTTGCACACAACACCGCTGTTCAACGAACTACCGGGTATTCACCTTTCTTTCTCGTCTATGGTCGTGCGCCGACATTCACTATTGATGCCTCTTTCTTCATTGTAACGAAAAAACGTCCACGACTACGCCAGAAAATTTTGTCTCCAGGCTCGCTGACGCACAGCAACGTGCTCAACTCAACACGGAGGCCAGTCAACTAGACCGCAAGCAACGCTATGACGGTTTTCGTCGAGACGTCAACTTCTGTCCTGGAGATGAAGTACTATTTTTGACGCCTGTTCGTACACCCGGATTGTGTGAAAAGTTTCAGTCACGCATTTCTGGGACCTTACGTTGTTAGTGAACGAACATATCCTATCAATTAGCTTGTCAATCCCGTCGAGGGTTCCTCGGACCGTCGTTACCGTGCATCTGAGATAGTTCACGTTTCACACCCTAAACCCTTTGTTAGCCGTACCTTTCCCGCCTAAGTCTCGGCTGGGCCGGCCGCTCAAGTGCGCGGGGAAAATAAGTATGAGCACCATTACTCGTTCCATCTTTTCATCTGTACATACTCATCATCTCCACTCCATTCTAGGTTCTGGGGCACATGAGGCAATAAAGAAGAGTTTTGAGGGCACTGGACGCCATCTTACAATATATATATATATATATATATATATATATATATATATATATATATATATATATATATATTGTGGACATTCATTATGCGCTTTTTATATATGCATTATCATAATCATCATCATCTGTGTAGGTTCCTCTCCTCATCTTCACTGGGAACACCACAATCATCATCGGGTGTGTGCACGCTTAGTCTCAGACTGCCCGTTCGTTGCTGAGCCCTTGGGCTGAACAAACGCTGTCTCAACGCAGACGTCATATTGTATACATATATGTACATACGGAGGATGGCGGCGATGTCGGTGGCAAAATCTAGCTGACATTGTTCTTAGATTTGCTATCGCACTAAGACGAAATCGTCAGAATAGCCGGAAAATCAGAACCGTGCGCATCTAACGGTGCCGGTGGGGCTGGAAAGTCATGTACCGTTCGACACGCCATCGGCGTCAAAGGTCGAGTTATACCCCTAGGCTCTCTTACTGCTATAGCCACCGGTGAAGGCGAGCTCATAGATGGCTCACTCCCATTCACCCTTGCTTCGGTTGAGGCGCACTGCATGCGGCGCGGTGTGGCCACGCTCGTGACAGTGGTAGCAGGTGACGCTTGTTCCGCACCAGAGAGGGCTTTTCGCGACTCTTGAGAGCTAGGAGAGCTCCACTTGATAGCCGAACGTGGAGCTCTGTGTTCATTTGCCTCGTGCCTTCAGGCACGAGGGTCCCGTTGTCATTCGCCTTGCATGGCAAAGTGTTCCGCCTGGGCTCGTGAGTACGGCTCGAGATCACGGTCCGGCTCTCTTTCTGTGTCTCTCTCATTTGTGCTTTATTTATTCCGTAAAACATACCACAGTTACATAACAAAAAGTTTTTTGTAGACTGTATACAAAAAATTTGCAAAGAAAAAAAACGAGAAAAAGTTCCTTTGCGAGGATTGAATCATCAACCTCTCGCTTCTCAACACGCGACGCAAGCCGTAAAACCACGGAGAGCACATTACCTAGCTTGTCCACAGCAAGCCGCTTACAAACACCATCTGTTGTTGGCAGCCGTAAGAGTTCAGCATCTTCAGCGCATTTTCGTCATCAGTAGCGAGATAGTGCAAGAGTCGCATGTTGGGCGCGCGCGCGCTCGAAATATTGAAGCTCCGCGCCACCCCTCGCGTTGCGTTGTGTGCGCGCCTGCATGTGTCATGTTCTCAGGTGTGGTCATTTACTGGCATACGCACTTGCATCACGATTCGCGCGCTTCGCCCCTCTCGTGCTTTCACTGAAAGTTTGCTTTGAAATCACAGTGGCTAAATAGAGCATGAAGCAGACTGCCGCTCACATACAGTCCATATCGCCAAACTACAGGCAAAAAGTGACCAAAAGTCGCCATTTTTCTTCATATTGCACTAGAATTGTTACAATACTAGATGTGAGAGGCTTATCTATTAATAAAGATTGCAAACGTCCCGCAAATTGGTGTACCATTCATAATGTTTAAATTACAATAACGTTTTTCGATGCCAGTCGCATCGCCCGCTTCACCGTGGGAGTGCTTGGCTCCCCTAGTTATCTATAAATATTATCATCAAACTCCGGAAGAAGAAAAAAGATTGATGGCTTGAGCGAGCGCGTGCTACTTCGCTTCTTCTAATAAACCGTATTAGTTCGAAGCAGTCCCTGGTCTCGATAGTCTTAGTAATGGTACCGTGAACCAGGTTACTACCTCCTCGCTGACAACACAGGACAACCTGCCGCGTAGCAGCAGAGAAGGAAACGACGGAGGAGCAGAGGACTGACCTGGATCGAGCGACGAGTCCACGGTGGACAGTACGAGCATCAGAACGAACGAATGACAAGTATGGGGTCATCGTTAACCACCTAAAAATGAGCAATGAGGTCATTATGAAGAAAAGAAAAGCACTTCGCTCCCTGATCACGCGACTGATTAATGCAGCCGAGCAGCAAATTAATGATGGAGCTAACCGGAAGCAGCTGCTTACAACGCAGGCACTTATTAAAGGAATAAGCGACAGTCTCAAGGGCGTGAACGAGCAAATGAAAAAGTTTCTGACAGAAGACATTGCCGAAGCTCAATTCGAAAGGGTCATACAGTACGACATGAATTTAACGACGACCATGTCTGCAATAGAATGCAGACTTCGACAGCCTGCACAATCGGATTCAAATGATAGGACAAGGCAGCTGACGCTATCAAGTACAGTACAAGAAGCAACGGAACTAGTTAAGCTATCGAAGCTTGAAATGCTAAAGTTCGGGAGAATAGCTTTAGAGTAGAGCCGCTTTTGGACTCAGTATGTGTCGAAAGTTCACCTGGGGCAGAACATGAGCAAGGAACAGAAGTTTTACTACTTGTTAGCATCGCTAATTGAAAAAGCGGTGGCTGCTATTAAAGGACTTCAGTACTCGGCAGAGGAAAATTATGACGACGCAATCTAAATACTGCAAAAAATGTTCGGTAATCGCGAACATTCCATTGAGATGCACATTAAAGACCTTTTGAGTTTGGAAAAAAGTGAGGTCTGCTCAAGATAGCAATCATTTAAATAGGCTAGTACAGAGAGTGCAAGTTAATATATTGGCACTCAAGTCCGTAAAAGTGGAAACCGAGAGCTATGCGCCGATGTTGTTACCAGTATTGAAAAGTGTGATTCCACCAGAACCATCAGTGCAGTTCAGTACAAGAGGGGCTGTGAGAAACAGCTCAGCTTCAGAACACGGCCAGCAAAGCAACCCAACAGGAAAAGCGTGTGGGGAAAAACTGGACAGGCTTATGTTATTCTTAAGAAAGCAAGCAGCTTTTCGTGAAAAAACTAAACGTGAACAAGAGGATAACTGCAAAACCAGGAGAGAACGGCCGACAGATACGCACAACTTCAAGATTCTATAGTTCAGCGGACAAAATATGCTTATTCTGCAAGCAGAAAAGCCACGCCACCAAAAACTTTCGTCGGAGCAATCCAATGAATGAAAAGAAAGCTATGCTTACCAAAAATAGAGCATGCTTCAGATGCACGCGACCAAATCACTCTGCACGCATTTGCAAGGCCGAAATCAAATGCAAGCAATGCAAGAGACGACATGCCACGTCAGTGTGTAGAGCTGTGATGCAGAAAACAAGGGCCGAGCTAGTCTCTACAGCACAAGCCGAAGTGACGACGTCTAAGGTACACGCAACGGAAAGTATCAAGCATAAGTTTGTGCTTAGCAGACGGCTGTAGCATGCGTAGAAGGAAAAACATTTGGCCGAAATTGCCGCTTGCTATTAGACAGCGGAAGTTAACGTTCATTTCTTGAAGCAGGATTAGCGAAAGAAACAGGTGTGAAAGTGTTGCGAGAGGAAAGGCTGGCGATTGGTTCATTTGGAGGAAACGAAATGGTCAAAATAATGAACGTGGTTCAAGTGACTGTAGTATCGCGAGAAACAAGCACTACAGCAGTGATTGAAGCGTTACAAGTCGACGTTATCTCGCATAGTTGTATACCCACTCCAAGTCAGAAACTCAGCGAGAAAATGAAACAGCTAAAGAAGCAAGTGACTGATCACAGGACCGAGACGACTGCAACAGATTCTGTAGAACTACTGATCAGCTCTGATTATTATTCGGAATTCTTTACTAATAGAACTCGAAGAATCGGGGACAGGCTGATGGCTGTAGAAACAATACTGAGATGGGTAATGCAAGGGCCGTCAGAGCAAAGCAAGACAAAACTAACACATAATCAAGCAGTTATGGTTCTGATGGTTGAAACTGAGGAGACAGAACTCCAGCAAGGGCTACAGAAGTTTTGGAGCCTGGAGTCGATGGCGATCACCTGAAATAGTTTGGATAACACAGGAAATGAAGTGGTCAAAGAATTCGAGCGCAAGGTTGTACAACAAAATGGTCGCAATCAAGTCAGCTTGCCATGAAAAGAGCTAAGACTTAAACTTGGAAAGCAACAAGGAAATTGCGATAAAAAGACTACAGCAACTGACTAAAAGGCTGCAGAAGAATGAGGAGATGCTCTATCGCTACGACAAAGCTATATGAGTGTATATGGCATTAGGAGTCACGGAGGAGCTCAAACAGCTATATCAGAACAGCTGAATGCACTTTGCTACTTCATGCCACATCATGCGATCATTAGAGAGGACCGAGCCACAACAAAGCTTTGAATAGTGTTTGACGCCTCATCACATTTTCGAAAAGGCATGTCTTTACACGAGAACCTAGAGGCAGAACGCAATTTGAATTAGGGACATGCTATAGCTGCTCATTAAGTTCTTAAAAGAAAAGGTGGCATTCGTAGGAAATGTTGAAAAGGCATTGATACAAATCTGTATATATGAAGAGGATAGAGGTGCAATGAGATTTCTGTGGTGGAAGCATGACGCTGACGGAAGGTTAATGAATGAAGTGCAAACATGGCGTACGACAAGAGTAACGTTCAAAACTACACCGAGCACGTTTATAATAGAAACTACAATTAGACACCGTTTGAAACAAGTGAAAGACCAGTTTTCTGATACAATAACGACACTGCAGAAAGCGATCTACGTGGATGATGTCATTCTGGGAGCAGCAACGCTTCATGAAGCAGTCAAGTTGTACAAAGAGGCAAAGGAAGTGTTCAGACAGGCAGCGATGAATTTGAGGAAATGGATATCCAATGAAGATCGTATAAACAAAATAATAGATAAAAACAAAAGGGACGGTTCTCACGTGGAGATTCAGTCTAGAGGATTTACAATGCTTGTGGGCTTAGTATAGAAACACTCAAAGGACATGATTTGCTTCCCTGTGAAAAAGTGGGATTCAATATAAATACAACGTACTTGACAAAAAGGGCCGTGTTACAAGCCACAGCGAAGATATTTGACCCGCTCGGTTAGTTGTCGCCGTTCACAGTACGTGCGAAAATAGAACTGAAGAGACTGTGGAAAACAAACGTCACGTGGGTCGACCAGCTCCGTAAAGCTTGATTAAAACCACCATAAGAATATGAGAAACGCCGTAGTGGAGAGCTCCAGAAATTTTGACCACCTGGGGTTCTTTAACGTGCACCTAAATCTGAGCACACGGCCCTACAACATTTCTGCCTCCATCGGACATGCAGCCGCCGCAGCCGGGATTCGAACCCGTGACCTGCGGGTCAGCAGCCGAGAACCTTAGCCACTAGACTACCACGGCGGGGCAGCTCCCTAAATATGAATGCGACAAATGGACAAACCTTATGGCTGAAGCAGAAGACTTTCAAGTTCTAGAAATCACCCGATGCTACGCAAAAAAGAATCAACCAGTAAAAGCATACAAGCTGCGCGTATTTGCTGGCGCGAGCCCATTAGCATACGGAGCGGCAGTATACTTGATAGCAGTATACCGCGATAGAAGCAAAGATTCAAGGCTGGTAACAGCAAAAAGCCGCGTAGCTCCAAATGAAGAGCTGACATTCGCGCGACTTGAACTGATGGCAGCGGTGGTAGCATCAAAATTACGTGACTACATCAAAGGTCACTTCAACTAAAGATTCCGGGAAATACACTGCTGGGCGGACTCAACCATTATGCTTTACTGGATCAAGGGAACGAGCAAAAGGAATTCGTTTGTTGCCAATAGAATCGCAGAAATTAGAGAAGACACTTCAAGCAAGCTGGTCATTCGTTCAAAGTGACGACAACCCTGCTGAACTACTTACACGAGGAATAAGCGCAAAGGCATTGATAACGTCAAAGTTATAGTGGAACGGTCTCGAATGGATAACATCACTGGAAAAGAACTTAGCAAGCAAAACTGGCACAAAAGCAGACGTGGAAGACCAGCATAAAACATAATGTCACCGATGCATGCGAAAAGCCGAAATAATCTAATCTTGGAAATCGAAAGGTGTTCATCATACGGACAGCTTGCAAGTGTTACAGCATGGGTGTTGAGATTCATAGACAACACAAGAAAGAAAAATCACAGAGGGTCATTGACCGAAAAAGAGGTAACAAATGGAGAGAAATACTGGATAAGCCAGACTCAACTATCTCTGAGACAAACAAAAGGTGAGGCCCATTCAAACACTCGATCACTTGAAAATATTAGACACATAGTCCAGCTTGATTACGATGGAATCATCAGACAGAAGGGACGATTGCAGTGCAGCCGAAAATTCAACAAGCATGTTATAATAATTCCACAGCACGGACATTTAACGGAACTGTTAATACGTCACGTGCATAAAATGGTAATAGACGAAGGAGTTCGAGTGACGCTAGCGCAACTACGAACTGGATATTGCAGGGTAGACAAGGAGTGAAAAGAGTTCCGAACAAATGTTTCGTCTGCACAAGGCCGGCGACTCAAAACATACCTCCACTTCCGGCAGACAGAGTCACTGAAGCAAAGCCATTCAAAGTTACGGGAGTTGACTTCACAGGACCTCTTTACGCAAAGGACAAGTACCAGATTGTGAATGAATATGAGCTGATATTCTCTGCGCAGTGACGAGAGGAGTACACTTGGAAGTTACCAACGATTTGTCAATGTCAATTTTTCTACAGGCATTTCGATGATTTACAGCTCGACGGGGAATGCCAGCAGGAATCTACTCGGACAACGTCAAAACATTTACAAAAGCTGAAAAGTAAATCAACAGAATACACGAAACAAATGAAAACAAGCTCTCGAATGATTACTGCAGTAGCCAACAAATCAGTGGAAAACAATAGCCGAGTGCACGCCATGGAGGGGAGGATTTTACAAGCGGCTCATAAGAAGCCTGAAGACGTCGATGAGAAAGGTATTATCGAAAAGTGCCGCTTCGGTAGAGGAGCTACGCACTATTGTAGCAGAAGTTGAAGGAACACAGAACAATCGACCGCTGACTTACGTGTATGTGACCCCCAGGTACCGTAAAGTACCTGGGGGTGACAATAACATCATCAATAAAGTAATAAAGTGGGATGTCCACAATATTCAAATTTCTGCACGTGCATTTAAACAACTACGTTTTTAAGGCATAAACTGACCGGAACTTCCCCTCAAGTTAAACTAACAGCGTACAAGACGCTCATGAGACTCGTCCTGGAATATTCAGCAATAGTTTGGAACCCGCACCAAAAGAACAGGATTGGTGAACTGGAACAGATTCAAAACCGGGCACTTAGGTATATTTTTTCAAAGTATGCCGGGCAGCAGAGTGTTTCCGCGCAGCGTTTGCAAGCACGTGTTGCCACTCTTGCTAGCCGACGACAATTAGCCAGCCTGAAGTTTCTTTTTCTTCGTTCAAACAACCTGGTAAATTTAAATAAGGATGACCACCTTAAAGCTCCGCACCGTCACTCCAGTAGATATAACAATCACAAATGCGTACGCCCATTCCTGTCACGTTGTAACACGTTGAAGTATTCTTTTTTCCCGCTGCCATAAAGATGTGGAATTACTTGCTGAACGATGTCAGTTCACAATCACCTGAATCATTTTCATTGCTGTTGGAAATTCATTTGGAGGCTTTGCAATAAATTCTGTGCTATCTTCACCGAAATAAAGGTTGAAACAGTGTATCGCGCATGTGCTCGCACATTGCAACATGTGTTTAACCGCCTCCATCTTTATATCAATGTTACCGTTGACAATATCATGCTAAGTAGTTTTTTTTCAGTGAAACACATGTGCAATGTTCGTTTATTGCTTTATACTGTTCTATCGTTATTTTTGCGGTTTGTGTTGCATATTTTTCATTTCTTTTTATCTTCGCGATATGCAGTGTTATTTGCTCTGTGCGCCCTCTTCTGTATAGGCCTGAAAAGGTCCACAGTCTTGAATAAATAAAAATAATAACAACCTGACGAGTCATTACGACTAACGCCGGCAGACATCATAGGCGGAAGGCGACAGCTTCAAGACAGACAAATAAGACAGTACAACGGGGATATTTAAAACGCATGGCGAAGCAGATGCAAACTCGTGCGCGCTTGGTGGAAAAGATCACATCGAGAATACATCAAGGAAATAAGAGCTATGGTCAAAGCCAAGACGCGGCAAGCAAACCCACTCTCACAGGGGGGCACCGTTTTGGTTGAGGACAAGGCTCCAAGAACAATTTGGAAAATGTGCCGGATTGAAAAACTCAACCCTGGGCGAGACGGAATAACAAGAGCTTGTCTCCTTCGCACAGGCAAAACAGAACTAAGAAGATCGGTGAACCACATATTCCCTATGGAGGATTGTTTCAAATAGCCCGTGCGAGCGTATCCCTACTCAACTTGGGCGGGTGGGAGCCTGTATAATACTGATACGAAGTGTCACTACCACGAAAAAAAAGAAAGCGTTGGTAGAAAAGGAAAACGACGCTGCTTCTACTGCGATTCTCTTGAGTGGGTACGAGCCATGGCGGTGGAATGGTGGTCATCATACTGTGATCGCGGACTCTGAACGCTTTTAAACCTCGCCCCTTACTTACCATACGTAACAATTTGATAGAGGTGCTGGGTAAACAGGCAGGCGAAAACTTCGTCCGTAGTTTGGAGGTGGTTGACGTGGAAATTCAGCCTGCCGTGTGCCTTGAAATTCATAAGCGTCTGATGCGTTGATCGATGGTTGCCATGGTGGAAGTGAAACAGGACTCCACACAAATTATAGTTCGCTTGCGTACGCATAACTAAAAGTCACTGGGGCGGTGATAGGTCTGCTGACATCGAAGCAGCTCTTCTCTGACGATCTGCCGTATGGCAAAAGCAAGGTCGTTAGGCGGCACTGTTTAAACAATAGCCACAGTGGGGACGTTGGACAGGTGGCCGAATTTAGGAGAAATTTGTCGCATCTTTAGGGATTCAAAGGTACGACAGTGCTTCATCACGTCAGATAGGGAGTTCAAGCAGTCTTTCCCAATTAGGAATTGTACATGTCTTCGGCAATACCCTCGAGAACTGATCCAACCTTGTCTTCTTCAGACGTTCTTGCATTAACGATGTTGCACAGCTTCAAGATTTCTTCAATGTACGTCGTACATGTTTCTCCTGGAAGCTGCGCCCTTTGAGACAATGTCTGCTCTGCGCCTTTCTTCTTTGCGTCCAAATCACTGAAGCACTTCTGCACTTCTTTAACAAAACGATCCCAAGTCGTGAACATGTTTTCGTGGTTATCGTACCACATGAGGGCGGCGTCAGTTAACGAGAATACAACATTATTGAGCTGATCGTTCGAGTCCCAGCCATTGCTTCTGCTCACCCGCTTGTAGTTCTTGAGCCACACGTTGACGTTTTCTCCTGAGGTCCCACCGAAGTTTGGTGGCACTCAGTAATACGGCACGAAACCCATTGGAGTTGGCCTCGAAGCGTTGGAAGGCTACTCTTGGGCCGTTACTATTGGCGAAGGTGGAAGTCCGGTGAGGCGGCGGCTGCAACAAAGTCCTGGTAGTAAAGCTCCCATCTTTGTGTTCGTCCTACCCAGCCCCGTCTAACATCGTCATCATCAGTATCATCATCAAACGACGGAAGAAGAAGAAAGAAGACTGTTGGCTGGAGCGAGCGCGTGCTACTTTCTTCTAATAAACCGTACTCATTCGAAGCAGTCCCTGGTATTGATCGTCCTAATATTTTCCGACTAGCTGTGAAATGGGCGTTCCCAACTTTTGGCAATATGAATGTGAAGGTGCAATACAAAACTGCTGCTTTGAATTGCGGCTGGTCTTAGCGAAAGAATCGCAGGGTGCTCGAATGCCACGTTGTTTGGACGAGATCGGCTTTCTAATTTCAAAATAAATTGGCAGGAAGTACTGTCAGTAAATCGGGTGGCTAAGAAGACATTGCAAGCGGAGAAATTTCCGGAAGTGTTTGACTCAGGTTTTGGTACAATGAATGATTTCGACTGCAGCGTTGAATTGAAGATGACGTGCGCCTTGTATTTATGAAAGTGCGACCAGTGCTATACGCTAAGCGTGTGCTAGTTCAACTAGAATTAACTTAGAAAAAGCTGTGGTCATATACAGGGTGATGCCAATGCTACCTAGACTATCAGGCCTGCTCGCTTCCGCTGTGATGTCAGTCGTTTAGCCCGAGCGAGCGCTTCTACGAGGGACTGTGAATTCATTGCCACAATCGTCTTCCAGTAAACGATAAAGTGTTTGTGGAAAGTTTACACGCTTAACAGCTTTAGTCTGCCTTTTAGGTAAACAATGCTCTGGTTTAAGTAGTGTACTGCGCTTCAAAGCACTTACAAACACGCTTGTGGTTCATTTCTTCCGCAAAAAGTCAAGGATTGTACGCTATCGAACGTGTAGTCGATCTAGAAGAGCAAAATTTGATCGACCAAAAAAGTGAAGAAATAAAGTGAATTTCATTCATCTTTATTTACACACATACACACTATGTAGAGCAAGCAGAAAACTGTTCCAACTCATAAGAAAGTGTCTGCAGTTTTGTTTGTACAATTTTGAACATCTGTCTTCAAAGACACGTTGCTATTGAGGAGAGCTTGTGCTGCGGCCACAAGTGTGTTATTCAGCGCATTATCGGGGTCAGAACCATCACAGGGGAAAGCAAAATCTTTCGTTTCAGAAAAAATTCTTGTGACCGGCACAAGAAGCGGCGTACCCTCTTTAGATCTGGGCACTCTCGCTGGGGTGCGTAGTTGGTCATATAACTTAGGTCGTGAAAAAAACGTTAGTACTGGGTCTGTAACAAACCGCGTAGCCTCCCGTGGGCACCTTTACTTCACTGCCGGTTCATAGACCGGTATATTTAGGTAGTGGTGTTTATTATTCTAGCTTGAAGTATCAATCACACCTGATAACCAATGAAGAAAGCGCTTTACCGTAACTGTCGACATGCATCTAAGTTTCACGAAAACATATTACGCTGATGTGCTGACCGCAATAATGTGGTATAAATGCCGGCAAAAACTATTATGCGCAAAACCTATGCATTAAGTCATTCCTTCTATTTTTATCAACCACGCGAACAGAACTAATACAAGACTGCGGCGCTAATCGCCAATAGCAAAATATCTACCGACCATGAAGCAGAAACGCCTGTTTTGAAAACGTGCTGCCACGTGCGTTTACTATTTCAATGCCAGGGTTTATGCCAAAGAGTTCGAAGGAACAAGGACACCTTTATTTTAGAGCAAGAGTGAAGCATGATTGATATGGGGCCATCAGAACCAATTATAAATATTTAGTACGGACAAACTTACCTTCACGTCACGAAGAAAACGAATGTCGACGTCAGCTTCATGAACCACACACTCCCAGTTTCTTCTTCGTTGTCCTTAGGGAACGAGAAAGCTCGCAATTTCGGTCCCTTTGCCGCAATAATTCGCAACTCACCATCGCCCAAACGTTCCGTTTAGCAGCTGTACAGATTGCGAATATCCAGTGCACAAAACACATCCCGTATTCATGCTGCAGTCTACAGACACAAAAAAAAAGACGGTGGTCGCTAGTAGCCAACAACTACAGTGCTCAACTCGGCTGCCTATAACGACAGAGCGTCGTGCGCGAAACAGCACGGGCGACATCTGCAGTCGCAAATACGCCCCATCTGACCATACGCGGCGCCAGTGATGTGCCTGCCTCGCAATACTGACCTCTGCAGCAACCCCTTCGGCCGTCGAAAACGCTCCGAGCGAATTCGGGAAAAAAATAAAAACAACAAAGAAAGACTAAGTAAAACCGTTGGCGCTTTGATACATATCATGAAGCGAGATATTTCTTTTTTGTTGTAGTTTTATTTTGATTTTGTATTGTTGACAGTGCATCGACGGTCAAAGCAGTCATCGCGGCCGCGGAGATAAAGAAAGGTGGAAACTGCAGGGCAGGTACATCATTGGCACCGCGCATGCTCAAATGTGGCGTATTTTACGACTGCAGAAGTCACTCGTGCTGTTCCGCGCGCGACGCTCCGTCGTTAGAGACAGCCGAGTTGAGCACTGTACAGTACGGTTCACTTTTAGGGGGAACACGCGAGCACGTAGCTGGCGTCCCGCGGGGCGCCATCTGCTGGCGAAATTTGGAAACGCAGAGCATGCGCGCAGAATAGCAAGGGCGGTATTTGGCCGCATCGTCTGCTACTACCCCGCGCTACGCTCGGCACGCACTAGCGACCAGCTTGCGGTGCTTGCTTCATCGACCATCAATTTCCATGTCTGTTATTAAAAGTGGCTGGCTGGTTCGAACAGATTTTGAAAAGCTTACGATAACATTTTTGATGAGCACAAACATTAGGCTACGCGAGTGATGCGTATTGTTACCACTTTCACAGACTTCCACAGCTGGGGGCATATTTGTTCGCTGACGACATTTTCATCGGAGCTAGTTCTTAGAAGCGGCATGGCTAGAGTACCTGTAGACAAAAGGCTTCGAATAGTCGAGCTGTACACGAAAGAATAGCGCCAGCGTGATTTCACTGCCATCGCGAAATGGCCACTCTCTTATTACCAGCGTAATCATCGGCATTACGAGTTTTCATTGCCAAGTTCTGTCACGCGTAGTCCTATTTTTCTTACACAGATTTGCATTTCATTGTGTGTTTCACAGGGCTCAGATGTGTTTCATTACCTTTGCATTATTTATATGTTTCGAGACTACAGATCGGACCTCACTCAACCTGTCTAAGTTTGAGAAATTAATCTTTCTTTGCTTACTCTATAGTGTTCTACGTACAACACTTTTCAGCGCGCGTATTAGTGAAATGTAATAATTTTCAAAAAAGTGAACGCTATTGCTTATTCAAAATAAGGAGCTTTTGGCATTTTCTCTTCAACGACGAAAACGAAGTGTAACGCGAGTTAGAAGTGACATTTGCTGTGTATTGCAATCCACGACCATTATATAATTCGGTGTCACGCCGTAGTGAAATACACTGAAGTATTTTGAAACATTGGTTTCCTTATTATGATACCAAATGTAGAAAACAGATTGAAGATGGAGCTCGGAGGCGAGGAAGAAGTAGCCAGGGGCACTTATTTGCATAAAGTTGGTCTAAAGGCGTCACCTTTATGTCAGACTTGCCAAAAAATGGAAACGATAGATCACTTCTTTTTGTTCTGTCGCCGGTATTCTCATCAGCGGAAAAGATACCTGGTAGCTCCACTTGAAAAATTTGGATTAGAATTAAATGTGGCAGTAATTTTGTCGTTTGGCAGCATTAAATTCGGTTATAGCCACAGGGACGTCTGCTCTGCGGTATTTGAATACATAATTGAAACAAAGCGATTGCCATGTTAATCTGCCTATATATGTATGTATATATGTGTGTGTGTGTATATGTATATATATATGTATATATGTGTGTATATATATATATATGTGTGTGTATATATGTATATATATATATATGTATGTATGTATATATATATATATATATGTATATATATATATATGTGTGTGTGTATGTATGTGTATATGTGTATATGTATGTATATATATATATAGACCCACCATTACCTCTGTCTCAAATCGCATCTGATGGCCTGCATCGCTCCCTGCTCAGATATACTCCTTTTTCGATTTTCGGCTTTCCTTTCTATATTTTTTTTAGCCCAAAATTACGTTTTCTTTGAAAAACCATTAGCCTTTTAGTTAAGATCCTGCCGCCCGGTTCTTGGCCGATCCCCCTTTGTGGGTGTGCGCCAGAGTGTCAAGGATCATCATCATCATCATCATCATCATATATTTTTTTTCCGGTTCTGTCAACAATAAACCGAAAACGTATTGGTTCTGCGGTCTCTCTGGTCCTTCTGAAACATGGTGTCGTGACCAGGAGGATTTGAAGAGAGACGCACAGACTTCAACCTCATTCGCAACAACGGGTTGAAGAACGAAGCAGCGGCGTCTGGCTCAAGGACGAACCGTTGAGAGAAGGACCACGACCGACGGCTGTTGGCGACGCACATAAACAGGCAAGAGCGCTTTCAACACGTTTTAAGCATGAATAAAGAGGTTCTGTCGAAAAAGCGGAAGACGCTTTGAGCAAATGTGACGACGCTTACGAGCGAAATCGATAAGAAGATAGAAGAAGACGCCGATCGAGCGCAACTTATGACGCTTCTGAACCAGATGAAGAGCGTGTCACAGACGCTAAGACAAGTTAACGAACAGATAGAACCGTTCATTGAAGAAGACGATGCGGAGGCAGAATTCGAAAAAGTTTTGCATTATGAGATGAAGATCGTCGCTGCAACGACAAAAATAGAGGAGCAATTACGCGAGTTAGAACAAGCGACGCAACTGACTATGAGAATAGTCACAAAACAGGCGAGCTTAGTGCAAGAGCTTGTTAAGTTGCCACGCCTTGAAATGATCCAGTTTGATGAAAAAAAACAGCATGGCCAAGGTTTTGGCATCAGTTCGAGACATCAGTGCATAACAGAGCGAACATGCCAAAGAATCAAAAATTTAATTACCTTCTGGCGTCTCTGAGCGGGCAGGCTGCGTCCCTCATAGAAGGTTTGCAGTTTTCTGATCAGAACTACGAGCATGCAGTCGCTCTTCTGAAAGAAACCTTCGGACGAGAAGATAATTTGAAAGTAACCTACATAAAAGAGCTTGCAAACTTGGAAGCAGTAAAGATGTAGATGGGTTGAAGACACTCTTCCAAAAGTTGCAAGTGAACACACGAGCATTGCAGTCATTAGGAGTGGAAATGGGTAGTTACGCCACAGTGATAGCTCCTTTTGTAAAATCTGCGCTACCGGTGGATATGAGGATTGAGATGAAGATGAAGGAGTTACAGAAAGGTGATAACAGACCAGCAACTACGGAATCGGACTCAGCGTCAAGAGACAGCGCGAGCAGTTTGAAAGAATATATGGAGTGTTTAAACATATATATACGCAGCAGAGAAGAAACTCGGGAGGAAAAATACGACGTTACTCAGTCACCGCACAGTATGAGGAGGACTAGAACATCTGCGCTTCAAAGCACCTCGATGAAAAAATGCATCTTCTGTGAGATGACTGGAGACTACACGGAAGATTGCAGAAGAAGCATTAGCATGCAACAGAAGAAAGAAGCCTTGCAACGGGAACGAAGGTGCTTCAGATGCACCAGACCTCACCACACGGCGAAGATATGCCGCGCTAACGTACGCTGCGAAAGATGCAAGGGAAGGCACGCGACATCCATGTGTCGACCACATACGCCTGCAGGAAAGTCAGCACAGCAGCAAAGCGATAATGATGTTGAGCAAGTGCGTAAAAGCGCGCAACCTGACTGGTTAGACACCAGCAAGTCCTGCAACATGAATGCACAGCAGTCTGATGAACACGAGTGCATACTACTGCAGACAGCCTTTTCGTGGACGGAGGGAGAAGACAGCGGGTGCTACGCGCGGATTCTGCTGGACAACGGGAGTCAGAGGACATTCATCCTGAAAAGATTGTCAAGAAAACTAGCGTGCAAGGTAAAAAGATCCGAAAGAATTACTGTAGGATCATTTGGAGGCGGAGAGATGGAACTAGACATGAAAGTCGTCGAGGTCAGCGTGAGGAAGGATCCCATCTCGTAGCCAGTCACAATTGAGGCACTGGAGATAGAAGTTATATCCTGTGACGTGCTACTATCGCCACCGTTGACAATACACGAAAGAGCAAGATTGATGAGAAATTGTTTGGCTGATGACAACGAGAAGACGGATAAATAAAGAAAAAATATGGAAACTTCTATATTATATGGGGCAGATTATTACTGGACTGTAGTCACTGGTCGCATTTGCGAGATTCCTCCAAAAGTAATGGCAATAGAAACACTATTGGGATGGACGGTCCAAGGTCCTGTAGGACTTTATTGTGTGCCGATGAAATCATCGACGGTTATGGTACTCAAGGTCAGTGCCAAGTCGGACACGACTGTGGATGAACTGCAGAGATTCTGGGACTTGGAAAACATGGGCATCAAAGAGAAACTAGCAACAAAGATGAATGATGAACATGTGCTAGACTACGTCCAACAAACAATGGAGTTCAAGGCAGGAAGATACCAAGTGCGGCTACCATGGAAGGAAAACGTGACATTGGACGACAACAACACCATTGCAGAGAAAAGGCTTTTCCAGGTGACCAAGAAATTATGCAAGGATAAAGATGAACTCCTAGCCTATGACAAAGCTATTCGAGAGTACTTCGAGCAAGAAATAGCAGAAAACGTCGAAGAAGATGCTGGATCCGATATACAGAACAAATTTGTATACTACATGCCACATAAAGCAGTAATTAAGAAGGACCGAACAACGACAAAAATACGGATCGTATTTGACGCATCGTCAAGCCAGATCCAGGTGAATTCTTAAATGACAACTTGGAAAAGGGGCCAAACCTGAACCCCGACATCACAAGCTTGCTGATGAACTTTCGACATCACAAGATCGCTATGTCAGCCGACGTGGAAAAAGCATTCTTGCAGATCAAGATACATGAAAATGACCGAGACACACTGCGATTCATGTGGTGGGAAAGAATACCCAGCGAAGATATGCCAACCCCGAAGATAAAAACATGGAGGATGACAAGGGTTACTTTCGGAACTACACCAAGTAGCTTCCTTCTTGCGGCCACGATTCATCGACATTTGAATAAATTCAAAGAAAAATATCCTGAAGTTGTGGCGCAACTCCGGAAAGGAACCTACCTTAATGAAGTTTTACTAGGAGCCGACGAATACTCGACATCGACAAAGATATACAAAGAAGCACAAGATATTTTTCGCTATGCGGGAATGAATTTAAGAAAATGGATTTCAAATGACGCCGAGATAAGAAAACCCTTTGATGAAGAAGGAAAGGATCTGGATCAAGGGATAAGAAAAGAGGGACAAATCAAGATTTTGGGACTGAAATGGAATTTCGTAGACGACGTGTTGAGCTTTCCCGACACTACATGGCGAAATGACAAGGACATGAGACAACTCTCAAAAAGACAGGTTTTGCAGGACACGGCAAAGCTATATGAACCTTTGGGTTTTTTGACAGCAATTTCAGTCAGAGCAAAAATATTGCTGCAAAAAATTTGGATGGATAAACTGAAATAGGTTGACCCGTTACCAAGCCAGCATAGATCAGCTTAGAAGGACTAGTCGGAGGAGCTTCAGCACTTAGATGACTTCACCGTTAACAGATGCTATGATAACAGGCAAGCTGAAGTGAAAGCATCGACTCTACACGTGTTCTCCGGTGCGAGTCCAATGGCGTATGGAGCAGCAGCATACATTGTAACAGAATACTCCGATGGAAGCAATGAAGCCAATTTATTCATTGCAAAGGGTAGAGTCGCTGCAATAAAAAGATTACACTAGCAAGATTGGAGTTGTTGGCAGCCACAATATCAGTCAGATTGGCCAGTCATATAACTGAGAATTTCATCAGGAAACTGAGGAGTGTGAAATTCTGGACTGACTCAAATTGTGTTATTCTAGATAAAGTCAAACAAGACGAAAGATCTGTTTGTTCGCAACCACGCAGCAGAAATTAAAAGAAAGTCCAATGAGAGTCAATGGGGTTATGTTAAAAGTGATGAAAATCCTTCGAATTTGATGACAAGGGGGATGAAGATGAAACGTTTGCTGGACAGTGAATTATGGTGGAAAGGCCCCACGTGGATCAAGAATGAAAAACAAAGGCCTGATTATGACATCACGCAAGAATCGGACAGCGATGACAACAAAGACGAAGAAAAGACAGTGGCATGCTTAACTACCACCTCGAGTGAAGAAAAGATAATTGATGTGAGCAGATTTGGATCATAAAAGAGTCACGAGTTACCACGTGGGTGATGCGTTATATAGGAAACCGACGAAAAGAAAGGAAAACAGGTTCGCTGACAGGAGAAGAATTGAACAAGGCAGAGTTTGTGCTGATAAAGCAGGAGCAGAAAACGCTACAAAATGCAGTGACACGAATATATGACAACATGAATCTGTACGGCACGAACATCTTCGAAGATGATCAAGGTGTCCTAAGAGTAAAAGGGAGGCTTCACTGAAGTGATTTGAGCTTTGATGAGAAGCATCCTATTATTTTACCAAGAGAAAGTCACTTTTCAGAACTCCTAGTTCTGAACGCGCATCAAGTAACAATGCACGGTGGCGTTGCGGCAACTTTGACACATCTAAGAACGAAGTTTTGGATTCTGCGTGCCCGACAGATGGTGAAATATGTGATAAAGAAATGCATCACATGTAGGAAATTCAATTCTAGACCAATGGCACAAGAAATTCCACCACTACCAGCTGGCAGGATAACACAGATGAGGTCATTCGACACAGATGGTATAGACTTTGCTGGACCACTCAATGCTCGAGAGGAGAAAGGCGGAAAAGTTACAAAGTTTTACATTGTGATATTTACGTGTGCAGTAACAAGAGCCATACAACTAAAGTTGGTAAAGAGGATGTCATCAGAAGCGTTTATACAAGCATTCCGAATATTCGTAGCTAGAAGAGAATTGTGTACAACTATTTACAGTGATAATGCAAGAGCATTCAAGAAATCTGAGAAAGAGATGAACAAGATAATAAAGATGGAAGATGAAAGGGTTCAACAGTATACCAGTAACCTGAAAATATAATGAAAGTTTATTTTAGAGTTAGCTGCATGGTGGGGAGGATTTTATGAAAGACTGATCAGAAGCTTCAAGACATCCATGGGAAAAACTATAGGTGCTTGACTTTTGGATGAAGGAGAACTACGAACTGTGGTTGTTGAAGCAGAAGGAGTACTTAACAACCGGCCTCTCACTAATGTGTACCACGATCCTAACGAGCCGCAACCCATCACACCGGCGGACGTTATAGGAGTCAGGCAAGCAATGAACAAGCAGGAAGAAAAGAGACTTGGAGAATACAGTTTGTTGAATTATTGGAGTGCAAGAAAACGGGCAATGATAACATGGTGGACCAGATGGAAAAAGGGGTACCTGAGGGAGCTTAAGTGTGCCAGCAGAAAAACAGAGCGTCACACAAGTGTACAAGAAGGAGATGTACTTCTGCTTGGAGAAGCGCGAAAAAGAACTCAGTGGAAACTCTGCAAGGTCGAAAAGATTTTCCCAGGCAAGGATGGACTAGTGAGAACATGCTTGCTTCGTACACCTGAAGGAAAATTAGTCAAGAGGCCTATTCAACTGTTGTATGCGCTCGAAGGTTGCTTCGGTTGAATCTGGCTGGCGGGAAGATGTAGAAAACAGATTGAAGATGGAGCTCGGAGCCGAGGAAGAAGAAGTAGCCAGGGGCACGCTCTACATATATTTTTTTTCCTGTTCTGTCAACAATAAACAGAGGACGTATCGGTTCTGCGGTCTCTCTGGCCCTTCTGAAACACCAAATACTATAAGCACATGGCTTTTCTTTGCATTTCGCCTGTAATCTAAAATCGGCTGCTGTGGCCATGAATGGAATCAACAAAGCTGCCGCGAAAGCGCAACAACCGACAGGCACTTTTTCCAGCACGCTGATTACCCGGGGAGGGACAGGGAGAGTGGGGAAATGCGAACGCTGTATACAGCGCATCGCACGCGCCGGAGCGGGAAGTAGCAGACGAAATGCGGCAAGCCCCACCCTTTCGCGTCTATGCGCATGCGCAGCGTTTACAAATCTTGCCGCCAGTTTGCGCCACGGGGGCCGCCAGCCGCGCGTTGCCGTGTTTCCCACAAGAGTGGACCATACTGTACATGTACATACATCAGCACGCCACGAAAACGTTCGTCGGGCTTGCGAATTCATGTCTGTCGAGCGACGAGAGCACGCGTAGGCACGTCTGTGGAGCGAAACACGCCGGTCACAACGGTGTTACGTCAGAGGCCGAGGCAGACGCCATGAGCAGGCCTGAAGGTATTATCTAGACGGCATTGGTCAAACACATTACATGGGCAACGCCGCATGTGATTGTTCCAAAAAAGACTACGCAAGAACTGCAAATATGTGGCGACTATCGCGTCGCAGTAAGCCCAGCATTCAAGGTCGATCAGTATCTCTGAAGACACAATCGCAAGCCTGCATTGTGGAACAGTGTTTTCTATCATAGATCTCTCAAAAGCGTATCTGTAACTTGAACTGAACAAACAAGCTCAAAATCTGCTGACCATTAACCCCCCCTTAGGTCTGTTTAGATTCCACCGCTTGCCTTTTGGCGTAGCATGTGCACCGGCTATTTTTCAGGCAGTCATGGACCAGACGCGGCACCCGTTCGTCCTTAGTAGTAGTGGGTAACATGTCTTACGCTTTGACCTGAAAAGTGGTGCCGGTGGGAGATTTCTCCTGAGCATTGTTGAATGAAAAATTCGTAGCGTGCGCGTTAACTAAAAGCGGAATTCTCCTGTCTCTCATTCCCCATTAGCAGCCAGTGGCATGTACATTAAGCACTATCTGACAAGAAAGGGTTGCTGCGTTATAATTGCTGGGCGTAACCTTCTTGGTTTTAGAAAGGTTTAGCGCGCGTTGGGTCGCAGTACCGTGAATACAGTGAACTAATGATTGATTTGTGCGGTTTAACTTCTGAAAAGCACCATATAATTATGAGAGACGCCGTAGTCGAGGGCTCATAAATTTCGACCACCCGGGGTTCTTTAACGTGCAGCCAAATCTGTGCACACGGGCCTACAACATTTTCGCCTCCATCGAAAATGCAGCCGCCGCAGTCGTGATTCGATCCCACGACCTGCGGGTCAGCAGCTGAGTATCTTAGCCACTAGACCACCGCGGCGGGGCTGATTACAGTGAACTAGTATATACCATGAAGAAAGTGGCGGCTGCATTTCCGACCGAGGCGGAAATGTTTTAGGCTTTTGTGCTAAGATTTGTGTGCACGTTAAAGAACGCCAGGTTGTCTAAATTTCCGGAGCCCTCCACTACGGCGTCTCTCATAATCATAGGGTGGTTTTCGGGCGTTAAACTCCACATATCAATCAATGCCACCTCTCGTTTAGTCCTTGAATTGTCCGCTATAAGGTGGCACTTTTATATGCGGAATATATGATGAAAAGATGTGAAATAAGGGTACTTGGAGTGTCGACTAGATGGACGAGTGGACACACAGAGAGATGCATGGACGGACGCACGGATGGCTGCATGAACGAATGAACGCATGGGTGAACGAAGGGACGGATGCATGGACGAACGCAGGGATGGACGCACGGATGGACGTGCGGTTGCTCGAACAGACGTACGCACGGACGGGCGGATGGACGCGCGGACGGACGGAAGCAAGAACGAATGGACAGTTGGATGATTCGCCCCACTCTCCATCATTAACCCCGTGGATATGCTGCCAATTTTTTAGGTTTGAAGAAGTACTACGGAAAGTTTTTGCGAAGTTTAGCTTCAGTCTTGGAGCCAGTGGAAAACTTGCCGCAAAAAGAAACTTCATGGCACTGGTCACGTGAATGTAATCAGGCACTCAAAAGATGCAAAGAAGTCTTGACTGATAAGAGTGTGTTACAGTTGGTTAATGTAAGAAAAAGAAATTGAGATCACGCGTGGTGCTACTGATTCCCAGGCTGTGTCATCGCATGTGGTGAACGCTGAGGAAAAGCTGGTTTCTTTTACTTCATTGCCATTATCAGTACCTGAACGTAACTATATACAGACTGGAAAGGAAGCACTTAGTATAGTGTTTTTCTGTAAAAAATTACCATTACCTTTATGGGCGATTCGTTGACATAATAACCGATCACGCACCTTTAACAACTTTGTTTGATCCCAGGCGGCACGGCAGTCTATCAGCCACTGCAAGAGTGCATTGTTGGCTGACATTTTCGGCCGACTATACATACAGAATAAAACACAAACCAGGATCAGCTATCCAACATGCAAACACATTGCCCCGCCTACCATTGCCCGAAACTGGCTGCCACTGTGAAGAAATTTTCTGCTTTTCAGCCCTAAATGAATTGCCTTTAACGTCACACTAGTAGGCTGTGAAACTGTATGAGATGCAGTGCTCAGAACTGTGCATGACATGATCTGGCTTGGTTGGCCCAAAGCCATGTCTGAGGAGCTAAAGCCATTTTGGGTGCGCCGTCCCGACCTCACAGTAAAAAACGCCCCACCGTGGTTGTCTAGTGGCTAAGGTACTTGGCCGCTGACTCGCAGATCGCGGGAGCGATTCCCGGCTGCAGCGGCTGCGTTTCGGATGGAGGCGGAAATGTTGTAGGCCTGTGTGCTTAGATTTGTAAGCACGTTAAAGAACTCCAGGTGGTCAATATTTCCGGAGCTCTCCACTAGCGCGCCTTTTATCATCATATGGTGGTTTTCGGACATGAAGCCCCATATATCATCAATCAATCTCACTGTAGACAACTTTTGTGTGGGATGAATAAATAAATTAGTAGTACCATAATCTCTGCAAGGTGATGTACTGCGATTGCTGCACGAGCAGCACTTAGGAAATACCTGATTGAAAGCCTTAGCTAGGTCGATAGTGTATTGGCCGGGAATAAACAAAGCCCTCGAAAACACATTGCGCAAATGTGAAATATGCCAGACCCTTCTCTCTGCAGCCCACACAACCCGTACCTTTAGCTTCACGACAAGCATGTCAGAATCCGCGCGAACGCGTAGGTTAGATTCCGCAGAAGTAAAAAGGAAAGACGCGTATTCTGAATAGTTGGAAAATAAAATAATGGGCGTAATGACCGCGGCTAAGCCTGTTGAAGTATAGTCCCTTCTTAGTTCGCAGCACATGGCCTTCCACGGTAAGTAGTGACGAACAACGGGCCGCAGTTCGGGGCAGCTGAGTTCAAATATTTTTCTCAATCTAATGCTTTTCGAATTCCGGCTGTGGCGGCTGCATTTATGATGAAGGCGGAAGTGTTGTAGGTCCATGTACTCAGATTTGGGTGCACTCTGAAGAACCCCAGGTGGTCGAAATTTCCGGAGCGCTCCACTATGGCGTCTCTCATAATCATATGGTGGTTTTCGGATGTTAAACCCCACAAATCAATCAATCAATATAATGGTTTCATGCGCACACTAAGGCCGCCATACCACCCACAGTGTAATGATGCAGCGGAGCCTGCAAATCAGACAACAAAAAAGGCACTTCTTGAACAAGTGCTGGAAGACTCTGAAAAGGCACAAATAGAACGCTGCAACATATCATCGATAATTTCGTGTTCTGTTATCGAACTACGCTTCATACACTTACGGGAAGAACACCTGATGATGTATTTGTAAGTAGGAAGCTGTGGACCCGATCGCCGTGGCGGCGCGCAGATGTAACAAATGCGATGAGTGCTAAGACAACAGAAATAAAAACATTTGCTGATATTTCTCGCGGTCAGCCACAAGTGTTTGCTTTTGGTGATCGTGTGCTGCTGCGTTCAGTGCGTGTGAAGGTGGTGAACTGGTGGCCTGGAGAAGTTACATGTGTGAAATCGCCGTCAACGTAATTGGTGTATGCGCGAAACACTGTGCAGTTTGTTCACGCGAACCACCTTAGACCATCGGACATTCAATGAACGGAACGACGTGACTCGCCACCGGAAGTAGAACTTCCACATGCATCTGACATCATCAATGCTACACTAACGACTAACAAAAGCTGGCAGCAATCAGCACCAATAGCCACTCCACACTCGAGAATCGTGCGCCGCTGGTTCCTTTGCGGCGGTGCACTAGAGAAAGATGTCTACCTGACCGCCTAACTTTGAAAGTTTCTGAAATTGTGCGTGAATAGAGTGTTGTGACGTAAGTCGGGTGGACTAATTGCTAGCGCACAAGTTACTGCTGCCTGTGCATGCGCTAAGTGAGAGCGTATGTATATATGCAGGCAAAAGTAATCGTGTAGGGGTAGTTTTCTCTGTTTGGTCTTCTTGTATTGAGGTTGACAGCGTGCGCCTCGAGAATTAGGGCTCTTTACCCTGTTCCCTGATTCTGCCTACAACAGCGCACACATGAAGGCTTCCTAAACTGCTTCAGTTAAGACTCGTTGTATACTTTCGTGTTTTACCAATTCTAAAGAAAGGGATAAATCACGTTTTTGAGCTTCCCTGCTGAAATAAATCTGGGAGTGCATTTGTAGCTGTCCAATGACATCCACCTCAGCATAGTTCATGGCCACGTGGAGCTCTGATCTTCATTACCTTGGACGACTGAGCCCACTCTTCCACCACCGTGAGGCACGCAGTTCACTTTGCCCACATCTTCTCGTCACCAAGCAGTCTTCGCTGAGCGCAGAACAGAACTTTCGGGCACCACGTTGCTTTTACATCATATATCAACGGCTAACCATCCCCTATAATGCGTACCGATGCGAAGATACGCTGACCGAGAGCATATGGTGATAGCTAAGCAAGTCGTTGAAACGCTTGCCGCGGGAATAATTAGGTGTTAATTTAGCCCGTGGGCCGCATCCGTCGTTTTTGTCAAAAAGAAAACTCATCGTTGCATTTTTGCGTGGATTACAGACCACTGAATTACTGTACAACGCCTGACTCGTGCCCCTTACTGAACGCGACTACAAGTTATTTTCGTCACTTGACTTACGCCCAGTCTACTGGCATACCAACGTCGCAGAAGAAGATAATTTAAAGAGAACTTTTCGCACTCCCTCGGGCTTGTATTAACTCTGCCGCATGCCGTTTGTACTTCGAACTGCTCATAGTACATTTCAGTTGGTGACAAACTCTGCGAGGACCTCTGATGAATCAAGCCTGTACTTAGACGAAATTCTGGTCGTTGGCAAGAGAGAGGAACAAGAGCTTCACAATTTCGCCGAACAACTCCATAGGCTGTATGAGGCAGGGTTTCTTTTGCACTATGAGAAGCACGAATTCGGCTTGTCCAACCTTTAATAGATGGGCATAATATATCACCCATCGGCATTCAGCCGCTCCCGGAGTGCATCGCTGCTGTGTTGGAGTATGCCACATCAGCTTGCTTGAAAGAGGTGCAGTCATTTATGGGCATGGGTTCGTATTCGCGAAGCTTCGTTCCACACTTTTTCTCGATCACAGTACCCTTAAGCGATCCCAATAAAAGTACGTACACGAATTGAATAAGGCCGCCTTGCAATAAGATGCTTTTCAAGCGATGAGGCAATAGCTACCTTGCCGCCCAGTACTACTCGCAACTCACTTCACTGATGACTGGACCACTGCAGTGCACACTGACGCCAACCAGGTTGATTTAGGATCAGTGCTAATGCAGCATGACCCGGATGGCATAGAACATGTTGTCGTCTATGCCAGCATCAAGCTTTCAGTCCACTGAGCACCACTAGCACTACAAAAGTGGATTGTATGGCAGTGGTACAAAGTGTGAATCATAAATTTTGCCATTAACTTTTGGTTCACAAATTTGCGGCGGTGACTAATAATTCTGCAATAGCATGTATGCTTTCAAAGGAGCAACTAAAGCACAAGTATGCCCGATGAACAATAAAAGCTGCGAAAGTGAGATTTCAATGCATGCCATCGTGTTTGATGATTAAATAACGCCGTCGATGCCCTCTGACGCAACCCTTTTGACTGTGTGCAACAAATCCGCGAAATCACACCTATTTTTTAACTAACTTGATTTCATGAAAACCCGACAAGATTATAAAAACTTGGCATATAAGATGTTGCCACCATATCTGGAACGGCAAATATCTCAGCTATTGTGATTGGCTATGTCACATTGTACTGCGTCACTAGCAAAAAAATGCTAAAAAGAGCGCTACATTCTGGTGGTTCCTACATATTTCTAGCCTGAAATATTGCGAACCATGAAGTACATTCCCAAGGCACACATGCGTGCCAACAAGCCATGCTCCGCATAGTACAGGAGCGCTTTTATTGGCCGAATATGGAAAGTACCTTCTTTCTTACATCGCCCGTTACCAAGACTTTCAGCTGTTTAAAGGGACTGCCTCGGCGCCAGCCGGAAATTCTGATGTCTCATTTCATTTCATTTTGTTTTCAATTCCAACATGATAGATAAAAAACTGTTTGGATCCATAGCCAAAGGCTAGAATAGGGTCCAATTATGCGATACAAAATGGCACAGTATCCAAACGATAACACAAGGCAACAATAGAACATGTAGCAAAACAATAGAACAAGGCATTGAACCAGGATACAGGATGCTAAACATTGCAGATATAGTAAAGAAGGTTAGGCATTGTACAGACATATATATTTTGATACTCGAAATTGGGTTAGATAAGAGAGACATGTAATTTTTTACACAAACAAAAAAAGGCAAAGAGTAATAATAACTACGCAGTAAACTTTTACTGGACGTAGTGATACTTATATACAAGAATTCAACGACTTTTAAGGGGGCTACGGAGACACATTAGGGACTGCAAGAAAGTGTTTTTTTTTATTTTCAGAGGAAAGTTAACGGCCGATATTTTACCCTGAGACAATCTATTCCAGATTTTGGTACAGACGAACTGCAGGTACAGACGAACTGCAGAGGCCGTTCTCCATAGACGTTGTTCGTGGGAGGAAGGTTAAAATTACCGGCAGTAGTATTCCCCGCAGGGTGGGATGAGGAGCAAGGAATGGACGAATGAACAGGATGGTTTTACCTTATGATAATATTAATGGCGATGGCTGTTCTCTGTTGACGCAGACGTACTTAAATACCGAAGACTATTTTTCACACAGAGGCATTGACTACATTAAACCCCTACCCACCACCATTGCTGTAAACCACTGCAATATTGTAGCAGTGAACTAGCTATTGCAACACCTGAAAGTCGAAGCCGTACCATCGCTTGCCTCCACTTAAGTAACAGATTTTCCAATGATACCATTCTACTTAGGTATGGCTTGCCAAAGCGCTTATTATCCGATCAGGCTGCCACGTTTTGCAGCCAGCAGATAAGAAGGCACCCTTCCCCGATATGTGTGCAGAACCACTACGCATTTCAGTTTTATATGCAGACAAATGGTCTCACAGAACGCACAACCTAGAGCATCCAAGCGTGACTCACCGATATACAAGAGTACAGAAAAAGGAGAAGGTCGACTGGGACGTGCACCTCCCATCAGCCACCGTATGAAAACAAGATAGGAAAAGCTTCCCCAGCGGAATGCGGCCCTTAGTCTTGATGCTCCCTTTATTGTTACCCACTCCGCTGATAGCCATTCCTCCTGTGAGAAAATAAGAACAAACGCAACAAAAAAAGCTACCAAAAAGCAATAAGATCCAGATAACGCATTATTCGAAGGTCGTAGCTTCGATTCCTGCTCACGGCAAGTTATTTTTTCACCCACTTTTCTGTCTTATTATTTACAATACATTGATTCTAATAACTTTCCCTATACATTCCTTGGCATATTGTCTGTTAGATGTCATTATTATTGTGTGAAAACACGAAAAAACGAGCCCTTAATTATACACTTCTTTCCCTGATTCATTAACGAGGGTTTCGTACTGGCAGACTTGGTGCGGTTAGGTTATATACGAGAGACTATTGGTCAGCTGCTAGCTCGCAATAGGTTCACGTGCTACTTGACGCCTTGCAGGCTCATAAAAGAGTGTGCCACACTCGCCGCCAAGGCTACAGGTGGCGCTGACTGACACTCCCATGTTTAAGTTCACATATAAACCCAATAAAGTGGCTTGCGGGATAGCCGCCGTAATAGCTCAGTGGTAGGGCATCAAACACGTTGTTCGAAGGTCATCGGTTCGATCCCTGTTCTTGGCAAGACATTTTTTCATCATTGTTCTTTCTTTCTATTTACATTA
Source organism: Rhipicephalus microplus (assembly GCF_043290135.1). Lineage (NCBI taxonomy): Eukaryota > Metazoa > Arthropoda > Arachnida > Ixodida > Ixodidae > Rhipicephalus > Rhipicephalus microplus. The sequence continues at coordinate 192,061,051 of NC_134704.1, read as the reverse complement.
CATTGATTCTAATAACTTCTCCTATACACTCTTTGGCATGATTGTCTAATATATCTCATTAATATTGTATCAAAATACGGAAAAACGAGCCCTTATGTATACACTACTTTCCCTTGTATATAAATATATATATATATATATATATATACAAAAGGTGGACGACCACGTGCAGGAGTGCCCTCCTTCACCACAGAATACCAAATGTAGTGCTATGGCTCGCGTTCCTGGCAGGCGTTGATTTTAGTTCACACGTCTCTTTTCTTCCCTCCTGTGGCATAAGCATAAGCCAAGCCAGTTATAGGTTAGCTTATATATAGCTATGCATAATGCCGCGATATCATGCCTGCATTCAAACAACGCGTCCATCACCGCGCACATGGATACACATGCGTGCCGTCTTGTGTTGCGCAGAGATCATAAGGGCACGAGCACCCAGCTGTACCCGGCTGATATGCGCCAAGCGCTCGGGACTTCTAACGAAAAGGAAGAAGAAGGTGGCTGAAGGACATTTTGTCTTCGACTGACTCGTAGTTGTACGACCATAGTCACTTTGAGTTATGGGCACAGGTTCGCCCTTTTAATAAACCATCATCATCATCATCATCATCATCATCAGCCTGACTACGTCCACTGCAGGACAAAGGCCTCTCCCATGTTCCGCCAGTTAACCCGGTCCTGTGCTTGCTGCTGCCAATTTATACCCGCAAACTTCTTAATCTCATCTGCCCACCTAACCTTCTGTCTCCCCCTAACCCGCTTCCCTTCTCTGGGAATCCAGTCAGTTACCCTTAATGACCAGCGGTTATCCTGTCTACGCGCTACATGCCCTGCCCATGTCCATTTCTTCTTCTTGATTTCAGCTATGATATCCTTAACCCCCGTTTGTTCCCTAATCCACTCTGCTCTCTTCTTGTCTCTTGAGGTTACACCTACCATTTTTCTTTCCATTGCTCGCTGCGTCGTCCTCAATTTAAACTGAACCCTCTTTGTAAGTCTCCAGGTTTCTGCTCCGTAGCTAAGTACCGGCAAGATACAGCTGTTATATACCTTCCTCTTGAGGGATAGTGGCAAACTACCTGTCATAATTTGAGAGTGCTTGCCGAATGTGCTCCACCCCATTCTTATTCTTCTAGTTACTTCAATCTCGTGGTTCGGCTCTGCGGTTATTACCTGCCCTAAGTAGACATAGTCTTTCACAACTTCAAGTGCACTATTACCTATCTCGAAGCGCTGCTCCTTGCCGAGGTTGTTGTACATTACTTTCGTTTTCTGCAGATTAATTTTAAGACCCACCTTTCTGCTCTCCTTGTCTAACTCCGTAATCATGAGTTGCAATTCGTCCCCCGAGTTACTCAGCAATGCAATGTCATCGGCGAAGCGCAGGTTACTAAGGTATTCTCCATTGACTCTTATCCCTAACTGTTCCCATTCTAGGCTAAATACGTTTTAATAAATCTCTGAGTCCTTTGACATCGCTACTTCTGGTGGAGGTTCCGGGTAATGAATCAAAGTTCTACGAACACAAAACAGCGTAGCCCTGATCACCAGCGGGTTGATTCTGTGTAGCTGACACATGTGCATCAGAGGACCAGTCGCCATCTTCGGGGTGACTCACCAGGGTTCAGTCCACTCTACTTCACGCTGAGGGTAGCTCAGTCAATGGACGCCAACACCATGACAAGCCAGCTAACACCGGCACACGTGGTGATCAATCAGCCTCACCAGTCACCAGTATTTCATGGTGACTCGTACAAAGACGTAGAACATTGGCTGAACATATTTGAGAGAGTTGCAAGTTTGAACGGTTAGGACGAGAGAGAGAAGCTCCGCGGCGTATACTTTGCTGTGGAGGACTTATCAAAGACGTGGTATGAGAAACCTCTTTTACTACCTGGGAAGAATTTCGGCGACAAGCTCTGGCTACTTATGCCAGCACAGATCACAGAAAAAAAGAAGGTGCAGGCAGCTCTTGAAACCAGAAACCAACTCACCAACAAAAGTGCCGCATTATACATCGAGGACATGATCCGCCTGTTTAGGCGCACAGATTCTCATATGACTGCAGGAATGAAGCTGCACTACCCCATGCGTGGGGTGAAGCAAGACCTATTCACTGTTCTCGCACGCAACCCACCACGACCAGTTGCGAAGTTTCATACGGAAGCGACAGCCATCGAGAAAACACTAGAATAGCGGGCTAGACAGTACAATTGGGACATAAACTGCGCACCTACCAATGCCTTCTTTGGAGGCCAGTGAAGTGACATGAAAGCCCTGCGAGAACTCATCAAATCAGTGATCAGGGAAGAACTTAGGAAGTTGCAAGCAGCTCACACTACAGCAACGCTGTCTGTGATGAACGTATCACGAGAAGAATTGAGACGAATCATACACGAGTCGGAGCATGAGCCACAGCTGATCTGACGCATGTCAACGCACTCTAGAAATACTCAGACAACCCGCGTCGCAGAGCACAGCAGCAGTTGCGGTGGCCACTCCTTACCCACACATGGTACGCAGCCCACCTTATCCACTGGAACCCACGGCTACCTACCTGCCACCAGCCCGTAGTGTAGCTCGCTACGTAGATCAAATGTGCCGGGAAAGTGACATCTGGCGTGGTCATGAGCGCAGGCCTTTGTGTTTCCATTGCGGGGAAGCAGGTCACCTCTGTAGGTTCTGCCCTTACTGACAGGCAGGATTAGGGGTTTTCCATTGTACAGACCTTGCCCTGGAAATGGTGAACTGCCAGCGGAGATCAAAGAGTACTGGTCCACGCACCACAGTACACTCACTCCACGCCAACATCAGCCGAGATTGCCGTCACCCAGGTGTTACCGATCACCAGCCCACGTGCTTTTTCCGCACGACTTGGGCACCGTTCCACAAGTCCACACCCGGAAAACTGAAGCAAGCGACCTGTGGAGGTGAGGCCACTGATAACTACAGTTGCGAAGATCCTCCATCAAGGTTTCAAGGTGACGAAGCTATGTTTACAGAGGATGAGAGCAGGAGTGCTAAGATTACTTCAAATTTGCGGCTGAAAATTGACGGACGCGAGCTGAATGCCTTAAATGTCTCCTGCGCTGATTATTCGGTAATGAGCCACAAATTGGCAAAGAAACTGAAAAAGGTTGTGACAAAATGGAGTGGGGCACAGATACGCACAGTAGGTGACCACTCTATTACGCCGCTTGGTAAATACATTTCAAGACTCGAAATTGCTGAATTCATCTTACTGCCAGAATGTACAAGGAGTCTTATATTAGGAATAGATTTCTGCAAGTCAACGGAGCCTATAATAATCTGCGTAGATCCAGCGTAACGTTTTCGACCGAACAAGCTATGTCGATGGTGGAATCGGAAAAGCGACGTCTTACTGCTATGCGCGTTGTTGACGATGGCGTCATAGTGCCACCACGCTGTAGTGCAATGGTGCCTGTCGAAAATAAGGTATTTTGTGACCACGAAGAAATAGCGGATGGAAATGTAGGGCTGATTTTAAAAAAAGGAATTCGCGTGGTGAGGAGTCTTGTTCACTTAACGAATGCCCGCACAATGGTCCTCCTCACGAATTTCGGCAATGAGAGTAGACACACCGCTCAAATATGGCTATCGCCTATTTCCACTAGTTCTGTGTGGCGACCGAACTATGCAGCTTAACGACAACGCCAACGACTGCACAAGAGACCTGCAACGTTGACGCATCAATTAACGTCAACAATAGGCGCACAGAATGTCAAATGAAAGGATTGTTTGCCGTTATAAAAGAATATTTGGACTGCTTTTCAACCTCCTCTAAGGTGCGACGCACGGCTATTGAAAAACATAGGATTATAAGAGAAGAAGCCACGAGACTGATTTACCAGCGCCCATATCAAGTATCACGAAAGGAAAGAGACGTCATCAAGAAACAAATGAAGGAGGAGCTTTCAGATGACCTGGTCCGGCCTTCCAGCAGTTGATGGGCGCCTCCCGTAGCTGCCCCCACGCTACACAGTGGCAATAAATGTTTCTACCACCTCCCGTAGTTCTTGTTAAAAAAAAGATAACATTCTCAGATCACGTGCAGACTATCAAAAACTGAGCAGCGTAATTGAACGGGACGTATAGCTTCTGCCGCGTATCAACAATACACTCGATTGAATACGAAGTGCGAAATATTTCTCCTCCCTTGATCTCTAGAGCACATACTGGGAAATTGAGGTGAATGAGAGAGACCGTGAAAAGACGGCCTTGATAACCTCCAAACGGCCTCTACGAAGTTGAAGCGCTTCTATTTGGCCTATGCACAGCATCAGCGACGTTTCAGAGAATGATAGAAGCCGTCCTCGCGGGACTGAAATGACAGTCTCGCTTGGTTTACTTGGATGTCATTGCAGTATTTTCCTCTTCTTTTGACCAACACCTACAGCGACTCCCCGCAGTATTAGAAGCCATTCGTTCAGCAAACTTGACCATCAAGCCGGAAAAATGCACTTCAGTTTTGAAGAGCTGCGATTCCTCGGACATGTCGTCAGCTTCGAAGGCGTTCGTCCAGATCCCGAAAAGACAGCTGCTATCGCGAAGTTCCCGACACCCAGAGACAAGATGTCAGTACGTCGCTTCCTGTGTTTATGCGCGTACTATCGTCGATTTGTGGGAAATTTTCGATACATTGCTGAACAACTTACTAATGTAACAAAAGACGACGTGTCCTTTATCTGAGAAAGTGAATAAAAGGAAGCATTTGATGAGTTAAAAACACGCCTGCAAGGCTCCCTGATCCTCGCCCACTTTGATGAGACTGCTGAAACATCACCCTCAGAGCCATTCTAGTCCAGCGGCAAAGTGGCAAAGAAAAAGGGCTAGCATATGCCAGCCGCAAGCTTTTGAAAGCTGTGCCAAACTACTCTGCAACCGAAAGCAGTGTCGCACGGTCATCCGAGCCATAAGTAAATTTCGACTGTACCTCTATGGTAGACCATTCCGAGCACTCAGTGACCACCATTGCCTGCGTTGGCTGGTGAATCTTAGGAATTCATCTGGCCGACTAGCAAGATAGAGCCGAAGGCTACAAGAGTGCGATATTACTGTGGTATACAAATCTGAAAAAAAAACACTGCGATGCCGACTGCCTGTCAAGCGCACCAGTGGGCAAAAGTGAGCCGAAGAAAGATGATCTCCCGATTCTAGGCATCGTCCAGGCATCAAAAATTGCTCAACAACAAAAAATGACGCCAATTCGCTGCTGCTTATACAGCGTCTCTAAGGACTCAACGTTAAAGTCCCACGCTCTTTATCAAGAGAGCTACCTTCGTTCTATTTTCGAGAAGGGGTCCTTTAAAAGAAGAACCTTCAGCCAGGTGACAGGTTTTTACTAGCTGTACCTGCATCTTTACGAGACAAGATTCTGCACGCATGTCATGATGAGCCAATATTTGGACATATGGGTGTCAGCCGTACATTCGCCAGTATTCATCTAAAATACTACTGGCCGAAGCTGTTAGCATCAGTTCAGCACTATGTGAAAACTTGCCGTGAGTGTCAAAGACACAAAACTCCAACCGTGAAACAAGCAGGCTTCCTCCAGCCAATAGAACCACCGGATGCCCCGTTCCAACTGGCTGGTAGGGATCTCATAGACCCATTTCCAACATCGACTGCACGCAAAAAGGTGATAGTCGTAGCCACGGACTATCTCACCCATCACACCCGTTACTCTCTGTACAGTGTAACAGCTGTTGAAGTTGCCAAGTTCTTCATCAGCAACATAGTCCTCAGGCAAGGTGCACCCATCGTCGTAATTACAGTTTGTGGCAAAGCTTTTACTGCAGACCTAATGAAATGCCTGATGCGATTGACTCATACAGACCAGAGAAGAACAACCGCATACCATCCTCAAACAAATAGCCAAACGGAGCGCCTGAACAGAACTCTTACTGATATTTTTCAATGTATGTCGACGTTGAACATATACTGTGGGGTTAAATATTGCCCTACATTACGTTCGCATATACTACAGTCGTTCAAGAAAGAACGCGAGGGGCACCATTCGAACTTGTATTCGGCCGAACAGTCACCACTCCACTGGCAGACATGTTATCACTGAATGACGAAAGCAGCGATTCATCTGACCTTCTTGCAAAGAGCCGAAAAAGCACGACAGGTGACGAGATATAGAATACGCCGCCAACAGCGTATCGACTCCTGCCGGCACAATCAGCGTCGTACCGAAGCGCATTATCAGCCCGGTGACAAAGTATTGAAATCGACCCCAGTTCATCGCCGTGGACTTTCTGAAGAACTTCTTAGCCGATACTTCGGGCCTTACAAAGTACTCCATCGTCTTAGTGATGTAACTTACCAAGTCCAATCCGCTGTACTCGGGAGCCCTAAACGCCGTAACCATACAGAGGTTGTACTTGTATTCCGGAAGAAGCTTTACTATGAAAGATCATCGGAAAACCAGTGATGTCTATTAGGACTCTATTCATTGCCAGGCGCACTGAGACGACGCGTATGAGGAGGGGGATTATTCTTCACATCTTGCCCGCATTCCAACAAGGCGCCCATCTCCGCGCTCACAGGGATACACATGCGCGTCGTCTTGTGTCGCACAGAGACGATGATGGCACGAGAACCCAGCTGGACCCGGCTGATATGCGCCACGCGCTCGGGACTTCTCACGGAAAGGAAGAAGAAGGTAGCTGAAGGACATCTTTGGTGTTCGACTGACACGTAGTTCTACGACCATAGTCAGTTTGGGTTGTGGGCACAGGTTCACCCTTTTAATGAACGCGTTTTAATGTACCCCGGAGTCTTTCGGCATTGCTACAAATATATATATATATATATATATATATATATATATATATATATATATATATATATATATATATATATATATATATATATATAAACAGACATAGAGAGAGAAGGAAGGCGTGGTGGCGAAAGTGGCCGTATGTTGTAAATATTGAAGTAGCTGCTCCTCTGAGAACGGTTACAACGGAGGAAACGTTTATTTCGACAGTTTCGGCCAGAGTCTGGCCATCGTCAGGAATGATTTGGGCTCACTTTTATGAGCTTTCGTGCGGAAAATGAGGCGGAAAAAGCGGCAAACACCGGAAAAAGTTTGAAAAAATTATAGATGGAAAAAACAAGAAAAAGTTGAGAAAAAAATATACCAGCATTTCCACGGGGTGAATGATGATGAGTGGGCGAAGCTCCTGATGGAAAATCATCGGTAAAACCATGACTCTTCAGCGAAAGTCCGGCCACTACATTATCAAGAAAGATGTGAGAAACAGTGTGTGTATATATATACTCGCGCTACAGCACGGCGATGGCATTGGGGCGAGCCTGGTCGTTCTTGATGGAAGATATTGTGACTAGACTCTTTGAGAACCACAATCTGTCGCACGTTCTGCAACTGTGTCCGAACGTAACGTCTAGAAAGTCTCACTCAAACCGCGCTTTGGCACATTGGGGCTGAGCTTGCCTGATGCGTTTTGCAGACGCCTCGCGAGGTCTCACTGCATCGGGGTCTGCCTGCCGATAAGCGCGCTTTCTCGCCGCTTCCCATTCTCTGACGTTTTGTAGATCATCTTCGCGCCTCAGCCGTGCCGCTTCGCATACGGCAGGGTCCTCGCGCCGTTGCCATGACGCTGGGATCTTGGCGGCGGCGTCGCGCAGCCAGACGACACGCTTCGGCCTCCCGCTCTCGTACGGCAGGATCTTGGCAGTGGCGTCGCGCAGCTTCACGGAGCGCTTCTGCCTCGCGGGCTCGCACACCGAGATTCTGTCGGCGAGCACGCACTGCCACCGCCTTGCGCGCTCGCCACCCTCCGGCCTTATCCATTGAGCAACTCCGAGCGCGTGCCAACTGCCAGCGGGTTCTATTACAAACTAGAGGTGGATACGTACATACGGGGAGGATGGACAGACGCACGCCTTAAGGAGCTTCGCCCCTAAAAAAAAACATGAAAATTGTATGGGTCACTGCACTATTCGAGTGGCGTCGTGAGTGTCTATTTTCTTAGAAGTATTGCGTTCAGGGTATTTGCGTGGTCATCCCTTTCGTGTAGAGGGAGCCGTCTAAGGTAAGGCCTGGCGTGGCACTGTATTCCCCCCCCCCTTTTTTTTTCACCCACCGTCACTATTCTGGCGTTGATAGCCTGGGCTGTGACGGGGCTGTCGTTTGGCGTCTTTATTTTTTTTACTGCTGATGATTGATTGATATATGGGGTTTACCGTCCCAAAACCGCCATATGATTATGAGGGACGCCTTAGTGAAGGGCTCCGGAAATTTCGACCACCTGGGGTTCTTTAACGTGCACCCAAATCTGAGCACATGGGCCTACACTATTTCCGCCTCCATCGGAAATGCAGCCGCCGCAGCCGGGATGCGAACCGGCGACCTGCGGGTCAGCAGCGTGAGGTTTTTACTGCGTGAGGTGGTGTTCCGAGGTCTCAATGAGTCGGCGTTGGCAGGAAAGGTTTCTCATGAATCTGTATTGCTTTGAGGAGGCACAACACGAAGTCGCCAAAAGAAGAAAATGGGCGTTTAAAGTGAATACTATTTTTGTGGCAGATCAACGAGAGAGCATGTGGCAGTTTTTATGCCTCTTTAGGTTATCACCAAGTGTGCTGATACCCACCACCACCTTCGCTATATGAGCAGTGACCTTGTAATAAACGCCTTTTTGTTTCGTGTCGTTGCGACTCATGCGTCGGTAATTACAATTTCGTTTGAGAACGCGCGTTCGGGGGCACTTAGTGGTGTATGCGGTGAATATTCGGCGTGCCGGGCTTACAACCATTCATCGGTTAGCAAGGGAGACAGGAACGGACAGGAGCAGTACATTAGAAACTGCAGTAATACTGAAACGCGCAAACACATTTCCAGTCGTGGTCGCAGCTACAGTGTATAACTTAACAGCATGAACTTCCCCAACAATAACTGGAACAAAGAGAACGTCTGAAACGCGCATTCCCATCGACTTCTGGCGTGGTTTACTGACGAACGTATGACCTCAAAGACACTCTTGTAAACTCCTAAATCAGTATTTCAACTTCCAAAAGTTCCTGCCAACAATGTCTAAAACCTGAATGCCTTGTGTGTAAAGCGAAGCCAGACAAGCAAGGCAACCAGCACAGAATCAAATTTTTCAACAAGAAGTCCAACAGGTGATTCCTCTAATGTGGTATGGAGGCAACGTGTACGGCATGGAATACATCAGAGAAACAGAAAAGGTCTTTCTGATTCGTTTCAATAACCACAGAACCCACGCAATATCAGCCCCAAATCTACCTCTATCAAAACACCTCAACCTTTTCGGCTATTCATTGAACAAATTGTCAGTTCCACTTTTAAAAACAGAATTTAAATCCGACCAAGAAGGTGACGAACATGAGTAGTACCTCATACACCGATTTACAACCATCGAAAGAGGCATAAGTGTAAGTCCGGTTAGACTTGCAGCAATTATAGCACAATGAAATATATGTAATATTATTCATGACATTTCAAGATTTCGTGGAACTGTAACTGTGACGAGGAGTGGACGATTGGAAATATCTTGCCTTGCTTCAGTGTTACTGCCCTTTCTAATGAACTGCTAACGTCCATTCTATCCTCCTTGCTGACTGATCAATGATTGTAAGCCCTACATTTGTAACAGCGACCGATTACTCAACTAAGAGCCTTCGAAGGTGGATTTTCAAAACAAAATGGTATTGAATTTGAACGCTCGTTCCCCTTTTTTCACGACACTGTCTGGTGCCCCCTCAAATAGAGCCAGCTCCTTGAGAGACCTTTTCTGCCTGCGCCAACTCGCTGGGGCCCCGGAACCCCGTCTCATGCAGAAAAAGACGCCAACCGACAGTACCAACACAGCCCAGGTGATTGACGCCTGATTAGGGATGGTCAGTCAAAAAAGAAATGGCTTCCGCCACACGCCCGTTCTTACCTTAGCCGGCCACTGTCTACACTGAAGGGAGCGCCGCCGAAATACACTGTACGTGCATTTAGGTGGCGTTCAGTGTATAACACTGAACGTGTAAAAATGCACTAATGACTCCACTCGCGTAGCGCAGTGACCCCTGCATTTTTTTCTTTTTTTGTTTAGGCTTTTTTAAATGCGAAGCATTTCATAGTGAACAACGGCGACTTGGAGCGTGTCTATCTATCTATCTATCTATCTATCTATCTATCTATCTATCTATCTATCTATCTATCTATCTATCTATCTATCTATCTATCTATCTATCTATCTAGCCGCTTACGTGTGGGTGCTCTCGTGGTCACGCCTTAACGTGAACGAAAGCTAGCTTCTGAGGGAGGGCAAGATGGTTTCACGAATATGACGTGCTTGTCAAGACATCAATTACGTCAAAGTACCGTCGCGTACCTTGTCCAACACTTCCCGCCAGAGAGTGGCACATACCCACTGGCGGGTATATGCCGCTGGTATGCGGGTATATGCCACAACTGATTGACACCCAATATCTATCGAGGAACGACGAGAACACACATGGGCAATTTTAACGCGCGAGCGTTACCAAAAATTGGCAGATCCCACGTACAGTGGGAAGCGATGATATGTGAAGCACGAATTAGAAAGGTTTATCTGTCACTTTAAGATCAGGTCAATGTTACGGGGTTCAGATAAATGGTGCCGTACGTGACTTCCGTGTCATGATTATTATGTTTGGATGTGTTGTTTACCTTCGTGATCAATTCACGTCACGTGATATCATATTTAGTATATGTGGAGCTGCCGAAATGGTCGCGGGCACGCTATGAGCGTGGTATGTTGTCATGTTTTTACAAGACACGCGTGTCAGGATTATCAGTTTTGCACCAGTCATATGTTTCATCATTCGTTGACGTCACGTAACACCAAATTTGTTATATGTGGAGCAAGCAAAACGGCAACGAGCGCCTCATGAAGGGCCAAATATTCTTTATTGTAGCGTTGAAGCGCGCACGCTGGGCACAGCGATGCTACGTTAGCTAAACGCGAACACTCAATAGTCTGACGGCAGGTGCGACCGACGCGACGACCGACGCGACCAGCGTCCGTCAGCGCGGTCCGACGGCAACCGGCGCGAAATGCGACATGCTGCGTTTCGCGCGGATGCGTTGCCCAGACAAATCTGCGTGTGCCTCTTTTTGTGACGGAGGGACGCCGGATGCGCTGAAACGCACATGCGTCAAAGCAACGCAGCACGGCGCGCTCCTGCGTGCGAGTATATGGCAGGACCGGCACCTGGCATGACCACGTGGCGCGACGCGACGAAATGAACGACGGCGAGCACGCACACCGCGTAACGTCTTTTAGGGGCGAAGCTCCTTAAAGCGGCACCCGTTCGTACCTCGTAGTCGTAGTCGTAGTGTGTAACAAGTGTTACATTTTGACCTGCAAGGTGGTGCTGGTGGGAGATTTCTCCTGTGCTTTGTTGAACAATAAAAAGTTCGCGGAGTGCGCATTAACCAAAAGCCGAAGGCTCCTTTCTCTCATTCCCCATTAGAAGCCATTGGCTTGTTTCAGTAGGTAACGGTAGTAGAAGTAGAAGTGTTAAAAGCCGACTTCTGCTGTCTCTAATTTCCAGTAGCAGCCATTGTTTACCTCCAAGGTAGTGGCTGGTGAAATCTATCCTGTGCGTGAATAAAGAATAAAAAAATTTTGTTCAAAACGCAGTTGATTCATAAAATAAACCAACAAAAGACGCCAGATATTTTCTAAAAGCAAAACGAAAAGACGCCAGATGTTTCTAAAGCAAAACAAAAAGAAGACGCCAGCTGCATAGTGAAAGCGGTCAGGTGTCCTTTGAAAACCGCAACCCAATCACCATCAGAGGCACCTGCATCAACATCATGTTTGCCAACTTTTATCTTTCCCCTGTGCAAGAACCACTTAGCTTACATTTCACCAACCACAAAGCGGTCATACTGAAAGGACCACTGAAGCCAGCAATAAAAGTTTGATAAAGTATTTAATCAATCGTTACACGTCTTTTTGATCGGGCGAATTAAAGGAAGAAAATTTCGCGGTATCACTTTCAGGAGCTTCACCCAGTCTCATCTTCCTTCACCTCATGGATCTGACATCAATTTTTTCCCGCGTCACTCGTCGTTACGAGGCTTTTACATAGCCGAAACATTGTGCATTCTAGTGAAATCACTGTTGTAGAAACAAATGTTCAATGTTTCGCGAAATTCCAATCTTTGATTTGGTGCCTATTCAAGATAACGATCTTTGCTGAGGTTGAATGGTTCAAATCAGTTGAAATGGTCAGCTACCCGAATATTCAGGTTGCCTTGTACGTGCACGCAGACGCGTTCATTTTCATTGAACCACTGAGTCACTGTAGCATATAACGAACATTCACTACCGTATACGTTTCTTTTTTTTTGTGGAACTTTCGACCTTGTACAAAGTTTGATAACCCACCGGCACATCAGCTCGAAATGATGAAAGGGTGCGATGTTTGACTGACTGATGCAAGACAACCAATAAACGGGGACGTCTCTCATTCATACCTTGCTAAACTGCAGAGATGACCTGAACGAAATGGAGAAACATCACTGTCAGATACTTGGTGATATCCGAAATTCTAAACTCTCGGTGTGCATTTGTTGTATATATATATATATATATATATATATATATATATATATATATATATATATATATATATATATATATATATATATATATATATATATATATATATATATATATATATATATATATATATATATATATATATATATATATATATATATATTTATATATATATATGTATACAACGAAACAACAAACATATATATATATATATATATATATGTATACGTATATATGTATATATATACAGTGAATGCAGACCGAGAGTTTGGAATATATATATATATATATATATATATATATATATATATATATATATATATACAAAAGGCGGAAGACCGTGTGATAATGTTTATTTGTTCCAAAGTTTTTGCAGGAAGAGGTCTGTTTTGTTCTCTCCTGGGGCATAAGCATACAAACCTTTAGTCTTCTTCAGCTCACACGGGCAATCCAGAACAACACAGTGTATGCTGTTCTATTAGGATGACTACCGTCCTTCACTGCGCAGACTTCTTTGGCGAGCTTCGGGAAGAGCAGTGCCAGGACGATCTGGACTGTGACCACAGCACTGGTCGTGTGTGTGCGCGGAAGCCCAACGACGCGGCTGGTCACTGCCGGTGTCCTCCCGACAAGCCTAATAAAGATTCCCAGGGACAGTGTCAGCCATCAGCCGGTAGGTGCTGCCACCTGGTACAAAATAGCACAGCAGAAGATGTGTTGAGCACTTGTGACTGTTACCTATTTGGGCAAGTATTTTGGTCACTGTACATTTCAGTGCTGCTGACCATGTTTACTCTGGCGAAAGCGACACGTGGCCTGCGCCATATTTTTGCCTATGCTGACAGAGATGTGCAAATTCTTCGGCATGTTATCCTGAATCGTACAGCGTACCATACACGTAATGTGTTTTGGGAACCGTATGACACTAAATATAGCTTGTGAGTGTTGCGAATACGTGGTAACGACTGTCCGACGCCATACAGCAGAAATACTGTTCTGCAGGAGGAATAGTTTGGCTAGTGGGTGCTTGATGAAAGTCATAATGTAGCAAAAAGAACTCAACGAACACACAGACCAACACCAAAGCGCTTGTGGTGTGTGGCAGTGTGTGCTAGTTGTACTGTTTTTTTGAGCTGCATGATGATTTTAAGACAGCGGACACCACGAGCTACGAAGCTGGTAAGAACAATTTTGTGTATGAAAAGAGAAAGACACAACATCAGCATTTCCTACCCTGTGGCCATGTGAACTATCTGTCGTTAACGTTTTATACTATAGGGGTAATAAATACTTTTGTTACAACTTTTGCTGTTGCATATGTCACTAGTTACCAAATAACTACGTGCACCCACTTCGACTTGTTATGCTGTAGTTATGGACGCGTGATCGCGTTATAAATTTAAGCATTGCACACGCACATACTAGTACAAAGATATAAAAATCTGTGTTGAAAACATCAAAACGAAGTCATAACTGATGATTGGCTCACCTGTGCAAGTACCGTACTTGTGCTTAATTACGACTCTATGTCGATTACTGCGTCCATCCCTTTGCTGTGGCTGACGCTCAATTCAAGTTAAACTATTGTCCGTTTTTCACGAATATAGTAAAATGTGCAGATGTTATTGAACCTGAAAAAACAGTCAGCATAATTTTCAGAAATGGATAAAAACTGAGATTCCACGTTCGCTTGGATTTAGTGCTGTGCGAAGCCTGAACATGAAAGGCGACTGTGTTGAATTTCTTTTTTTGGGGGCGAAGCTCCGCTTAGTTTAAACCTGTTCTGCGTGTGGCGTAACCGAGAGAACAAGAGACGAGAAAAAAAGAAGGCAATATCTCTCGAACAGTATAAAAGACAGTGCTGTCTCATAATAGTACATAGGCTTCCTCTGGGGGAACAAGGGAATACCCAAAATCAAGGGGTACGGGGTGCAATGAGATGGGCATTGTTCGAGAGCAAGGAAGCTTGCAACAAGATAGAATTTGAGGAGCGATTGATCAAAATGAGAGAGAAGTGCAGAGCTGTGAAAGTTTTCAGCAAATTTAAATCAAGATTGGTGATAAGAAATGAAAGAAGCTAACGCAAAAATTCGCAAGCAAGTGTTTAGAAAACCGTACAATACCAAGCCAAAAGAAAAGTTCTGTTAAAGTGAAGGTGAAATAAACGGAGGACATGTGGAAGATTAGAATGCTTACGTAATCATTACTGGGGACCAAACGACCTTTCAAGCAAGAAAGTACGAAAGAAAACACCTACGGTAATCCTAAGGGCAGTTCTGTGCTGTTCGAGACCAGAACGGGGATTGTTGCGGACCAAGAAGTGCTGAGCCAAATACACGAAGGCACAGGCAAGTTATCTTGTGCGTGTGGAGAGAGATAAAAACGGCTGAACATTTGATAATGTTATGCAAAAGACTCCGTCCTATATTCTAAGGTAATGGCGCGGAATTCCTCATAGCATCGGGGTTTAGGGACAGTGAAGGCAAAATAGACTTTAATCGGGTAGAAATAATTCAAGGTGGTCATTTGACTGCTGGCTACAATCAAGGCACGAGTTAAAAGTAAATTCATCACCGAGAAGTGCCAGGCCTTAACTTCACTTATTAATGATAAAAAAGTCACACCTTTGCCGCAAAGGTGAAGGATTGAACGCAATAGCAACAACATGGAAGGTCACGCGCAGAATAGCAAGGTTGAAACGTGCCCCGCGTTTCTCACGTAAAAATTTACGCACAAAACGCACTTATAGGTACACAGAACGTGAATAAGCGTCTAAGTCGTTACTTCTCTGTGTCTGAAAAGTGCTCCCTTTTCGCAAATGAAGGCTTTGCAACAATTTCAGTGACAATTGTGCGCCCCATATCTAAAATAAAATCATTCCAGTCAAGCCCAATGGCATCCAAGACGTATGATCTTCTTCACTGGGAGATTAGGGCGTGTGAGAGATCATCCACTGCCCTCCTCTCCGTGGACCAAAGTGCCCGTGAGAGATGAGAGCCACCGTGCGCTCTTTGCGCCATCTTGCTGATAATGCTGAAAACGCAATAGTTCTCCCACAAAATGCCCACCAACAGCGGTAAGTGGTAGAATAAATAGCTTGCCGTTTGAACGTTGGGGGAGACCACTGAGACCGTAAACCACTGAGCCTCGGTGGCTCAGTGGTCAACGCCTCCCATTGACGACGCAGAGGTCCCATGTTCGATTCCGCGTGCCGAAGTCTTTCTTAGAGATTTTTTTTTCTTGTGAAGATATGGTGGTTCGCATCGAAGCTAGCGTTGAAATCCATCCGAGAGTGTCCATGTAATTGCAATCGAAATAAAAAGATGAATCTAGTTTTTGTTCATTAAGTATTATGGCTAGGTGACGTTAGCCACCGCCCAATCTACAAGGTACAGCGATAACAATTCATCCATCCACCACTGCAAAGGGCTCCATTCACTAGTACAAGGTAATGGCGCCGAATTTCGATTTGGGGGTTTAGAAACAGTGAAGACGAAAGAGACTTTAAACGGGTAGAAATAACCAAAAAGAGGCTAACTGATTTGTGTCTACAATCAAGGCGCGAGTAGAATTCAATCTTTCAACACATCACGGCCGAGCTAGACTGCACGTGTGTGCGCTGTTTTTGCGCACAGGTACAATCTAGCCTGACCGTGAACAAATTTATAGTACTCAACTTTCTGGCTATGTGGCGTGAGCCGCCGTCCGATCTAAAGGGCACAGTGGGATACATTCATCTATCTATCGGATTGGCTGCTGCGCTGGTTCTGCTTTGGTTCACGAGAAGGTGTCTCCCTCAGGCTCCTGGATAGTCACCGTACGTGGCGGATATATTGCTGATGGGTCTTGGACAAAGCAGAGTGGCTGGTGCGTTGAAGCATAGCCTCCCATATTTTTCTTGCCTGCCGGATGAGCGGAAAACGCCTGTCATCTATGGCGGCGCCACTTACGTAGGGTTTTTGTACTTGACCTTTGAGAATTGCAACTCTGGCGTTTGGTAATTTTAGAGGCTATGCCTGGTATAGAAAGGATGCCTGCTGAATGAGCGCAAAACGCCCATAATTTATGGCGGCGTCACTTACGTAGGTGAATTATAAGTATATTTACTTCTTTTAAAATCTTTTTTACGTTATTTTTGTTTCATATAAGCTCCAAAAATGTAGAAACTTACTTGAAGACAACCCTACTTAAGTGGCGCCACCACCGCAGTTCCAACGACGGCAGCTTTCTAAGTGACCGCCTGTAATCCGGCAGGCGAGAGAAATCTTGAAGGCTGTGTTTGAAGACGTTTGCGCTCGGCTTCTTTGGCTCACGTCTCGTCAGTGTTACACGTACCATCTGTATTCTCGAATGCAATGAGACGAATGGACAGAGGGGTGGATCACAGACTGATGCACGCACAGAAAAATGCACAGACAGACGGAGGGATGGATGGACAGATTGACCGAGAGACATGTGGACAGATAGAGGGATGGGAGTACAGACGCACAGGCAGACAAACACACAGACAGACAGACAGACAGACAGACAGACCGAAAGAGAGACAGACAGACGAACGCGTGGACGGACGGGTGCGTTGACGGATGGACGCGCGAACAGACGTTTGGATGAACGCCCGTATAGATGCAAGGATCAACACTCGGACGGAGAGAAGCATGGATGGACGTACGGACACATCGACCAACTCATCATCATTTAATCCGTATATATGCTGTGATTTGTCTGTTGAGTGAAACGTGAAGTGGCGCCTAATGCATGCACAGTCACGGCCACATCTGCGTAGCGCACGCGAGCCGTCTGTTTTTGCTCTGTGGGGCGGCACCTTGTGGCGGTTTCAAGCTCATGCATAGTCTGACTACTAGGCCGGGCATACTTCTGACCGCCCCCCCCCCCGTCAGAGCCCGAAACTGCCGCAAGATTCCACCCTGCAGAGCAAAAACTGACAGCATACTCACGGAGTGAATGATGATGAGTGGGGCAAAGCGTCCATCCATTCATTCGTGCGTCCGTGTTTCTGTCCATGCGTTCGCCCATGCGTTCATCTGTCTGTCTGCCTGTGCGTTTGTCTGTCTGTCTGTCTGTCTGTCTGTCTGTCTGTCCACCCATCCGCAGCTGCTGAGTGAGCCATTGAACTAGATGGTCATGAACCAAGACAAGTTAGGAGGGATAATTCACCCCTAAAACTGGCTGCTCGCGTGCTCTACAAAGACGAGGTCAAGGTTGTACCAACGCAGGCATAGACGCAAGGTACACAGTCGCTTATGTTTTATATAGCCAGTTTTTCGTAACGATGCCAACAGCACCATGGATCATAGCAACACCACGAGCAGCGGGATGATACGAAACGCTTGTGCTTGAAAAATTGGTAGCCTGGACAGCGCTACATGAATGAACTTCTGCGGATGGCGCTTAACTACAACTGACGTGAACCCAACATCACTGCTGTATAATGAGAGTCCATTTATAATGTCCTTAAAAGTGAATTGGAAGCGCTGCAACCGGAATCGACATTTCACGAACACTGGGCTCTATTTGAAATATAGTTTTGGGACCTGGCGTGGTTCCGTGGTAGAATCCTTGGTTTAGTTTCAGTTTATGTTACAGCATCTTTCCTTTCTCACAAAACGTACGTGCTTACAAAAGCATGCAGAAGGAGGCCCCAGAGCACTTGGCTGAAGAAGGAGCTCCTGTCAGAAAATTAGGTAAATGTGTAGAGCTAAAATGCAACAACATGGAATCAGCTGAAGAAATAAATACAATGCAGACTAAAGATAGTCGAAATTAAACAATCATAAGTATAATGAACACACTGCTTCGAACACTTAAAACAAAAAAAACCCCGAAAATATTGACTAAATGAACAAAAGAATGAAAAAAGGCAAGAAAAGGATGAGTAGCTGTACCACAATCGCGATTACATGAATATTAACAGGTGTAGATAACATTACACATCTTAGAATTCAAAGTATCTAGAAGAAAAGTGCCTATTGAATTTTCAAACAGAGCTAATGATGAAGACAGCTCAATGTTAAGAGGAAGACTGTTCCAGGTTGATGATGATGTCAAACAGGAGTGTTTTCTATAAATAGTATATGAACATTAATAAATTTTTGTTAGCTGCGATTCTTGTTCGGTTGGTGTTTACTAGAACAGCCCCTGAAAATATGTTCACTGGATGAAGGTTTTTCATTATTTTAAATAACAGTATGCATTAATTGTGTTCAACAAGGCTGAATAGAGAACGGATTCTGTTATTATGAACAATGTCGGGCACACAGCAGCAGAATGGGCTGAAACTTTTAATACAAATGACTTAATTTTGTAAATGTTGTAGCAGTTTTATTAGTGTTAGATATGTGTTACCCATTATGTGATGCAGTAAATCTGGTGACTTTCAGGGAAACAAAAGTAGAGGGTTATTAGTGCAGGTTTGCTGAAATTGTACCTCGCTTTTAATAAAATTCTAATACGAGGACCAGTTCAGCGCTTCAGATGGGCGATGTGTTTCGTAAATTTTAAGTTTGAATCTAAAGTAACACCCAGAAATGAAGATTCATCAACTGCACTAATGACATGAGAATCAAGAATATCCCACAGGAGCGTCTGCGCAAGTAGGCGTTTGATGCGTAGTGCCACCACGGACCCGAGCTAACGGTGGGGAGGGGGGGGGTCGACTCCTTTTTACGCCTAGCCATGCGTGGCTTGATCGTGTTCGGGTAAAAGGGGATCCTGGGGTTTGGCCGATACCGGGTGATGGGATGTTTAAGGCGCCCTGGAAGAGGCAACATACCACTTTGGCCCCGGTCTCAAGTACGTGGCACCCCTGGGCTGACCCACCCAGGGGAAATCGGCAGTTGCCTTTCCCAATTTTCCTCTCTCTCTGCATTTTCGTCCTCTCCATCGCTTTTTACCTTTCTTGTCTCCTTGTTTCTTCCTTTTACTTGCAATTTTCCTGGCGGCGAGGGTCCACCTTGTGCAAAATAGCCTACTTTGGTCTAGGTGCATTGAGTTTTGGTAGCGTTGTATGAGTGGCGTCTGCAAGTTTTTGGAATTCACAAACTTGTAGCGTCCTTCCGTTAGGCTCTATGGTGGGTTATCGACAACACTGCTCAATAAAAATAAGACCGGCACGCTTATAGCATTCCCCCTCCTTACCGATCGTACCGGCTTGAAGTGGGTACGCACCGATGACATAATTTTTTTTCAACCAGCATTTAGAAACATTTCCTCACTTTTACGTCTTTCACTCTGAGAAAACTGGAAAACAAGCCAGGACCGTACTCCCTTCTTAGATGCCAGGTGTCTTACCAAAACTCTCGGGGTTGGATGCAAGGCAACCAAATTGGCTTCGGACACCTCCTTCTTGAAGTTCAGGACAAAGAACAGTTCGAAAAGCTCAACGGTCTGTCGAATTTGGTGATGTACCGATCACCATAACACCACAAAGATTATTGAACACAATTCCACGAGTGGTATCAGTCGTATACTTACTTGACCTGGCCGAAACAAAACTTTTGGAGGGATGGAAGAGCCAAAACGAGACCAATGTACAGAGGATTATTATCAGAAGAGACAAGAAATACCAACAAAACACTTGATACTCTCGTTTGCTTTCAGTCAACTGCCTGAAAGCATTCAAACAGGGCGCACGAAGACCTCTCTCAGGACATACATACCGAACCCACGTCGTTGCTTCGATTGCCAGAGGTATGGCGATGGCTCTAAAAGCTGTCGTGGTCGCCAGACTAGTGTACAATGTCGAGTCCTGAGCCACGTGTCAGAGAACTGCAAAGAGCAGCCGCACTGCGTAAGCTATAACGGAAACCATGCCACGTACTCGCTTTCCTGTCCATATTGAAAGAAAGAAAAGGAGATCATAACGCTGAAGGTGAAAGAAAAAGTTTTGTTTCAAGGAAGCAAGAAAAGAGTCTCGCCATTCTATCGCCT